>NW_027411866.1:230090746-230587431 GCF_047663935.1 Musca autumnalis | reverse complement strand
AATATAAGAGATTTTTAAAGGTGTTATATATGTATGCAGGGACGTAGCCAGGATTTCATTTCGGGGGGGCCCACCTGACCAAAATTTTGAAAGTTCATGTTAGCGAAATTTTTTTATTTAGCAATGATGTAAACCTTATTTTAGATTTATATTACTGATGAAATAATTTTTATTACTATTTTTAATAAAAATGACGTAAGACTTCTTGGCCAACTTTCAGAACTTTTTTGACAATATATCAGAGTTAATATATGTTCAAAACAATGAATATATTAATAATCGCATATATTTTTGGGTGTACCATTTATCAAATAACTCACAACCACAGTGAATGTTATTTAATTTAGTGATATCACTTCGCTAAGACCAAAGAAAGAGTATACAATCGGAAACCCTTAGAAATATCTTAACAAAAAACTCCAATACACGTGCGTTCCTTTTTGGTCTTGTATCACGCTGCGTTGTCAGAATATGGTCAATTTTTCAATTTCGGAAATTCAGGTGTCCAATCGTTGTTATTTCCATAAAGAAGCCAATTGTAGTTATTTGCCTAAAGATATTTTGGTGCCCAATCGTAGATCTTATCACAAAGAATTTCTGAAGGCCAATATTGGTTTTCTTGATAGAGAACTAATGCTAAGCAATAGTGAGTCTATCCATCATGAAATTCTAGCGCGTATTTAAATGACAAATTCTGTCGCTCAATCGTGCATCAATAGACTAATTTTTGCGCCCATTCGTCGAACTTCACTTCTCATAAATTTATCAAGAACAAGGGAAACTCTGGCAACCAGTCTTGAATTCGTTTAAAATGAAATTCTGGCGTCCAATCCAATGCATTCATTGGCATACATTATTTTAGTAAAAATCCATAAAAAAACAAAAATCCTCTGCCTTTAATCAAAATGTGCGTCATCGAAATAATTATTTTAGGGCCAAAGTGTGTTTCAGAAAACTTGGAGTCGATTTAGCTATGTTCGTCGGTCTGGATAGGTGCCTGGAGAGCACGATAATTCTCGAACAGATCAACCGCTTCGGCCCAAAATGTGGCCTTCGTAACATTTTGTCCAAATTTAGATCAACTTCGAAGATGAACCATAACGATCTACTCTTTCGGTAACCTTCTACTGAGTATTTCCAAAATTTTCGGAAAAGTGTAGCTTAAGGCCTCTCTGGATAATTAGTAAATATACCTGTATAAGCTTAAGACCTCACTAGTCATGGCTTCACTTCCTTTATTATAATAATTTAGTTAAAAGTAAAAAATATGGAATAAATACATTAATAAATAAAAAGACCTCTCAGAAACGCTTTGTTTTTGCAACAAGTGTTCTCGGAGTCCTATTACAACAGTACAAGTTTTTTCAGGGGCAAGTCCACACTTCCAGAGAAAATGGCCCGCAACCTGTAACACCTACGGTTACCATGTGTAGTGCACGACAACTTTCGAACCGGATACTGCGTTGGTCCAAACTTTGTTTATCACGAGCGAGCGTTATATAAAGTTCAATGATGGTGCTTTTCGGTCTACTCCTTCTGGTATTTTCCCCAAAATTTCAGAATTTTACCTAAAGTGGTATGCGCGATTTTCTTGAACGGAGCAACAGATTTGGTCCAAACTATGGATTTAGTAATATTTTGTCCAAACTTAGTTTTAGCTCAAAAAATGGACCATACTGGGGTACCTCCCTCACAAACCTTCAAAATAGTTGTTTACTAAAGGTATTCCTTGTTTTTGTTTAGAGCGGTATTATGTTTTTCGTGGGCAAGTCCATATATCTTGAAAAAAGTTGAAAAGTATACTGTGACGAACTGAAATTTAATATTTAATCTCCGTTGGTGGTATAAAACTTCCCACCTGAAAATTTCCCGTATTGTTCCTTGTTTTTATACACTATGCAACACTGAAAATGCAAACAACTTCTAGTATGCATTTTTTGAAAGTACATATTTAGACTACAAAAACCCTAGTAGGGTTTTGTCCTGTCAGATCCAGTTCAGATTTTATGGCCTCATTTAAACCGGGCTAAATCTACACTTTTTTGCATTTATTAGGCCTTTATCTCAGAAACGAATAGGAATTTGGCCTTGCTGTCTTTAGCAATATTGTAGTTATAAACTAGTAGAACTTATCTTTTGAAAAAACCACATAAGAAAAACTCCATCTAGGGCATCAAAATCTATAAAATATAGAAAATTTTACATAACTCCTGAAATTCTGGTCAGTATCGGCTAAACTATTGGGAGTTGAACCAAGTAACCTTTTGCAAAAATCTTCCAAATAAAGTTCTCAACAATTCTTTAGGACATTTTGAAACTCTAAAATGCTTACTTCATGTTGTTTCAGCGGGAATTTGCATCATATCTTTTACAACACGTATTTCAAACACAGTTCACACCAACAGTTTATTCTCGCATTTCGGATTTCACTACATTATTGACATTTTTATTAAATCGTCGTTGAAAAATGTACTGAAAACAACAGCATAGAGGCATTTTACAACAATGACATGTTCTGAAGAGTTGTGTATTACATTCCAGGGAATATTTTTCCAAAAGAAAATATTCTGAAAAAATTAACGGTTTTGGAGACACGGTGCGAAATGTATAAAAATTGTGGCATTTTTGCATATATTTTGAAATTTGAGGCAATAAATGTAGTTTTTCGAGTTCATTATTTCTCCAAATATTTTATTCTTGTCCTTATCTACAAATCTGTTTCATAGGTCAGAAGAAGATTCACATTGGTTTCAGAGACATAGCCCCGAATTTCTTTAAAAACTCAATTTTAACCATGTTTAGATGGGGCCATAAAATCCGAGCTGGATCTGACACAACAAAACCCAACTAGGGTTTCTTGTCGTTTGGGTCTGTACTTTCAAAAAATCCTCACTTCGATTTGTTTGCTCAAGATGACCTTAAAAATGTTGCACAGTGATATACCCCCCATAGAAAGATCCCTCCCAATTTTCGGTATTTTGAAAGTTTTAGCCACAATATTCAATGGGAATAACAGAAATTTGGTATTTAGTCTTCGCTGGAGTTACGAAACTTTCCTCCAGAAATTTATCGGTACAGGTTAACGTTTTATACAGCCTCCATAGAACGGCGCTCCAGATGTTGTTAACTATCCAAATCCAGAATATCCAAGTTTAGGTCTAGTCGGTTTTGCCCAATTTTATGTATTTCCCTCAATTCGGAAAGTTGTAAATATTGGTCCATGTTTTGGAAAGAAACAAAATGTCGCCCCATATTAACTGTTTTGAAGGGAGTATTATCAGTTGAGATATATGTACTACTCCTGCAATAAAAGGAAGAGTTTAGTACTTTCATAAACGAAATAAAACTAATTGTTCCCATTCACTTCAATACAGTTCGTGGTGGAGGGTATAAAAGAACTTAACGCTTTTCTTACATGTTGTATTTTCAAATATGTTGGACAATAAGTATACGAATGTAGTTAAATAATTCTCTGTAATACTTCCTCCAAATACTTTACATATTTCTTGAAAAATGTAAAATAGTTTAAAATTTTACTCAAAACTTAAAAAAATGCGTAACATAAGCTAATATCCTATAGGAACGAAAATCATTTCGGGGGGGGCCCGGGCCCCCCGGGCCCCCCCCCCTGTCTACGTCGGTGTATGTATGTATAGCTTTATCGATAGCTCGTTTCACTTAGCTAATAGGGATAGGTAAGTCGACTTTCGAATAATCATCTGTGCAAAGGTTCAAACGAAAACTCGAAAATCGACGAATAATCGATTATAATCAATTTTCTACGGTTATTAAAAAGCCGAAAGTCGAAATTTGGGGCAACTGAAATAACCGCCAGGCCTAAAGGTAATCTGTTTAGTTTTAGATCAAAATCGAAAAGTCAAAAAAAAATCTGTTATTGCTTTTCATACTAGGGACTATTTCCTGGAGCGGATCGATCTTTCCAGTTCCTTTTGCCAAAAGGAACTAGTTCCTTAATATAGTTCCACAGTTACGAGATCGATATAGTTCAATAAATCTGTATCTTTCATCGTTCTTTCTATTTCCTTCGTTCCAAATAGTTCCGAGACCGATGTAGGTCAATGAATCTTTCTCTTTTGTCGTTCTTTTTATTTCCTTTGTTCCAAATAGTTTCGAGAGTGCAGTAGTGTTATCATTTTTTGGTGAATGAATTGACATACAAGTAAATAAATAAAGCGATGTAACGAGGATGTAATATACGTTTATTTAACAATGTGGCCGCATCCAAATGATGAAAGAACCGAACGTGAAAGATCGAAGTGTTTAATTAGATAAAGAAAATTAATTATACAAATGAAAGGGCTTATAAGCACGGCTGGAACCATACAAATGAAAGAACCGAATATAGTTCCTTGTTCGGAATAGTTCCATGAAACTAGCTCGTTCCGGAACTACACAACTCTACTAGGGATAGTTAATAACGAGAAATAATCGATTTTTCATCTTTGGTCTAAAACTAAAAAATCGATTTCTCGGTCTTGCAACGATTTCTCGGTCTAAAACTCGAATTTCGCAGATAACCGACTATTCTTCGATTTTCGAGTTTTCTTTTGATCCTTTGCGCAGGTGATTTTGTAGCTATCAGAAAACTGTGGAACCGCCAAAGTAAACTAAAATCTATGGGCAAAATCGATCACGAAATAATCGATTATGCGATTTTCCCTCCAGTCACAACTCGACTTCGAAAGTCGACTAATCGATTAATCGTAAGTCAACTTACTTATCCCTATTTTTACCGATTTTTACCTTCAATGGCCAAGTCGAGTGTCGTGCTGCCACCGAAGAGAAAAATGCGGCATATAGGGCTACTTTACAATCCGTAGCAACGCGTAGCGCACGAGAGAGATACAGGGAGAAAAGGAGAGAGGAGAAATGTCTTTTCCGCAGGAAAAAGAGAGAGATGGAAAAGAGGGAGTGTGAAAAAATCGAGATGTACAGGAGCCAGAATGAAGTCCGAAAATTCTACCAAAGAGATGGATGGAAAGATGGCTTTGGTGCAAGCGCATCCTCCTGTAGCGACCAGCAAGGTAATTTGGTAACTGATACAGATAGTGTACTCAGGATATGGAAAGAACATTCTTTAAAACTGTTGGTATCCAATAGCAGCGAAGACGACGAATATACCACAGTCCCAATCCCAGAAGATGGTATTGAATGTATACCGCCCAGCCAAGATGAGGTAAAAACAGCAATAAATCGGCTGAAGAATAATAAGGCAGCAGGAGCCGATGGCTTACCAGCCGAGCTGTACAAAACCGGAGGCGACACGCCTATCAGCGTATGTATTCATCAGCTAGTTAGCGCCATCTGGCAGGAAGAACGAGTACCCGACGATTGGAACCCGAGTATCCTGTGCCCCGTCCACAAGAAGGGAGATAAAACTGTATGCTCTAACTGTAGGGGCATAAGTCTACTCCCTATTGCCTACAAGATGGTGTCAGGGATATTGTGCGAACGACTAAAGCCTATGGTCAACGAGATAATTGGACCATACCAATGCGGCTTTAGACCTGGCAAGTCCACCATTGACCAGATATTTACCCTGCGGCATATCCTGGAGAAGATCGACACCTACCACCTTTTTGTCGATTATAAAGCAGCCTTCGACAGCCCGCTGCGTTCAAAGGTATTCCAAGCCATTTCTTTGGTATGCCCGCAAAGCTCATCCGTCCTCAGTTAAAATAGGAAAGAATCTCTCCGAAGAGTTTGGTACCAAAAGATGTTTCAGACAAGGAGACAGCCTTTCATCCTGCTGGAAAAGGTTATACGAGAGGCAAACGTCAAAAGAAGTGACACAATGTACACCAATAGCCACATGTTACTTGCTTATGCTGATGATATAGACATCATGGGACGATCAGTAAAAGAAGTAACCGATACCTTTATGAAGGTCGAAGGAGAATCTGCTAAAGTGGGTCTGGCGGTAAACGGTGAGAAGACCAAGTTGATGGTGCCGACGCACAATGCGTCCATTGAGCTCGGACCGACTGTGGAAGTTGGCTCCTATAATATTGAGGTAGTAAAAGACTTCGTCTACCTCGGCACCTACGTAAACACAACAAACAACATCAGTTGTGAAATAAAAAGAAGAATCGTATTGGCAAACAGATGCTACTTTGGTTTAAGTAAGCAGTTTAAAAACAAAGTCACATCTCGTCAAACAAAAATAACGCTCTACAAAACACTGATACTACCCGTGCTGATGTATGGCTCCGAAGCCTGGGTACTTGCGCAAGCAGACATGGCAGTGTTTGGTGTGTTTGAGAGAAAAATTCTTCGAAAGATCTACGGACCAATCTGCGTTGACGGTGAATATCGACGTCGCATGAACCACGAGCTGTATCTGCTGTACAACGACATCAATATTGTTAAACGTATCGAGATGCAGCGATTGCGTTGGCTAGGCCATATCATAAGAATGAGCGATGATGACCCCGCTAAAAAGGTGTATAAACACGGACCGCTTGGCGGTGCACGCAGAATTGGCAGGCCAAGGAATAGATGGCGCAAACAAGTGGATGATGAGATGAAAAGGCGCGGTATTCCAGAAAGCGAAGCAACAAATAGAGAGAACTGGAGATCTTTTCATAGTTCGGCCAATAGAACAAATGTTCTGTAATGGGCCAGCTAAGTAAGTAAGTAAGATATAAGCCTATTAAATAACTTTCATTAGCTGTACGAATTTTCGCTTGGATCCACTGTATGTTGCCACAAACATCCATCAGGGGACAAGGACGAGACTTCTTTTATACATCCCGATTAATATTAGCTCAACATTATAATATTTTTACAAAATTAATTTTTTCTGTTCCTTGAAAACAAAGCCCAAAACTGACAAACTGGCCAAATTTCATGTTTCAGAAAGCGGCAACTCTATTTAGGTTTACCTCTGTATTTTTCTCTCTCTTTATTTTCTATTGAATAAAATTTGCAGTTAACCGGCTGAACTTCACGCACGCACGCCTGCGCATAAAAAGAAACATGACATTTAATACACCGGTTTTTTCGGTTCGTGACAAATTCTAAAGAAATTGCAGCATATGAAGTAAATTACCCTTAGTATTTCATAAAACGATGTAGTGCAAACCTTTCTTACAAAAAATAAAATAAATTAAAACGTCATTTTATACCCTCCACCATAGTATGGAGGGTATATTAAGTTTGTTTTTCCGTTTGTAACGCATTGAAATATTCATTTGCGACCCTATAAAGTATATATATTCTTGATCAGGGTAAAATTCTAAGTCGATCTGAGCACGTCCGTCCGTCCGTCTGTGGTAATCACTCTAGCATCCACAAAAATGGAGATAGGACGCTGAAATTTTGGGAAATGCGTCTTTTGTTTGCAGGCAGGTCAAGTTCGATGATGGGCTATATCGGTCCACGTTTTGGTATAGCCCCCATATAACGGTACCCCCCGATTTGCGATATTTTGACGTTTTTAGCTGCATTTTCAGACCGATGTAGCTATAATTTGACATTTAGGGTTCTTAAATGGTAATAAACTTATATAACAAAAGTTGTGGACATAGGTCCACGTTTTGGTATAGCCCCCATATAACGGTACCCCCGATTTACGGTATATTGACGGTTTTAGCTATATTTTCAGACCGATTTAGCTATAATTTGACATTTAGGGTTCTTAAGTATCAATAAACTTATACAACAAAAGTTGTGGACATAGGTCCACGTTTTGGTATAGCCCCCATATAACGGTACCCCCCGATTTACGGTATTTTGACGTTTTTAGCTACATTTTCAGACCGATGAAGCTATAATTTGACATTTGAAGTTCTTAAATGTCAATAAACTTCTGTGACAAAACTTGTGGACATAGGTCCACGTTTTGGTATAGCCCACATATAACGGTACCCCCCGATTTACGGTATTTTGGCGTTTTTAGCTACATTTTCTAACCGATTTAGGTATAATTTAACATTTAGGATTCTTAAGTGTTAATAAACTTACATAACAAAACTTGTGGACATAGGTCCACGTTTTGGTATAGCCCCCATATAACGGTACCCCCCGATTTACACTATTTTGACGTTTTTAGCTACATTTTCAGACCGATATAGCTATAATTTGACATTTAGGGTTCTTAAGTGTAACTAAACTTATATAACAAAAGTTGTGGACCTAGGTCCACGTTTTGGTATAGCCCCCATATAACGGTACCCCCGATTTACGGCATTTTGACGTTTTTATCTACATTTTCAGACCGATTTAGCTATCAATTGACATTTAGGGTTCTTAAATGTCAATAAACATTTATAACTAGTGGACTTAGGTCCATGTTTTGGAATAGCCCCCATATAACGTTACCGCCGATTTCAGGTATTTTGAGAATTTTACCTACAAGTTTTAACCGAATTATCTGTAATTTGAACATTTGACATTTGAAATTCTTAGTGGTCACCACACCTCTCCACCAAAAATTGTCAAGAAAGCCCCCATATAACGGTACCTTCCGATTTTCAGTAATTTGATGATTTTACCTACAATATAAAACCGAACTAGCAGTAATTTGACATTTGAAGTTCTTAGTGGTCACAACACCTCTCCATCAAAAATTGTCAACATAATATGTCCATGTTCGGATATAGCTTCCATGTAACGGTACCTCCCAATTTTCAGTAATTTGGCAATTTTAGCTACAATTTTTAACAGAACTAACTGTAATTTGACATTTGAAGGTTGTAGTGGTCACCACACATCTGCATCAACAATTTTCAACATAGCCCCAATATAACGATACTTCCCGATTTTCGGTACTTTGAGGATTTTGTATAGCCACAAAACAAACCTCCCGATTTTCCGTACCTTAGCTTTATTTTTTGGACGAACTTTCTGTAATTTGTTCATTTAAGTTCATATTTTCGTATAGCCCACATACCTCCGAACTAGCTGTTAATGACATTTGAAGTTCCCACGTTATGTACCGATTTTCGATATTTTGAGGATTCTAGCTAAGTTTTTTAACCGAATTAGGAGCTATTTGATATTAAACGCTCCCATCAAAAATTGTCAACATCGGCCTATGTTTTATTATAACCCCTATATAACAGTACCTTCCAATTTCTAGCCCACCAAAAATTGTCAACAGTAAGATATAGGCACCATAAAAAAGGACCTCCCGAATGAAGCATTTTATGTACATTATCTGACATTTTAACGTACTCACTTAAAGTTGGGTACAGGAATGAATATTTTATGGTGGAGGGTATGAAAAGTTCGGCCCGGCCGAACTTAATGCTTTTTTACTTGTTTTGACTTTACGTTAGCGTTGAGTTACACGAAGTTACTCTAATTACAAAATCAGTCTAGGGCAATTCTTCATGTTTTATTCGAAAAGGAATTTGTATGTGTAGAATATAATGGCAATGCGTGAATGAATGACATTTTGCTCTTTTGTTGAAAACAGGATTTTCGAAAATCCTTACAAATTTAACGGAAGTTCTTTCGAAGCCATTGTCTTGTTATTTTATAGGAAGGAAGTAAAACAGCTGGGAACCGTGAAAGAGAAAAGGAAAAAGACCATGGAACGTGCCTCAGTAAAACTATTTTCACTTGTGTTTCGAAACCAAAAGATAGAATTTTTTTAATTTTATGGATGGATTGAGGTTGGAATGTTCGTTACCTCGTATCCTGTAATAAAAAGAACAACCAGATTTTGTTAGGAGACCACAATTTATTTTTTCTTTACCAAACATCGAATCAGTTCTAAAACTGTCAAGTTAAAAACCTGAAAGGTTAATGTGGGATTGAAATGTTACGTGTCGTTGGGTTTAACTCGTTTTACAGGCAATCCCTCTCCTCAAGTAATGCTGTAAAATATAAAAAATAATGTTTTTAGAATTATTGATGAGAGTATCTAGTTGTTCAACTATCCTCGATGACAATTCAAAATTCTGTATCGAATTCATAATGAAACAATGAGACTTGAGGACCTCTAAGATCCTATAGCAATAACCCAATACAAACAACAATGACAACAAGTAGTGTCATCCAGTGACATATTCAATTCCATTTTCTAACGCAGCTATACACGAATTATCTACAACAACTAAAGAATTTTAAAAATCAACACTTGTTGTTGTGTTAAACAATGTTCTTATCTGTCCTTTACTAATTCAATTAGGCATTTCAAAATTCATTCATATCACTATAACTGCAAGGCGCGGCATGACATGGAATGAGAATTATGTTTGAACTTCATTTTTGTAGTAAATTCACGTGTTTGTAGGAATGTATGCGTGTAACTAACACTCACACACAGCTACAATTATCAATTACAATTTCGAAAAAGTAAACAACAATTGAATTGCGGGTGTTCGTTCTTCTTTTGTGTCACACATAAATCTTTCAGCAGAAGGTAGAAATGTTGCAATGGATTTCTCTAAATCAATGGAGATAAGTCGTCTAGGTAACGAAATTCAATTTTCCATTTCCCATTGCTATCGGTTTTACATTGTGAGTGGTCACTTATGGATTTCCAAGGTTATCACACAGTTCGACGAAAGGTACACTAAAACAAACATAGAATTGCTTGGCAATATCCACGATAACAATGAAATATTTATTATTTTTTAATTTACTTTTAAAGAAGCCACTAAGACAGAGAGTTATGACTAAATAATGACTATTAGTGGCTATTATTTGTTTCTTAAATATTTTTGAAAATATTTTTATAGGTGAAAAATAATCAGTCGGCATTGCATATGACTGTAAAAAATAACACGCTAAAAAGTATGCCTCATAGATATAATGATTTGTGAATATGCTTGTGTCTAGCATATTTGAAGTCCGATCACAGGATCCCAGCAAAATTTGAAGGAAGGGGTTCCATGCGATGACGTGATTTCATGGCATCTTTTGCATTGGTTCAAATGAAGTCGCGAAAGATCCGATCTTTTCATTAGCATTTGAACCAATGCAAAGGAAGTCGTAAAAGATCCGATATATTCATCAGCATTTGAACCCATGCAAAGGAAGTCGAATACTTTGAGATAATAAATGTCCCGAGGAAGAAATTTAAACCGGTTTGGTGGAATAAACAGTCAGATAATTTACTGCAAAGTAAGGCAAAACTCAGTACTGATTGGATGCCTACAAGGACAAGGGTAAAATCAAGAGCTGTCCCGAATTGAAGAAAGGCTCCCCCGTATGATGTATGTAATATCGTACAACTTTTCTGGGTTCAGTACATAGTAATAGAACCAATAAACAATGTGGACTGTGATTTCTCATCGCAGAACGATTTCCCTTCTCTCACTTGATAAGTTAGGAATGAAAATAACTGTGGGACTTACTTGGGGGAGACTGTAGGACTAGGTCTTTATAGATATAGAGACGGTTTGGTAAAAACAGATATCCACTCAACCTAGTTATCTATATCTATTCCAGTGCACTCGCGCCTTGGCATTTGTTGTTCTTCTGCGGCGATGGATGAGGGGTTTTCTTCGAGTAAGCCGTTCACGCTATATATGTACTCTCTGCGTAACTGCCGGCCAGCGACTTGAGATCCTCAATCCTGCTTCTGCTTCTATCGCAAATAGCAGTTGTTGTTGCAACAGTTTGTAACTGATTTTTTCTTCTTTATCTGGTTCTGGGTCCACTTGGAGTTGAGCCGTCGGAGAGATCGGACGTGTTTTGTGATTCAGCGTAAAAATTATTTTTGAAATTTCGGATTTTACAAATACAACGATTTTTGCCGTCTCGCTCTATTAGAAAATCATTTTTTCTGACTCTGTTTAGCGCGTAAAATTGCTAAGTGGTGTGATAGTGGACATATGGACAAAGTTGAGACACGTGCCGGGCCTTGGTTACTGAGTGATATTTGTTTTGATTTTGACTGCCTTTGAATTGCCCTTTGTTGTGACACGGATTAGTACCTGGATTTGGTAAGTGTTTTTCTTTTTGATTAGTTGTGTGTGGGATGCCTCCTAAGGGAGTTCCTCCTATAGGAAGGCCCAAGAGGACTGGTGGAAAGGATGGCGTTGGTTGATCCAAAGATCCACACGCCGGCGATCTGACGGAGACGCAGGCGCGTGAGAGTGCCGGTGGATCGGAGAGGCGTCCAGCGTTGACGGCGGCAGAGTCGGCTGAGTTGCTGGCGCCTCCCCCGCCGACAAGGAGGCTGCGTCATACTGAGACAGAGGGTAACTCTGGTGATAGAGGAGAGGATGACAGGAGAGCCAAGTTGGGGACGCCTAATAAGAGATTGCCAGCGAATGCGGTTGCGGATGCCATCAATGTGGATGTGGTGAGTGCTGCTGTTCCGGTGGCAGAGAACCCACCGATTGTTGTGGACGGTACGGTGGTGAGAGTGTGTCGTCAGTGGGTGCTGATAATGTTGCAGGCCCCACTCGTGAGAGTAGGTCTCGTGTTAAGAGGCCTGCTCTTAGATCGCTGACAGATCGTAGATCACTGAAGTCTCTTGGACCTCATATGTGAGACGGAGATTTCCATGGAGACGACGAAAGCAGATTATTGCTCTCGCAGGGAGATATGAGGAGATGAGCTAATGAGAGCGATGATGGAGAACGAGAGGCTTAAGGGGAAGTTAGAGGCCTACGAAAAGTTGACGGCTGGAGGGCCTTCTGGGCAGGTTATGGCTGCTCCGTCTGCTGTGCCTGTGGCTGTTATGGCACCCCCTGCGCCTGTCTCGAAACCAGTGGAGATTTGGTCAGTGGTGGTAAGACCAAAGCAAAAAGGTGCTACTGGTAAGGAGGTCGTGCAAAAAGTCATGAAATAGGTTGGGCCGACACTTAATGTAAGGGTGCATGACGTCAAACCAATAAAATATGGTGGTGCTGTGATACGTACTCCGTCTGTGGCGGAAAGGGAAAAAATCGCAGCAAATGAGAAATTTGCTGAAGTGGGTTTGGACGTCTCTGTGAACGAGAAGCTGGGACCAAAGATTACTGTCCAGCGGGTTCATGTCAGCCTCACCTTGGATGACTTCATGGAGCAGATGTACACGCTGAACCTGAAGAACATGATGACACAGGAGGTCTTCAGGAGAAGTGTGTGCATGGTATCAATGCCCTGGAAGCATGAGTCCGGAATTGAGGGGACGGTTAATGTTGTTTTTGAGTGCACGGAGAGGGTTGCCCAGCGGTTCTGCAGTGATGGTGTCTACATATGTATGTACATTGGCATAGGTTCATCGCGCGCAGACAGGAATTGGTTCAGTATTGTTTTAGGTGGCTGAGTTTTGACCATCGTGTACGTGACTGCAGGCAGCAGGAAAATGTATGTAGGCATTGTGGAGGATCGGGGCACTTTTCTACTGCGTTTCCGAATCTGATTAACTGCAGGATTTGTGCTTACAGAGGTCGTCCGGCTGGGCACCTTATGATGTCCCTAGACAGCCCGGCATTAATATGAGGGTTGTTTAATACTACTGCCAGGGGTCTGCGAGCGTTACACAGGAGCTTGGCCAGGCTCTATATACCATGGGTGCTTCCATTGCATTGGTACAGGAGCCTTATTGTAGAGATGACTGTGTGAGGCGGTTGCCGGGAGGTATGCGGGTCTTTACGGACCAGAATTGTGACTCTGCTATAGTTGTGGGGGATAGTGACATGGACTGTACTGTTCTTTCAAATAGACAATGGGGGGTTTGTCTGTCCGTTGAGTGGGCGGGAGCCTTTTCTTGGTAATATGGATACGGTACTACTCCTTGCGAGTAGTTGTCCGCTTATCCTAGGCTTAGATTCAAATGCAACCTCTTCTTTGTGGTTCTCTAAGATGACGAGCCACACATCTGGGCATCGGAACCGTGAAAGAGGAGATTTGCTAAGCGAATGGGTGTTAGCGAGGGGCCTGGTGATCTTGAATTAGCCCTCGGATCTGTATACCTTCGATGGTCCTTCTGGTGTAAGTGACATTGACGTGACGGTTGCAAATGGGGCAGCAATGCGGCTAACCAGATTAGTTGGCAGATAATTGAAGACTGGGGTATTAGTGACCATAGGCTCATTGAGATTATGGTCACGCCACGGGGACGGACGCGGACGACTAAGCGTTTCCGGGGTTGGATGGAACGAGACGTGAACTGGGACCATTATGCGAACTGTGTCAAAAAGGCAGCTATGCCATTAGCGGACTTCAGGGCACTGACGTTAGATGACCAGGTCAGCAAGTTGAATGAGTAGATGAGAAGCGTTAATGACGTACTCCTTGGCAAACGCCGTCAGGTGCAGTCAAGTAAGGTCAAATGGTGGACCCGTGGGCTGGGTCTGATGCGGAGGGGAGTTGAGCGCTTGAGGAAGCGTTTACAAAGGGCAAGACGAACCAATGCAGAAGATCTGGCTCAGCGTAAAGCTGAGTTAATTACTCCTCTTTGGACGTACAAGGACGAGCTATCTAGGAGTAAAGAAGACGATTGGAGGAGATTTATACAGGACAACAGGGATGATCCCCGGGGAAAGGTATACCGTGTATGCCGACACAGTGGGTCTAAGCGTCAGGTTGGCCTACAGGCGTTGCGTCTTGGCTCCACGTCGACGGCCTCGGATTGGGCGGGAAACGTAGGGATTTTGATGGGGTCTTTCTTCCCAAGGTCGGGGACTCATTCACCTCCTCCGCTTGTGTGGGAGTTGGCTGAGCCTCCGGACTTGGAGCGCAATGAAGTCGCGGACAGTATCTGCCGGATTAGAAGTAGAAAAACGCCAGGTATCGAAAGTATGACCAGAAGGATGTATAAAGCCATCTAGAAGGTCATGCCTGAGTATATTGAGTCCGTTCTTGGTTGTTGCATTAATCAGGGGTACTTCCCGCTTGTGTGGAAGGAAGCTCGCGTCGTGGTGCTTCTCAAGTCGCCTGATCGGGTGAGGAGTAATCCTCGCTCGTATCGGGGCCTTCTCCCAGTGCTTGGAAAAGTGCTGGAGAGTATTATGGTGGCAGGGCTTGGGGAGGCCGCGGCGTGAGTCCTTCACCGCATCAGTTCGACTTTGTCGAGGGTAGAGGTACGGTGGACGCGTGGATGCATCTGCAGAACAGTCTGAGCGGGTCAAGTGCCAAATATGTCTTAGGCATATTTGTTGACTTCAAAGGCGCATTTGACTTCCTTTCGCGGGATAGCGAGCTCGCTAAGCTGTCTGAGATCAGGTGTCGGGAGTTTGTTCTTTGGTCGAGTTATTTCAGTGGACGAAGGGCTTGTGTCGTGGGAGCCAATGAGACGGTCTGGACAGATGTGGAGCGAGGCTGCCCTCAGGGGTCTATCTGTGGTCCATTTATTTGGAACCTCATGATGGATTTTCTGCTGCGGGAGTTAGCATCCACTTTCAAGATCTGTGCGTATGCTGATGATCTCCTCATCATGATCGAAGGTGAGACTCGTGTCGAACTGGAACGTCGTGCTGAGTAGGTCATGGGCATAGTGGGGGTCTGGAGTGACCGAGTGGGTGTTGAGGTGTCTAAGGAGAAGACTGAAGATAATTGCTTGAATGGCCCAAAAACTCCGTCCAACATGTGTTCTTGTGATATATGTAGGTAATATTATGTTTTATTTTTTAGGGTAGACTGTGTTGATTGGGTCTGTCATCGGAATATTTCGGTCCATTGTTTCTGATAGAAACGTGATGTTCTGTTTCAGAAAAAGAAGACAATATATGTACCTTAAAATCAACCAGGACAGAAGAGGAATCATGTAAGCTAAATGGCAATAAGTTTAAAGTTTATGATGGCAGATTTACCTTCATACCATTATTTGATTTATCCCGAATTAAGTCAGTCAAAGTTTGTGGGTCATCCCATAAAATACATTTCCACCGGGTACTTCTTCAAAACTATTTCTCATCATATAAACTAAACAAAACAAAAAACGTTTTGTTGAGCATTTAAAAAAAAACTCATATCTTTATAGGAGTAGTATTGCGATATTACCGCCAAGTATCTACGAACGACGATGACGACAACGTCATTGTGTTTTAATTTAGGTTATCGCACAAAGTGTTTTGTTTGAAATCTCTCGACTGATTAAATCATAAAAAAACGTTTACAAACTATAGAACAAACACAGAATGTGTTATTGTTGTTGGTAGTGTTTTTTGAACATCATTTCTCAATTAATTGTGGTTTACAAATGTACACTCCCGGCAGAAAGCATTCTCTGGGGGATTTTATTTTAATTTTTATTTTCATCATTCATTTTACGTTTTTTTTTAATCACTCACTAAGGTGAGTTCTAGGTATTCTCTTCACTCAGTTTAGTTAGTTATCTTATCTCAAGAATATAATCAAAACAATGAAATACCTCGTATATATTTTTCTCACATTTTCTGTACACTCCCAACGACTATCTGACTTATAGACATATTTCAAAGAATTAACTTTCCGCGTTTTGTTTTTAAATTTAAAGATAATTTTGCGTTCATAATTCATTTTTAGATTTTTTAGTCACTGTCTTAAATAAAGTAATGGATAACGTACTCTACATCACGTTATTCATTACTTCATTAAACAAAGTGACTAAAAAATCGATCGATTCCAATACGCGTAACAGATTTCAACTACTCTCCGCTACTTTTAGACGTTGATAAGCCATTTTTTAATATCTTAGACAGCCGACATTGGTGAAGTCCAAATTTTGTCCATTGGACACCCGAAAACCTTATCGAGTTATATTTCTGGCTACGTCGGTTGTATCAATTTTCTTCCTGTTCCCTTTGTTGTGCATTTCTGGTGATATCAATCAAAAATTTATTTGTCTTTATTTACTGACAATATGCCACTTTAATACAACCATCCGTTGGTCATTTATTGCCAATAAAGAGATTGTCATTTTTAATGACAAAACATAAATAGTTGTCAAAATTTAAATTCATTCATTTTTCGGCGGCAATAATAAATCATAATTTTATTCCTGGCCTTCTTCTTCGCTTTTTTTTGATACGTTGACTTTTTTAATTGAATTGAAATCATTTTTTATGCCAATATGTCAGTCAAAAGATAAGTCAACTTACTGCTGAGCAGCTACATACACACACCATACAAAAAAAGAGACATCATTTTTGAAATTATTCAATTTTTGTGATTGTTGTTGTTGGTTCTAGGTAGTAGTCATTGTCTGAAAATTTTTGCTGTTTAAAAATGGAGCAGTTATGTATGTGACTGTTTGCGGTTGATGTTATTGGGGTGACAGTGGGTTCGAAAATATGGTATTCAATATACAGAAAAACCGTAAGAGGCCTCAGGTATATAGCAGACCCCTTTTGAAGGAATTCTATACACAGAAGACCCTTTACATGTTTTCTATTCACAAAGGACCCTTTAGAGGTCTTCCAAAGCTAGAAGACTCTCAAGAGATCGTTTGAACACAGAAAATCCCTCAGATGTTTTCAATACATAGAAAACCGTTTACAGATCTTTTATATTCAGAAGACCCTTTAAGGTCCTCTATATTCAGAAGACACTTTAGAGATCTTCTGTATTCAGAAGACACTTTAGAGATCTTCTGTATTCAGAAAACTGTTTGAAGTTATTTTATGTTCAAAAGACCCTTCTGAGAACTTCTATATTCAAAAGACTCTTTAGAGGCCTTCTAAAGAAAGAAAACCCTTTGGAGGTCTTCTATATTCAGAAGACCCTTTACAGGCTTTCTATATATAGAAAAATCCTTTAGAGGTATTATATATATTCAGAAGACCCTTTGGGAGTCTTTTATATTCAGAAGACCATTTAGAGGTCTTCTATAGTCAGAAGATCCTTTGCGAGTGTGCATTCATGGGCTTCTATAGATCCCCTCTAAAAGAAAGGGCGCTTCTATAGAGTCTTTCCGAAATAAAGGGTGTTTCTATAGAACCTTTCTGAAAGGAAAGTTTTTCTATAGACCCTTTCTGAAAGAAAGGGTGCTTCTATAGACCCTTTCTGAAAGAAAGGGTGCTTCTATAGACCCTTTCTGAAAGAAAGGGTGCTTCTGTAGACCCTTTCTGAAAGAAAGGGTGCTTCTATAGACCCTTTCTGAAAGAAAGGGTGCTTCTATAGACCCTTTCCGAAAGAAAGGGTGCTTCTATAGAGCCTTTCCGAAAGAAAGGGTGCTTCTATAGAGCCTTTCCGAAAGAAAGAGTGCTTCTATAGACCCTTTCTCAAAGAAAGGGTGCTTCTATAGACCTTTTCTCAAAGAAAGGGTGCTTCTATAGACCCTTTCTCAAAGAAAGGGTGCTTCTATAGACCCTTCCTCAAAGAAAGGGTGCTTCTATAGACCCTTCCTCAAAGAAAGGGTGCTTCTATAGACCCTTCCTCAATGAAAGGGTGCTTCTATAGACCCTTCCTCAAAGAAAGGGTGCTTCTATAGACCCTTCCTCAAAGAAAGGGTTCTTCTATAGTCACCTTTTCTCAAAGAAAGGGTGCTTCTATAGTCCCTTTCCCAAAGAAAGGGTGCTTCTATAGACCCTTTCTCAAAGAAAGGGTGCTTCTATAGACGATTTCTCAAAGAAAGGGTGCTTCTATAGACGATTTCTCAAAGAAAGGGTGCTTCTATAGACCCTTCCTGAAAGAAAGGGTGCTTCTATAGACACCTTTCTCAAAGAAAGGGTGCTTCTATAGACCCTTTCTGAAAGAAAGGGTGCTTCTATAGACCCTTTCTGAAAGAAAGGGTGCTTCTATAGACCCTTTCTGAAAGAAAGGGTGCTTCTATAGACCCTTTCTGAAAGAAAGGGTGCTTCTATAGACCCTTTCTGAAAGAAAGGGTGCTTCTATAGACCCTTTCTGAAAGAAAGGGTGCTTCTATAGACCCTTTCTGAAAGAAAGGGTGCTTCTATAGACCCTTTCCGAAAGAAAGGGTGCTTCTATAGAGCCTTTCCGAAAGAAAGGGTGCTTCTATAGAGCCTTTCCGAAAGAAAGGGTGCTTCTATAGAGCCTTTCCGAAAGAAAGAGTGCTTCTATAGACCCTTTCTCAAAGAAAGGGTGCTTCTATAGACCCTTTCTCAAAGAAAGGGTGCTTCTATAGACCCTTCCTCAAAGAAAGGGTGCTTCTATAGACCCTTCCTCAAAGAAAGGGTGCTTCTATAGACCCTTCCTCAAAGAAAGGGTGCTTCTATAGACCCTTCCTCAAAGAAAGGGTTCTTCTATAGTCACCTTTTCTCAAAGAAAGGGTGCTTCTATAGTCCCTTTCCCAAAGAAAGGGTGCTTCTATAGACCCTTTCTCAAAGAAAGGGTGCTTCTATAGACGATTTCTCAAAGAAAGGGTGCTTCTATAGACCCTTTCTCAAAGAAAGGGTGCTTCTATAGACCCTTTCTCAAAGAAAGGGTGCTTCTATAGACCCTTTCTCAAAGAAAGGGTTCTTCTATAGACCCTTCCTCAAAGAAAGGGTGCTTCTATAGACCCTTCCTCAAAGAAAGGGTGCTTCTATAGACCCTTCCTCAAAGAAAGGGTGCTTCTATAGACCCTTCCTCAAAGAAAGGGTTCTTCTATAGTCACCTTTTCTCAAAGAAAGGGTGCTTCTATAGTCCCTTTCCCAAAGAAAGGGTGCTTCTATAGACCCTTTCTCAAAGAAAGGGTGCTTCTATAGACGATTTCTCAAAGAAAGGGTGCTTCTATAGACCCTTTCTCAAAGAAAGGGTGCTTCTATAGACCCTTTCTCAAAGAAAGGGTGCTTCTATAGACCCTTTCTCAAAGAAAGGGTGCTTCTATAGACCCTTTCTCAAAGAAAGGGTGCTTCTATAGACCCTTTCTCAAAGAAAGGGTGCTTCTATAGACCCTTTCTCAAAGAAAGGGTGCTTCTATAGACCCTTTCTCAAAGAAAGGGTGCTTCTATGGACCCTTTTTCAAAGAAAGGGTGCTTCTATAGACCCTTTCTCAAAGAAAGGGTTCTTCTATAGACCCTTCCTCAAAGAAAGGGTGCTTCTATAGACCCTTCCTCAAAGAAAGGGTGCTTCTATAGCCACCTTTCTCAAAGAAAGGGTGCTTCTATAGTCCCTTTCCCAAAGAAAGGGTGCTTCTATAGTCCCTTTCTCAAAGAAAGGGTGCTTCTATAGTCCCTTTCTCAAAGAAAGGGTGCTTCTATAGTCCCTTTCTCAAAGAAAGGGTGCTTCTATAGACCCTTTCTCAAAGAAAGGGTGCTTCTATAGACCCTTTCTCAATGAAAGGGTGCTTCTATAGAGCCTTTCTCAAAGAAAGGGTGCTTCTATAGACCCTTTCTCAAAGAAAGGGTGCTTCTATAGACCCTTTCTCAAAGAAAGGGTGCTTCTATAGACCCTTTCTCAAAGAAAGGGTGCTTCTATAGACCCTTTCTCAAAGAAAGGGTGCTTCTATAGACCCTTTCTCAAAGAAAGGGTGCTTTTATAGACCCTTTCTTAAAGAAAGGGTGCTTTTATAGCCCATTTCTCAAAGAAAGGGTGCTTCTATAGTCCCTTTCTCAAAGAAAGGGTGCTTCTATAGTCCCTTTCTCAAAGAAAGGGTGCTTCTATAGTCCCTTTCTCAAAGAAAGGGTGCTTCTATAGTCCCTTTCTCAAAGAAAGGGTGCTTCAATAGTCCCTTTCTCAAAGAAAGGGTGCTTCTATAGTCCCTTTCTCAAAGAAAGGGTGCTTCTATAGAACATTTATCAAAGAAAGGGTGCTTCTATAGAACCTTCCTCAAAGAAAGGGTGATTCTATAGAACCTATCTCAAAGAAAGGGAGCTTCTATAGAACCTTTCTCAAAGAAAGGGTGCTTCTATAGAACCTTTCTCAAATAAAGGGTGCTTCTATAGTCCCTTTCTCAAAGAAAGGGTGCTTCTATAGTCCCTTTCTCAAAGAAAGGGTGCTTCTATAGTCCATTTCTCAAAGAAAGGGTGCTTCTATAGTCCCTTTCTCAAAGAAAGGGTGCTTCTATAGTCCCTTTCTCAAAGAAAGGGTGCTTCTATAGTCCCTTTCTCAAAGAAAGGGTGCTTCTATAGTCCCTTTCTCAAAGAAAGGGTGCTTCTATAGTCCCTTTCTCAAAGAAAGGGTGCTTCTATAGTCCCTTTCTCAAAGAAAGGGTGCTTCTATAGTCCCTTTCTCAAAGAAAGGGTGCTTCTATAGTCCCTTTCTCAAAGAAAGGGTGCTTCTATAGTCCCTTTCTCAAAGAAAGGGTGCTTCTATAGTCCCTTTCTCAAAGAAAGGGTGCTTCTATAGTCCCTTTCTCAAAGAAAGGGTGCTTCTATAGTTCCTTTCTCAATGAAAGGGTGCTTCTATAGTCCCTTTCTCAAAGAAAGGGTGCTTCTATAGTCCCTTTCTCAATGAAAGGGTGCTTCTATAGTCCCTTTCTCAATGAAAGGGTGCTTCTATAGTCCCTTTCTCAATGAAAGGGTGCTTCTATAGTCCCTTTCTCAATGAAAGGGTGCTTCTATAGTCCCTTTCTCAATGAAAGGGTGTTTCTATAGTCCCTTTCTCAATGAAAGGGTGCTTCTATAGTCCCTTTCTCAATGAAAGGGTGCTTCTATAGTCCCTTTCTCAATGAAAGGGTGCTTCTATAGTCCCTTTCTCAATGAAAGGGTGCTTCTATAGTCCCTTTCTCAATGAAAGGGTGCTTCTATAGTCCCTTTCTCAATGAAAGGGTGCTTCTATAGTCCCTTTCTCAATGAAAGGGTGCTTCTATAGTCCCTTTCTCAATGAAAGGGTGCTTCTATAGTCCCTTTCTCAATGAAAGGGTGCTTCTATAGTCCCTTTCTCAATGAAAGGGTGCTTCTATAGTCCCTTTCTCAATGAAAGGGTGCTTCTATAGTCCCTTTCTCAATGAAAGGGTGCTTCTATAGTCCCTTTCTCAATGAAAGGGTGCTTCTATAGTCCCTTTCTCAATGAAAGGGTGCTTCTATAGTCCCTTTCTCAATGAAAGGGTGCTGCTATAGTCCCTTTCTCAATGAAAGGGTGCTTCTATAGTCCCTTTCTCAATGAAAGGGTGCTTCTATAGTCCCTTTCTCAATGAAAGGGTGCTTCTATAGTCCCTTTAGAGGTCTTATGATCGAAGAAGACCCTTTAGAGGTCTTCTGAACGCAGAAGATCCTTTAGATGTATTTTAGGCAAAGAAGATCCTTTTGGGTCTTTTACGCATGGAAACCATTCAGAGGTATTCCGATCTATTCTATCTGATTGTCTTTGTTTAAAAATATACATCCAACATTTATCCACATTCACATTGACCACTTGTTGTTGTTGTGAATGATCTCACAAACTAAATACGCGACAATGCGTTTACTGCTGATGCCCCAGCTCATGTTGTGGCTAGCTTTTGTTGATCATCTTGGGCTTTTTGTTCTGTTACAGTTCAGTGTCATTATTATTCGCATGTGAACTCAGGCTATGCGCAGCTAAATTGTCATCAATTGCAACCAATTTAAATATGAAAAAAAGACAAACATGTCGAATTCTACACTCCGCTCCTTTTATAGACGTGCTGCGGAAAAAAGATAAATATTTGTCTAAGGCAAATTTAATGAACAATAAAGGCATGGATGAATGAATACATAATGCATATGAATGTAAATGTATGAAATGGAAGATGATAACTAAAGACAAATTAAGACAAGGAAAACATTTAGGTATTTAGCTATTTTTATTAAGGTGGATTATGCGAATGTGACACTACTATTCGTGATGCTAAAGATTAATGGGGTGGGAATCAATAAATTTCTGAGTTGTCGTTTCTTGTGTTCTACAAAAAACAATAGTCAAAAAAGTTGTCAAATTAAACAACTTTTGAAAAACCTGTAATTTTTTTCATAAAAGAGGAAGTTAAATTTCTCCATTTATCGGTATTTAGACAAATTTTAACTAGGTTGCCCTTTGGTTTTGTTTCGTATTTTCCAGATATAACTTATGTACAGGACGAAGTTTATTATTAGTAAAAACTTGTAATTAATTTAATTAATTGGGATATTAATTGACCTTTGGGGAGTTCTGTTGAAATATGATGTCTAGCAGATGTCTATGATATGATGTCTATGCTACGATTGTTCCGCTGGTGGTCGCATGTCAGATGTGAGTGGCTTGAGAATAGTCGATGTTAATAACTTCTATATATGAGGTGAGGTAACTTTGAAGGTTTTTTCCTTCATGTATTGAAAGGTCCTCGCAATGTTGCCGACGACAGACAATGTTGCCGACGTTTGACGTTCTAAACCACAGACAATCTTCCGAACTGGAAGACATAATAAAATGTCTGCCTCTATCATCAGCTAATAACTGAATTAGAAATTATTAAATAAAGCCTAATTTTTAATAATGCTGTTATTATAATTGACCAATTAGTATCCAGTTTCATAAACAGAACTTCGAAGTAGCAATTAAAACATTTCTAGCTTTTCTTTTTGTTCTACTTTCTGGGGTGCGTGTTTTCATCGTTTTTATTTAATCTTAATAGTCAAGGTCAAGGTTATGTTTGTATTTTCTTCTTTGTCTAACATTTTGATAACCCCATTTTTTTGGTTTTGTGTAAAGATCAGCAAAGAGTGGCGTACAGACGACACCAGCATCACCAGTAAGTGGTAAAGATGCCATAAGCGAACCAATGGACGGACGCTGTGGTAGGGAAAGAGTTAATTGGTTTTTAATTGATTTGACAGTAGTTGCTACCCCTGCAACGAACTGAAGATTTATAGTTATGAACCATCTTGTCCGGTTATTAACATAAAACTTTAATGGATTCAATCAAAAATTCATCACTTAATGAATGATGAAGAGAAACCAAACAGAAACATAAACAAATTGGAGAAATTTGTGGATTCGTTTGCTGTGATGATCGTTATAGTTGTTAGACTGATTGTCTGCGGGTTGCAGCACGTGCAGTGCGAAATTAGGTAGCGAGTGCAGATGCTTTTATATGAAATTGAGGTTATATTTTTGAAGAGTCATGGGAAAAGGTGACGAATGCTCAAGAAGTCACTGATGGCCGATTTGATCCAAATTTGTACATCGTACTGCCAAACGTACATCGAGTTGCAAGAGGTCTATATTGTACAACTCCTTTGGGTACCTTCTTCACAAAAGTTACAAAATATCACTTATGTGCAGTTAGAGGATCGCTTTAAAATTTCCCCCAGTGGAGAGTTTGTGGTACTGATTACAACGATAATTATTTTTTTCGTGCGAAAGTCTACACTTCTTGACATAAAGGCCTGAAATCTGGAAAAAAATCTTACGATGGCTAAATTAAATGGTTAATAATTGTTCGAGAATTATGTTGAACGGTCTTCCCATTCCATATAGCAGTGAATCGATATGCACCCAACAGTACCTCCAACTACTCCAGTCATGTATTGAAGTAATTTGTTTATTATAATGAATGCCGAATAATTTGCATTTACTTCATATCCGTTCAGTCTTTAATATTTAAATTTTTCGCTGTTGAAGTCAGCTAGCTATTGCTGGGGACTTGATATCCACCAAGGTAATCCAGGGTGAGCAGTTATTTGCGTTGGCAATTTTTGGAAAGAGCAGTCATAGTCCTGTTAATACATTGCACACAGATAAATACTTCTTTACGATGCCACAAGCCTCGGATTATTTTTTAAGGCTTCAACGTGAAATCCAAAAATAGTAGTATATAAGCAGATAAATATATGTGATGCCTTTAACTCTATACAATTCTTTGCCGATCACCATAACTCAAGTTCCCGAACTCCATTATCGTTATCAACCGAAAAATCATCCAGCCAATCACCCTTATCACCGGCATCACCAAGCCTGTCGATGGGTTGTAACCACAAACTTCCCGGAATTGGTTCAATAGATTTGGTCGGGTAGTGTTGTGCTGACGTGTAAGAAGAAATGTTTGCCATCTTTCAGGAGACCTTCTTGCCTTCCATAACAAGACCTCCTGATCTTCTATAGGAAAACCTACTGTCTTCTATAAGAAGACCTGCTTGTCATATATTAGAAGATCTTCTTATTTCATTCTTATGACATGGCCTAGCCATCGCAATCGTTGTATCTCGATTCGTTCAACTACATTGATGTCATTGTATAGTTGATAAAGCTCGTTGTTCATACGACGCCGATATTCGCCGTCAACACATATTGGCCCGTAGATCTTTCGAAGAATTTTTCTCTCGAACACACCAAGCACTGCCTTATCTGCTTGAGCAAGTACCCATGCTTCGGAACCATACATTAGCACGGGTAGTATCAGTGTTTTGTAAAGTGTTACTGCTTACTCAGCGCAAAGTAGCATCTGTTAGCCAACACTATTCTTCTTCGTATTTCACAACTGATGTTATTTGTTGTGTTTATGGCGGTGCCGAGGTAGACGAAGTCCTTTACTACCTCAAACGCGTCGATACCATCAACTTGGTTTGTTCGCCGTTTACTGCCAGACCAACTTTAGCAGATTCTCTTTCGACTTTTGCAAAGGTGTCAGTTTCTTCCTTTACCGATCGACCCATGATGTCAATGTCGTCGGCATAAGCCAGTAACATACGGCTGTTCGTGTATATCGTTCCATTTCTTCGCGTCTCGTATGACATTTTCCAGCAGAATGAGCTTTGCAGGAATACCAAAATCGGACATGGCTTGGAACACCTTTGAACGTATAGGTCTGTCGAATGCTGCTTTATAATCGACGAAAAGATGGAAGGTTTCGATCTGCATTTCTTGGGTCTTTTCCAGGATTTGTCTCAAGGTAAATATCTGGTCAATGGTGGATTTGCCAGGTCTAAAGCCGCACTGATAGGGTCCAGTAATTTCATTGACCATAGGCTTTAGTCTCTCACACAATATGCCAGATACTATCTTATATGCAATTGGGAGCAGACTTATGCCCCTGTAATTGGAGCACACAGTCTTATCACCCTTCCTGTGGACTGGACATAGGATGCTCACGTTCCAATCGTCGGGTACGCGTTCTTCCTGCCAGATGGTGCTAACTAGCTGAAGCATACACCTTATCAGCGTGTCGCCTCCGGTTTTAAACAGCTCGGCTGGACGGCCATCTGCTCCTGCCGTCTTATTATTCTTCAGCCGGTTTATTGATGTCCTTACCTCATCTTGGCTGCGCGGTATACATTCAATACCATCTTCTGGGATTGGATCTGTGGTATCTTCGCCGTCTTCACTGCTATCGGATACCAACGGTTTGGAAAAATATTCTTTCCATATCCTGAGCACACTATCTGTATCAGTTACCAAATTACCTTGTTGGCCTCTACAGGAGGATGTGCCTGTACCAAAGCCATCAGTTTGATGCTTCACACTTTGGTAGAATTTTCGGACTTCGTTCTGTCTCCTGTATATCTCTATTTGTTCACACTCCCTCTTTGATTAGGCAGTTGGGTCAGTTGAGTGGAATATGCTGTGGCTATCTGTTGTGTTTGCAGCTTAGCGATGTCCAACTTTCGTGTTGTGTCTGTCCGTGCTTTATTTGCAACGTTTAGACGGGTACGTACCTTTGCTGCAACGAGGTAATGTTCCGAATCTATGTGTGCTCCTCGGAACGATCGTACATCCAACACGCTTGATGAATGTCTTCCATCTATCACAACGTGATAAATTTGATTTATTGTTCTTTGGTCTGGAGACAGCCAAGTGCCCTTATGAATATCGAGATGCTTAAATCTGGTACTGCTAACTACCATGTTTTTTGCCGCTGCGAAGTCTATCAGTCTCATTCCATTGTCTGATGTTTCACTATGTAGACTGAATTTCCCGACTGTTGGTCCAAAGATATTCTCCTTTCCAATTTTGGCATTAAAATCGCCTAGTATAATTTTAATGTCATGGGCAGGACAACGGTCATAAGTTTATTCTAAGCGCTCGTAGAATATATCTTTGGTCTGTTCGTCCTTGTCTTCGGTTGGAGCATGAGCGCAGATAAAGCTGATGTTGAAGAATTTTGCTTTTAATCGATTTGTAGCAAGTCTTTCATTCACTGGGGTGAAGCTGGAGACCAGATGTTTTAACCTCTGATCAACTACAAAACCCCAACCAAACTCATGCTTTGCGTCATGGCAGCTATAATACATTACGTCACCTTTAGGTGTTGTTGTGACATCTTTCCCAGTCCATCGCATTCCCTGTATGGCAGTAATGTCGGCCTTGTACTCTTTAAGTACATCTTCCAGATATACATCGGGTTCGAATATGGACTATATCGGTGCACTTCTTCGGTTACTTTTCACACAAAATTCGGATAAAGTTAAGCTTAAAAGCTCCTCTCGGATCGTTTTGAAATTTCAGTATGTCAGTATGTTGTCTTTGCGGCTCCCTTTATGAAGGTACAAAAAGCTCCAAGATACCCTGACGGCACCAACCAAAATGGCAAATCCGCAAAATAATTCTCGCAGGGAGTTTCTGATTGGTGCAGACTTTGTACATCTTATTATTTAATCCAATCATGTATCACTATATCGGTCCCCTCCTTCGGGTACCTCTCACACATATTTCCAAAAAAAAGTGAAGTTTAAGAGCTTCTCTCGCATCGTTTTGATTTTTTTTTTCAGTAGGTTGTTCTAGTGGCTCGACGAAGTTCATCATACCCGTTTCTATGTGGAGCCACCTCTGCTGTCAAATTTGGTCTCACTTCGGGTATTCGACCACCAGATACATAGTTAGGATGATTTCCGGAACATCCTTTCTGCTACGTGAACATCAAAAAGGTTGGGCAGTACTCTGAAGTGAACTCTTTGAAACTAGGCCAATTGCCTTTGTGATGATTGATAAAAGTGCGGTGTTCAGAGGTCGGTCGGCTGATATATACCATTATAGGGAGATAGTCCGACCCACGAGAAACAACGGGATGCCATGTGATGTCATATGTTAGACCAGGTGATACGATGGTTATGTCTGGCTAGCTATTCTTGTGGAGGCGTCATCATTGACCGTGAAAAACGTAGATAGATCAATCTGGTCCGCTAGCGCTATAGTCCTTAGGTCATTGCCTAGCACCGAATACCCCAACTCAATGATGAGCATTAAGGATCCCTAATGTTGACCTATATCCTTAAGTACAGCTATTAATCGGCGGGTGGTATACGTTAACCCACTATACCTTGGGTGTTCTACAACTGAATGCTACGCCCTGTATCTGTATTGAACAGACTGGTGCAAAGGAAAATCCAGTCATCCATTTCCACTTCTTATCTTTCTTCAGTACGTTGTAACCATCACAACGTTGTAAGCTGCAGTTGTTCTTGAGTTTAGTTTCCTGTTCCGCTGCGAGCATGATATTATTCCGTCTCATAATGTTCACTTAAAAGCCAATACTTTTGGAGATATAAGCACCGAGATATACTAATATTTTACGCCACTTCTTCATACATGACTTAGATTTGTTCAGGTTTTTTTGTTCGTCTACGCTGAGGTAATGGGTCTGTCAGGGGAATAAGTAGGTCCATTGTTTGTGATACCTATCCTAACAATGCGATAAATATAGATGAGCTAAGTAAATGATATTTCTTTTTGATATATGGATCTGTTATTGTTTCTTTGCATAGTCATATGCTGAGGGCTAAGCTGCCGTCAAAGTGATTTTTCCTGAGAATATAGCCTGAAGGATGCAAAAAACCCCTATAACACTGTTTGTAGTGGTAGTAACTCTGTAGTAACTGTCGAACGGTAAACGTGTTTTTCAGGGGCAAGTCCATACATATTGAGAAAACAGCCCCTATGTAGTGGCTGGAGAGCACAATAACTCTCGAACTGATAAAACGATTTGATTCAAAATTTTGCCTTCGTCATATTTTGGCCAAACTTAGTTTCAGTTCGAAGATGGTCAATACCGGTCCACAACTTGCGGTTCTTCCCTCCAATATTTACAAAAAACGTCACCTAAATGGTATGCACGATGTATCTTGAACGGGCCAACCAATTTTGTCCAAACTTTGGATCTTCTAATATTTGTCCAAGTTTAGTTTAACTTCTAAAATGGCCCATAATTGTCCTCTCCTTGAAATGAAATAACACTAGTCATATTTATCTACCGATATCTATCGAAAAGATATGACTCCCAAAAAAAGATCCAATTCCATAATGTCGATCCATTCCTTTAACTACCTCCTCCGGAACATTTTTGAAATTTAATCCTAATCCACATTTTTGTCGACAAGTTCAAATGTCCAAAAAGGGCCAAAAATTCTGGAAAAAAATCCTAAACACATTTGATCTGTCCGTAGATGAAAGTTTCAATCCACATAGGCTGAGGGAATATCTCTGTCGGCAAAGCCGACTGATACTTTTTTACTTGTTTTATTTTCATTTTGTGGTATATTGGATATCCATGTAATATTCCAACCTAACTGAACCTTTCTCTCATTTTATCTATTTTCAGTATCCACAAATTATAATGTTCCAGAATTTATAGTACTAACTGCCCCCGCAATCTGAAAGAATAATCGAAAATCTAAAAAAAATGTCCATAAATCAACAAAAATATCGCCCTAGTATTGCCTCCATAGATGAAGTTGATGATCGTAATTTAAAAATGGATGATGCCAAGCAGCATATCGAAGGCAGTGAAACTGCACCGCTTACCACAAATCAGCTGAAGCTGAATATCGATCAAAATGTTGCAGCCAAAGATTTGGAGGCACAAAATTCACAACAAGAAAATGAAGCGCAGGCAGAGACGCCAATATCAGGAGGGCTGGGATCTTTAAATGGTTTTAGAGGTAAGTTGCAGGCTCATGACCATTTCAATTCTCAAATTTCATTTTGTAAATACTTGCACACATTCACATCATTAATTCATGCCCATTTGGTTTTCTTGTTTCTGTCTTGGTTGGGTGGTGTTTTCTTTAGCTTTCCTACTTCCAGGTCGCCGTTCTTTTGATGCCCTCAAGAGTCTGTCGCGCAAACGTCGCATTCTGTACATCACCACTGCCTGCCTATGTGCCACCCTGCTAATCATCATCATAATGATGATTGCCTTTTGGCCAGAAGTGCCATTCTATTTAAAGGCTGAATTATGCTTAGAAAAAGAATGTGTCGAGGCTAGTCGACAGATACTGCTGTGGTCGAATACATCCAAATGTCCCTGCCATGATACGTATGATTGGGCTTGCGGTAATTTTGATCGTGAATATGGTGAAAATGATTACTATGTCATTAAGAAAGGAGAATGGAATTATAAGACTTTTAATGAATATCAAGGTAAGTTGGAGGGAGGAGAGGAAAGAGAGAGAAATAATTCTGAAAAAATTGAATAATGGTTATTTATGTGACTCTTTTTGTTATTTTGTCTTCCAGAACTAAATGAATTGAATCGTTTTATTTCAATGCTGCCAGCATCGACTGGCACCTATTCCGTTGAGTCAATGATTTCGAATTTATACCGTTCCTGTCGTGAAATCGATTCGCTGGATAAATCACAATCGGAAATGCTATTGAAAAAAGCAATGCAATCAATAGGTAAGTGAGTTTCTTCAAGGTTCATAACTACCATGAAATTGTACATAATATCAATGAAAATGTTCATTAATTTTAAGCTAACATACATATTTATGAAACATGTTCATTAAAGCAACTAAATCGTTGTTGTTGTAACAGTATTTATTCTTGTACGTTTGAGTGTTCGTTCTTCTGCTCAGACTGGCTCTGGGTCTAACTCCAGTTCTAGGAAAGTGGCTGCTTCTATCCACAGATCCACTGGAGCTAGGTGAGTAGGTTGAAAAGGTGGGCCTGCTGGGCACGGAGCGATCGACTGCAATATCCCGAGCGTAGTTAGACCAAAACTACTCTGGTTTGTCGTGGCAGATGACGCTTCTCAGCTGCGATAGATGGGGGATGTACTCCGATGGCTTTATTCACACTGTATTTGCTTATGACCTTAGCAACTGCTTCCGTGTGAATGCTATTTAATCATGATTGATATGCCTGTTGATATGGGGGTTCTCTTCTGTATCGTTGGATCTCTTTCTCTTAATCGTAGATATCATCCTTGATGTGCCTGGGTGTGTCGGGCCTACCTACCAGATGGTGATTAGGATGGCTCTAACGGTAACACCCGAGCAAGTACTTTACCGAAAGCATCTCATTGTGCTGCTGCACTGGCAGAATCTTTGCCTCCTCATGTAGATGGTCCACTGAAGACATGAGTAGGCACCCTGTTGCTGTTCTCAGGGCGTCATTCTGACAAGCTTGAATCTTTATCTATTGCGTATCACATAAATTCGGGGACCAAACTGTCTCCGAATGGCTTACCACAGACCAACCTATCGCGTTATATGTGGTCAACAAGATTTCTTGATCTGCATCCCAAGAGCTGCCGGCTAGAGACATGAGGACCTTGTTCCTACTTATTAGTTTGTCGCAGATAGCTGTGGCATGCGTGAACGACGTGAACGTAGCGTTGAATGTGGCGCCTAGAATTTTGGGACAGTTTGTTGTCGGAATTCTATACCGTTGACCACGACGTTAAACTCTCATCTCACCTGCGCCATCCATGTGTAGAACAGAGTTGCCGTAGATTCAGTATCGGAATTCTGGATTTTCCTCGCGTGGAAAACGGTGATAAGACCGGTTAAATAGGAGATCAGTCTTTCGGAGATGTCATCATGGAAGGCACCAGACGCCAGGATCGTTCAAAAATCCTCATATGTTACGATCTCGATGGCGTCTGTAGGGGCGGAATACAGGAGAGGTAGATGTTCAACAGTTCCGGAGATAGAGACTTGAGGACCATGTTCCTACTGTTTAGTTTGTCGCAGATAGCTGCGGCATGCGTGGACGACGTGGACGTAGAGTCGAATGTGACAGCTAGAATTTTAGGGCAGTTTGTGGTCGGAATTCTGAACCGTTGGCAATGACATTAAACTCTCCTCTCACCTGCGCCATCAGTGTTATAAACAGAGTGACCGTAGATATAGTGGCGGATTTCTGGGTTTTCCTCGTCTGGAAAAAGCTGGTAAGAGCGGTTAAATTGGAGTTCAACCTTTCGCAGATGTCATCAGGGAAGGCACCAGACGCCAGGATCGTTGAATGGTCCTCATACATTACGATCTCGATGACATCTGTAGGGGCGGAATATAGTCGAGGTAGATGTTAAACAGTTCCGGAGATATCACCCCTAGAAACTTGAGGACCTTGTAGCTACTTTTTAGTTTGTCGCAGATAGCTGCGGCATGCGTGGATGGATGTGACCGCTAGAATTTTGGGGCAGTTTGTGGGCGGAATTCTGTACCGTTGACCATGCCATTAAACTCTCCTCTTACCTGCGCAGTCCATGTGATGAACAGAGTGGCCGTCGATTTAGTAGCGGAATTCTGGATTTTCCTCGCGTGGAAAAAGTTGTTAAGATCGTGTAAATAGGAGTTTAGTCTTTCGCAGATGTCATCAGGGAAGGCACCAGACGCCAGGATCGTTGAATGGTCCTCATACATTACGATCTCGATGACATCTGTAGGGGCGGAATACAGGAGACGTAGATGTTCAACAGTTCCGGAGATAGAGACTTGAGGACCATGTTCCTACTGTTTAGTTTGTCGCAGATAGCTGCGGCATGCGTGGACGACGTGGACGTAGAGTCGAATGTGACAGCTAGAATTTTAGGGCAGTTTGTGGTCGGAATTCTGAACCGTTGGCAATGACATTAAACTCTCCTCTCACCTGCGCCATCAGTGTTATGAACAGAGTGACCGTAGATATAGTGGCGGATTTCTGGGTTTTCCTCGTCTGGAAAAAGCTGGTAAGAGCGGTTAAATTGGAGTTCAACCTTTCGCAGATGTCATCAGGGAAGGCACCAGACGCCAGGATCGTTGAATGGTCCTCATACATTACGATCTCGATGACATCTGTAGGGGCGGAATATAGTCGAGGTAAATGTTAAACAGTTCCGGAGATATCACCCCTAGAAACTTGAGGACCTTGTAGCTACTTTTTAGTTTGTCGCAGATAGCTGCGGCATGCGTGGATGACGTGAACGTAGAGTCGGATGTGACCGCTAGAATTTTGGGGCAGTTTGTGGGCGGAATTCTGTACCGTTGACCATGCCATTAAACTCTCCTCTCACCTGCGCAGTCCATGTGATGAACAGAGTGGCCGTCGATTTAGTAGCGGAATTCTGGATTTTCCTCGCGTGGAAAAAGTTGTTAAGATCGTGTAAATAGGAGTTTAGTCTTTCGCAGATGTCATCAGGGAAGGCACCAGACGCCAGGATCGTTGAATGGTCCTCATACATTACGATCTCGATGACATCTGTAGGGGCGGAATACAGGAGAGGTAGATGTTAAACAGTTCCGGAAATATCACCCCAAGAGACTTGAAGACCTTGTTCCTACTTTTTAGTTTGTCGCAGATAGCTGCGGCATGCGTGAACGATGTGAACGTAGCGTTGAAAGTGACCCCTAGAATTTGACATTAAACTCTTCTCTCATCTGCGCCGTCCATGTGATGAACAGAGTGGCCGTAGATTTGGTTTCGGAATTCTGGATTTTCCTCGCGTGGAAAACGGTGATAAGATCGGTTAAATAGGAGTTCAGTCTTTCGCAGATGTCATCAGTGAAGACACCACACGCCAGGATCGTTCAATAACCCTCATACGTTGCGATCTCGATGGCGTCTGTAGGGGCGGAATACAGGAAAGGTAGATGTTAAACAGTTCCGGAGATATCAGCCCACCTTGGGGAACTTCCTGTTCCACACTACGCGGTTTAGACTTCTTGTTCCTGAATTCCACGTACAACTGGGGTCCACACATATAATTGATTATCCAACGTTTTAAGCTTAGCCGGAGGGTTGTCTGCTCAATGTCCTCAAACAGCGTGGAGTGCTTGACAGTATCAAAGGCTTTTGATAAGTCAAGCGCCACCATCACTGTTCTATCACATGGTGGTCTATGGTTGAGTCCCCGACAAATATGTGTGGAGATGGCGTGCAGCGCTGTTTTCGTGCTGCGCTGCTTACGATATCCATGCTGATGATCGGCAACTGGATAGCTATTTCAGACGCTGAGAAGGACTAAGGCCTCAAAGGTCTTTGCTACGCTTAGAAGGACTAAGGCCTCAAGGGTCTTTGCTACGGACGACAAAAGCGAAATCGGGCTGTACGATTCACTTTTGCTGGCATCCTTGCTTGGCTTCCACCCTGCCCATTTTCCAGACTTTGGGAATTAGCTAGCGACAAGTTGTGTACTTTAGTGAGATACTCTACTGCCGGCTCATCAAGCTGTTTCAGCATTACCATGGAGATTCCATCAGGGCCCAATGTTTTGGATGATTTTGCGTTCCTAACGGCATTGGCAACATCATCCATTAAAAACTGTGGTGGTTCCTCCTCGGCAGTAAGAGATCTGATGCGACGTAGTTCTCTTGATCGACAAACTGTCGATTGAAATAATTGGTGCACCTCTTCGGGTCAGTTAACGTAACGTCGCCAAACGTGACTGAGGTCCCATCTTCCTTTCTTCCAGGTTTCGAAAGTGACTTAAACGTTGCCCACAATTTACTTATGTTGCAGCTCTTCAGATGTTTTTACCATTTGTTCCGCTTATGCTCCCCGACCAACCTGTTAACGTCCAGTGTCAGCACCCTGACTCTGAGGTCACTGGGGTTGGCTCGACAAAGCTCATCACGCTCATTTGCTAATCCCGTCGCCTCTGCTGAGAAGTTTGTTCTCACTTCGGGTATTCGACCAGCAGATGTAAGTGATTGGCTGCAGCAGTGATGATGTCTCGGAACGTCCTTTCCGCTACCCGAACATCAGAAGGATTGGGCAGATATCTGAAGCGGTGATTGGTGAACTCTCTGAAATTTGGCCAATCTGCTTTCCCATGATTGACGAAAGTGCGGCGTTCAGAGGTGATGAAACCAGGCGGTCTGCTAATGGAGACAATTATGGAGAGATGGTCTGATCCAAGAGAAATGACGGGTTTCCAGGTGTTATCATTTGTCAGACCAGGTGGCACGACGGTTATGTCACGCGAACAACGACACTCTCCTTTAATTCTGGTAGAGGCGTCCTCATTGACCGTGCAAAACGTAGAGCTATCAATCTGCTCAGCCAGCGCTGTACCTCTCTGGTCGTTTCCGAGGGCCGAATGCCACATCTCATGATGAGCATTAAAGTCCCCCAGGACCAGACGATAATGACCTTCCAAAAGCGGGCTAATGTTAGGCACGTAATCTGAGATACAGCTCTTTCTCGGCGGGATGTATACGTTCAGCAACTCTATCTCGGTAGCTCCACACCTGACTGCTACCCCCATACATTCCATGTAAGGGTCATTAGAGACAGGCTCAAGCGAGATAGGTCTTTATTGGACAGATTGGTGCAATAGAAAAGCCAATCCCCACCTCCACTGGTGCGATCTTTCCTTAGCACATGTAACCATCACAATGTTGTAAGCTACAGTTGTTGTTGAGCTTGGTTTCTTGCACCGCAGCGACCTTGATGTTCTTCCGACTCATGAAATCTACTATTTCTTCCATCTTACCTCGGAGTCCATTGCAATTAAATTGCAAAAAGGATGCATTCTCTGGGATTGGGACAACAACGGTTGGTGTTAAAGGCTGCGCGTGCGGTTGTTGTCGAGGGGACTGCGGGGGAGTTTCGTAGTCAGACGACGAGGGAGTTTTGTAATCCGACGACGACTCACAGGGGACTGCGTTCAAGCAGCATGCAGCAACATACTCCCTGTCGTAGTCCCCACTGCACCCACTCCTGACATCTATTGCATCTCACCGAAGGTTGGATGTGGGTGAAGATGCGGATGTGACAAACTGAGCACAGGGTTTTCCTCCGTCCCGGTACGGACCAAAAGAATTCGGTGCAGGCATTCCGGGATATGCTGCTCCCAACACAGAAAAACGAAACAAATACAAACATATGTACACTGAGGTGGCAGCCGCTGGCCGGATCGATGATTTTGTGTTGTTCTGGGTCAATCCGGTACGAAAGAACCCGCTGCCGTGGGATTGCACTTTCTTCTTTATTCTTTTATTTTTATTATGACAGAAATGAAGCAAGGCAAGAAAGCCAGGCGACGAGGCTGCTTATGTACCCAGGACTTTACATTTACATACCACACTGGCGCCGCATAGCTTACCACAGACCGGCTTATTGCTTTATAAGGGCTCAACAAGGTTTCTTTGTCAGCATCACAGTGTTGCCGGCCTGCGACTTGAGAACCTTGTTCCTACTTCAGATCTTGTAGCAAATATCTGTGGTTTGCGCGAACGTTACATCCATTATCTTGGGGTAGCTAGTGGTCGGTATCAGGGGCAGTGTATTAAGCGGCGGATATTTCCATATTCTTTACATGGAAGAACAGCACTAGGTCATCTTTAGATGATTTCGCGTTTCGGATGACGCCTGCAACATCGCTCATCGTAAATTATGTGTGATACCTCTTCGGCTAGGAGGGCTCTTATACACCGAGATTTTACCGTTGTACCAATTTTGCATTGCTTCAGGTGTTCTACCTTCTTTTTTTTAGCTATGAACCTGTTGACTTCAAGAATGAGTTCTCTAACTCTTGGTTATTCAGGGTTCATACGCTCTGCTCTGCTGGGAAATTAGTTTTTGCTTCTCAGCTACACGAGCATCTGACGGAATGGGCAGCTCTCTGAAGCGATGTTTAGTAAATTCTCTGAACCCTTTCCAATAACCTTTTCCGTGGTTCAGAAAAGTACGGCAGTCAGAGGTTATGAAGTCGGATGGTCGGAAGATTGTCTGAGCGAAGGGGAATAACAGGTTGCTATGACACAATGTTGATGTCTAGCGCTGTGGTGATCTTCTCTTATCCTCGTAGAAGTGTGCAAAATGTGAAACTATCAATTTGATCTGTCAATGCTGTATTCCTCTGGTTTTTGCCTAGGACGGATGGCCCAAGTTCATGACAAGCACTGATGAGGAGACCATTGCAATTGAATTGTAGGAATAATGCATTTTCGGGGCGCTGAACATTAAGATGTGCTGTGTTTGTTGTTGTTTGCGAGTCGATGTTTTCGATGACGAAGTTGGAGACACACTGGGAGATGCTCTGACGCAGCAAGCAGCATCATAACTCCTATCGCAGTAGTCCCAGAGGCGACTAAGAGCAGAGCACTTTCGGAAGTGCTTCTATTCTATACATTTCATCGAAGTTGACATATGGTGGATGCGGATGTGGCAAATGTAACAGGTCCATGGCCCGGGATTCTTCACTATCCCGGCATGGACCAAAATAGCTCGGAGCAGGCATTCCGGGAAATACTTATCGTCGCTTGCCATGGTGAAAATATACAAACACAAAATTGTTGAGGTAAAGGCACCTGGTCGAAGATTCCTTCAAATCAATCCGGCCGCCGTGGGATTTATTAAATTTTTAAACATTAATTTATTAATTCAGTTTTTTTTTTAAATTTTTAATTGCATTTTTATAAGCATTTTTGACCCCCAATATATAAAAAATATCTGTATATAATTTTTGTAAAATAAAAGCTCTGTTCCAGAACTAAAAAGTTTTTACAATTTTTACCACTTTTACACATTTTGCGTTCCCGTACACAAAATTTATATGAAAATCGTTTACGACTTTTACAACTTTTACGACTTTTACCACTTTATAAAGTACGGGAACAGGCCAAATATTTTATTCAATAAAAATTTGAATAATACGACTTTAACAATATAAAGTTTATATTCAAAACAACACGAATACTGTTAATGGCTTGCAGGAGGCAAGTAGGCAGAGCTTTGGACACCACCAAAACCGGATGATGATAAACCACTGCTACCACCAAAGTTACCAGAAGCACCACTGCCAATTGCGGCGCCAGCAACATTACCACCATCCAAAATACCCACAACAGATTGCTGAGGAGCAACACCGGCATCAGTGTGTTCGGAGGTACCTTGGATTTGATCGTATTCAGCTGGAAAGGAAAAACAAAATAATGATTAGGTAGGGAAGTATAGGTTTAAGAAAAGAAATTAAATAGGCTGATTCGATTCGCTCGAAATGAAAAAAGGATATAGAGTCGAATCGAACAAACTCCTGCGAATTACCACCAACATGAAAAATATTTTCAAAAATATTTTTTTAAATCTGTGTATCTACTTCGACCATCAACCAAAACTAAGTTAAGATAATTTTTTTGTTTTAAGGTCGGAACTGAACTGTTCTGAACGTGCAATTCTTCCGGTACCTCCCTTACAAAATTTTGCAAACGTGTAGTTTGTGGACATATCGAAATATTTTGCGATGTGGGACACATTCGGCCCGTATTGCGGTGATTTAAATTTGTTCGGGGCAGGTTCATACTTTCGGAATTAATGGTCCAATAACTCCTGCGGACACCAAACATTTATGGAGGAAATCTAGAAAAAATTATCTGAGATTCCTAATGAAAATGTCCTTACCTTGAATTTGCCGTTGAGCATGTTGAGCCTCAGCTTCCGTTTTGTATTTAATAAAGAAGACTTCAGGTTTGCTGGGCACAGTGGGTGCTGGTGTTGCAATATCATTAACTTCCAAGGCGCTATCCTTTTTGGCCAGCACATAAATGACTGTCTTTTCTTCTTGAGGAGCATATTCAGCGGATAGCTTAACATTGGCATTATTCGAAGATGGAGCCTTAATGAAGACAACACGATAATTCTTTTGTGGGCGGCCAATTACCAAATGTTTAGTTTTGGATAAGCTATCATTATCTTCGGGAGCAGCAACGGTAATGAATTGTTTGTGGACCAGGGGAGCTTCGAATTGGCCACCACTTTGATGGCCTGCAGAGCCGGAATGATAGTTGGAAGCGCCACCAGCAAATGAAGAGCCACCAAAAGAAGAACCCCCAAATGAGGAACCTCCAAATGATGAAGCACCTAATGTCGAGCCTCCAAATGAAGAACCTCCTCCAATTGAGCCTGAGCCAAATGAAGAACCTGAACCTCCACCAAATGAGGAACCTAAGCCACCAAAGGAAGAACTTCCACCAAAGGATGAACCACCGCCAAAAACTGAGCCTCCTCCAAAGCTACCAGAAACACCTGAGCCGTAATTATATTGAGGCTTAGCCAGGGCAGCCAGGGCTAAGGCCAGAAGAGAGCACAAAGTCTGAAATGAGTGAAGAGAAAAAATTATGTTGTTTATTTAATTGTGTGGGGATCTTTTTATCTGTTTATCACTTATCCGTTTGTTATTTACCAAAAATAGACGCATTTTATTGAAAACTGCTTTGTGATTGGTGCTTTGTCTCGCTTTGGTGACTGATTGTCTGCAGTTGTCTTGAAACTGATACTCTAACCTGTAGTTTTCAATAGTTTTATACCAAAAATCATCATCAAAGAAGATATGCATCTCGAAAAGGTGGATGAAAGAAAGAAGAAAAATCATGAATTGACATATCGGAGGTGTTTTCTTCCAAAACCTTTAAATAATGTCCGATTTTGTATTATTTATTTTTTTTTTTGATTGTGCGCAAAGAGCGTGTGCACGAATTTTTTTTCTTGGTCTTCTTAAATGCTTCATAATTATGTTTGTTTTTTGGAAACCCATGCATTTCATCATTTGATGAATTCATTTGACAGCTTAATTTGTATGATAAACAAACAAATTATACAATTTTGATGTTGTTTTTGTCATATTGTGAGGATAAAGCGACCGAGTTATGATTTTAATATCATGAAATGTCATGCCAAGCAAGGTTCATGGATTTAATTTTGACCATTTCATGGTTTCGACAACTGCAAAAATGCATGAATGAATGTTTTAACACTAAAATAAAATTTTCGGTTCTTAGTCCCACTGCATTTCGCTAGAACTACCCAGCAACAATTTGGGAGCCACATGAACCGAATAACCAATTACAAATAATATGAAAACTCTACTTTCAGCAGTAGGCTGAAAAATAATAGTTTATTTAGAATTTACAAACAAAACTACTTACTTTAGGCATTCCTAAGTAATGAATAACGGGACACAAAGTGTACTGAATGACTACAAAATCGGGGGTTGTGATTTCAAGCTCACCGTCGGAAAACGTTTTTCTTGTTAGGAAAATACAAAGAAGTTGTGCTTCAGAATTAAAAAACTCTAAAATTTTCACCACTTAAAACCGTTCTAATGCGAAAATATTGTTAGAGGTATCTGACTTGTGCCCGAAAAAATAGTGTTGTTGTTTCAACGAAAACATGTATGTTCGGTCGTTCATTTTTTCAGTTATCAGGTTCTGGTTCCTCTGTATCCAGACTCAAAAATTATGCAACCTGGAAGGGTTGCGTCCATAAAGAATCAGAAGGCAGGTGAGTGGGGTTAGCTGGCCAGCTTAACAAATGCAGCGTGTGGTGTGGTCGCAATGCATATGCCGCGAATGTGTTGGGTATCGTGACATCAATTCGTACGGATCTTAACTGCCTTGGCTGCTACCTTGGAGACTGCATCATTGTGAATGCTACCAAGGCCAGCCTACTACAGGTTCACGTTTATACCTTTGGACCACTCTCTCTCAAGATCATAAATATCTCTCGGTGCCCAGTACACCCAAGCATGGTGACATGACGAGGAGGAATTCCTCAGGGCAGCATTCTGACAGGTTTGAATATTATTCCACTGCATAGCACTAACATTTGCATACCACGCTTGCCCCGCATAGCTTACCTCAGATCGGTCTATTGCTCTGTAAGAGGTCAAGAAGGTTTTTTGTCAGCACCACTGATATTATCGCTCTACAAACTGTCAGTTAAAATAACACGCACACCTCTTTGGGTCAGTTACTGTCACGCGGCACAGTGCCACAACAGCGCCCAAAAATGGTCAAACCCAACTACCTCGTAGTACAAATATATTGATGGGATTCGATAGAAAAAATTTCAATTAAAAGTGTTTTGAATTTAGGAAATGATACGTTAAGTATTTTTGTCTACATGAGGGTTCATATTCGATAATTGTTGGCAACATGCATTTTTCTCCATATTTTTTCAAAATTAACAATATTTATTAGGTGTGTACGATAACTTCGCAAGTAAAAAGTACTTGCAAGCACTCAGCAAGTTCTCAGTAACCTCTCTCCACCAATTTTACTCTCTCGAAGCAAAAAATTTGCATGTTTTTTATTTTCCATTTTTTATACCCTCAGCCTTTAGGCTAAAGAGGGTATTTACACTTTGATACGACCAAAAATGTGCCTCATCGAAATAATGGTTTTAGACCCCAAGTATGTTTGTACGATATCCGTTTCAGACAATTTTGAGTAGATCTAGCAATGTCCGGATCAATCGATTCGGTTCAAATTTTGGGTATCGAAATATTTTGTCCAGATTTGATTTAAGTTTGATTTAAGGTACCTTCAGGTACCTCCCCCACAAAAGTTCAAAAATGTTCGGAAAAATTGTCCGCACGATAACTCTTGAAGAGAGTAACCGAATTAGTCCATACCTTGCACATCGTGACATTTCTACCAGACATAGATGAGGTTCCAATATGGACCCTATTGGTCCATAGGCCTGCTCTCGAATCGCTTTGATTTTTGTTGCAGCCACTTGTATTCACTACCCCCCTTTACGACGATATAATTTTTTTCAGGAGCAAGTCCATACTTCCTCAGAAATCAGCACAAAAACTGCAAACAACCCACACGGTGCTCTTGAAACAATTTTAAATGGAAGGTGCTTACACCTCGGAAGTTTTTGCGGATTCTGAAACTACAATGATAATAGATGAGAACAATCAAAAAACAAAAAAGGTCGCCGGAGCGCTTTTTAAATAAATCGCGATTTAAGTTGACATTTATAGGAGTTGCTTAGGTTTTCGGGATATTTCTTAGAAACCGCAATTCCTATCAAAATGGGACTAAAACAAATGTTGTAGCTATGAAAATTCTCTACAAGATTGACCTTCATGGTATTCTCGTCGGTTTTACCATTTTTGAGATATAGAAGTTCAAATTGGGACAATTCAAATTCAATTCAATTCTGTATCGCCCCCTTATAAAACAATGTCATGACTGCAAATTCCCAACTTAAACTTATATATCTAAACAAATGTTACAACTTATCATAAGTTACTTAAGCCAGTCTTGTAGAGAATTTTCACAGCTTTAAGATTTTCCCAGGTCCCATATCGATAAGACTTACCGTATTCAAGCAAAATCGCGAAACCCTAACAAAAAAACATAAAAATGTAAACTGAGCTTCTTTATCTCAAAAATGGTACAGGCTGAAAACAAATGATAAACGTCAATCCTCTAGAGAATTTTCACAGCTACAACATTTTCTTTAGCTCCATTTCGATTGGACTTGCGGTTTCCAAGCAAAATCGTGAAAACCTAAAAAACGCCTAAAAATGTTAATTTTGACCGCGATTTATTTCAAAATCCCTACAGCGATTTTTTTCTTGTTTTTGGATTTTTCTCTTCTATGAACACTTCTGTTTTAGAATTCACAAAAACTTTCCCTGTGTAAGCGGATTTCGTCAAAAGTTAGTTAAGGCGCACCCTCCATGACATTGTTTTATAAGGGGGCGATACATTCAGTGCATTGTCCGAATTTGAACTTCAATATCTGAAAAATGGTAAAACCTACGAAAATATCATAAAGGTCGATCTTGATCAGTCTGTACTATATCCTACTGGATATTACTTAGATTCGAATGCTAGACCGTGATGTGCATTAAAGTAGGTTGGGCATATACCCTGGATTCCACCCTTTTGTTTACGGGATATGCACGTTTAGAACCAGAGGTAACTTCTACCACACATTCCATTAGTCGCTAGAGTCAAGCTCAATTGAGATAGATAAACCATCAGAGCCATTTTAAATCGCCAAGAACAAGATCTTCTTCCGACTCGTGAGCATCTGGCGTGATGCTCCATTGGTGATTGCAACAGTTTCATGTTCTGGCAATTACTCGTATACTGACGACGTTGATACTACCTATGTTTATGAGCCACAGGGAACTTCCTATTGCAACATGATGTAATACTGTAATATCAACAGCTCGACATGTCCGGTCAATCACTGGAATTTGTCCGATCCCGACACCTACATTTCACAGATTCAGGATAAACTGCAACTCACATTGTAACAGAGGGATTGGTTCGATACATTCATCGTCCGTGTAAAATGTAAAATACGATGACCAGCTCAAACTTCTGTAGATTATAGACAGAAAACCTATAAAGGTATTACAGAAACACGTCTAAAAATCTTTTAGAGGCATGTCAATACGTCTTCTTGACAGGGGCAACAAGAATAAAATGCTTCTAAAGGTTTTATTAAGACATGAAACTTCCAAAGGTCTTCGAAAGACAGAAGAGCTTTAAACTTGTTATAATTATAGAAAAATCTAAAAGTCTTCTGTGGCCAAAGACCACTGGCTGTGCTATTTTTTTAAGAGTTTTTCTAAGGCAGAAATTCCTTCTATAGTAAGATACTTCTAAGGATCTTCTGTGGTAAAACCTCTAATGGTCTTCTGGACTGAAAAGATTTATAAATGTCTTTTATACGACTTTTTTCTAGGAACAGAAGACGGCCTAAAGAAGGGGAACGTTCAAGATCTTTTAGAGACAGAAGACAAGTAAAAAACTTTTAAAGACAGAAAATTTCCAATGGGCCACTATAGGTAGACTATCATTAAAAATCTTCTAGAGACTGAAGACATCTAAATGTCCTTTAAATACAAGAAAAAAAGAAAACATTTAAAGTTCTTCTTAGAAAAACGACTAAAGACCTCTAATAGTCTTCTAGAGAAAAGAAACAACTAATGGGTTTTAAGAAACAGAAAAAGGCAAACTTTCTTCCAAAGACGGAAAACCTCTATAAGTTAAAAACCTCTAACCCTTTATTGATCGAAGACACTAAAATATCTTTAAACATAAGACCTCTTTTTATGATCTTCAAGCATATGATTTCCTGTCTCTAAAATTTCCTAATTTCCTGTACCTAAAAATCTTCTAGATAAAGAAATCCACTAAATAGATGACCAACTCAGCTTATACCTACGAATAGGATATTCGATGTAATCAATCCTAATTTGCGATACTCCGATTGTTAACGCATAAAATATACTCTTTAAAATGTACTATGTACAGTTTCTTTATTTGATATTGAAATATCATAACAACTCGTTTTCTAAATATTGAAAAACGTAACAACAAAGTTGCCTCTGTGGTAGCGGCACTTATTTGCCGGGTGGCAAATATGATGAACCGGCATTAGCAAAGCCACCAGAAGAACCAGAGCTGCTACCAAAAGAACCAGATGAACTGGAACCAACACCAGCGCCACCAAAGGAGCCACCAGCTCCTCCAGCATTATCCAAAACACCAACAACCGATTGTTGGGGAGCAACACCGGCATCTGTGTGTTCCGAGGTACCTTGGATTTTGTCGTATTCAGCTGTAAAGAAAAAAAGAAACATTTAATAGGCAAATTTGTTTTGCCCTTATTGATATTTTATTAAAAACGATACCCAATGTAATGTTTATATGGTAAAAATGTTAGAGGAAGTTTTACTACGTTTACGACATATTGTATAATACGTCGATAAATTTATGAATATGGATTTAAAAGAACAAAATCATAATTATGAATTAATCTTAAGGCTGCAAATGCAGTGGTAATTTTTTTGTTTGAGAACTAAATGCATTTACGACGTTTACACCCAACATACTTGTGTAAACGTCATATACGACATGTATAAAATGTTGAAGGAGTCACAATACTCCAGAATTTGGGTATCAATATTGTTCGCATGAAAATGTCTATTCTTTTGGAGTTTTAAAAATATTGCTTTATGTCAAGGTAAAGTTTACTACGTTTACGACATGTGGTATAATACACCGGAAATAATATATTAAATGCATTTACAACAAATAATACACCTTGCAAATTGTTGTAAAGTGTTTTAGTGACGAAATATTTAGTTTACGACATATGTCGTAAACTTAAAAAAGTCAGAAACTGTCATATTTGGTGTTCCTAATTTTGTAAAATGTGACATTCAATACAATTTTGAGATTTATGAAATATATTGGACGATATTTTAGACCAAATGTCGTAAATTACTTTTGTGACATATTGCGGTAGAATAATTTTTTACATTTACGACATGTCGAACATATGTATATAAAATCGTTAACACATTTTAATTGGAATGAAATACTTTTAATGTAGTAGACACCACTTTTAACTACTCCGTATGTCATTTTTTATAAGCCCCATACAACATTTTAAGTTTTGCGACATATGTCGTAAATGTAAAAAAACGTCGAAATTTGTGTTTTTACTTCTGTTTATGTGAATGTCATATTAAATTGAATGTTGAGATTTATAAAAGAAGTTGGAAGGTATATTAGACCAAATGTCGTAAATTACGTTTACGACATATAGTAATATACTTAAAAATTTAACCCCAAAAAATTTTCACATATACAATTTATGACTTGTGAAACCATATTACCCTTTGTAATCTTGATGGAATACATTGTATGACAATTTTTTACATTTACGACATGTCGAAAACGTATAAAAGTTCTAGAAACCGCATAGAACTATCCTCTGTGTCCTCACTATTTGTCCCTAAGGGGTTTTTTGATAAAATTCGAAGCTTACGACATATGTCGTAAATGTCGAAAACGTCAATTATTTTTGGTTCGGTCTAAAATGACTTTTAATGTGAAGTTTAATTGGATTAAAATTCTTACCACTTATAACTGCTTAATAGGTCCTTATTATTGGATGTTTTACAAAATTTTAAGTTTACAAAATATGTCGTAAATGTATAAAAATGTAAAAAACTGCCAAATTTAGTGTTTTTAATTTTGTTTTTGTGAAATATAACATTCAATTGGATTGTGAGATTTATGAAAAATGTTGGACGGCATATTAGACCAAATGTCGTAAACTACATTTGTGTCATATGTTAATATAAGTAAACATGTTTGTCAAAAAAGTTCTGCCTGTTCAATTTAAGTCTTATGAAGACAAATTATCAATTGCAATCTTGGCCGAATACATTTTAATACAATTTGATACGTTTGCGACATGTCGAAAATGTATAAAAATCTTCAAAATCGCTTCGAACTGTCATTTATGTCCTCATTGTTTGTCCCAAAGGGCTTTTGTGATAAAATTTGAAGTTTACGACATATGTCGTTAATGTCAAAAACGTCATTTACTTGTGGTTCGATCGAAAATGACTTTCAATGTGAAGTTTAATTAGATTAAAGGGCCAAAGAGCTTTTGTGAGAAAATTTGAAGTTTACGACATTTGTCGTTAATGTCAAAAACGTCATTTACTTGTAGTTCGATCGAAAATGACTTTCAGTGCGAAGTTTAATTGAATTAAAATTCTTATTAAGTCGTTGACACTATTTATGACTACTCTATAGGTCCTTATTATTAGCCCCAAAGGCGTTTTAACAAAATTTTACGTTTGCGACACATGTCTGAAATGTCAAAAACGTCGAAAACTTCCGAAATTTGTGTTTGTAATTTTGTTTTTGTGAAATATGACATTGAATTGCATTTTGAGAAATGTGTGAGACGTTGGACAACATATTAGACAAAATGTCGTAAATTACGTTTGCGACATATCGAATTATACGTAAACACGTGTGTCAAAAGGTTTTACATTTACAATTTATATCTTATGTGTCCAAATTGTTGTTTGTAATTTTGGTGGAAGACATTTTAAGAATAAAAAAAAATCGAAGTTTACGACATATGGCGTAAATGTCAAAAACGTAATTTACTCTTTGTTCGATCGAAAATTACTTCCAATGTGAAGTTTAATTGGATTAAAATTCTTATAAACTGTTCAATAGGTCCTTATTATAAGCCCCATTGGATGTTTTACAAAATTTTAAGTTTGCGACATATGTCGTTAATGTATAAAAATGTAAAAAACTGCCAAATTTAGTGTTTTTAATTTTGTTTTTTTTTTTTTTTTTTTGTGAAATATAACATTCAATTGGATTTTGAGATTTATTAAAAATGTTGTATGGCATATTAGACAAAATGTCGTAAATTACATTTGTGACATATGTTAATATAAGTAAACATGTCTGTCAAAAAATTTCCACATGTACAATTTATGTCTTGTGAAGACAAATTATCAATTACAATCTTGGCCGAATACATTTTAACACAATTTGATACGTTTGCGACATGTCGAAAATGTATAAAAGTCTTCAAAATCGCTTCGAACTGTCATCTATGACCGCATTATTTGTCCCAAAGGGCTATTGTGAGAAATTTTGATGTTTACGACATATGTCGTAAATGTCGAAAACGTCACTTACCTTTGGTTCGGTCGAAAATTACTTTCAAAATAAAGTTAAATCGGGTTAAAATTTTTATAACTAATCTATGGGTCCTGGGAATATCACTTTTAATTCTACTTTCCGATTTATTAATGATGTTGGATGGTGTATTAGACCAAATGTCGTTTGCGACATATGGTAATATACGTGGATATGTATGTCAAAAAAAATTTCACATGTACAATTTATTTCTTATGAAGTCAAATTGTCATTTTTAATTTTTGTGGAAGTCATTGTAAGAAGATTTTATACGTTTACGACATGTCGTAAATGTATAAATGTCGTAAACACCACTTAAAACAATTATGTATGTCCTCAATATTTGTCCCAAAGGGCTTTCCTGATAAAATTTTAAGTTTGCGACATATGTCGTAAAAGTCGAAAACGTCAATGATTATTTTTCTTTCTTTTCTTTCAAAATTGACTTAAAATAAGGGTTTACGACATTTTTGACATGTTATAAGCAACGGGCGCCATTGTGTCGTAATGGTAAGCAAGCCCGACTTGGACACAGAAAGTTTGGAGTTCGAATCTTCGGCAAGTCAATATTATATTTTTGATAACTAAATACTGAGCCTGACAGTATTTTCTAAATACTTTTCTTTTCTGTTTGTACTTACATTGAATTTGTCGTTGAGCATGTTGAGCCTCAGCTTCTGTCTTGTACTTAATGAAGAAGACTTCAGGTTTGCTGGGCACTGTGGGCGCTGGTGTGGCAATATCGTTAATTTCCAAAGCGCTATCCTTTTTGGTGAGGACATAGATGACAGTCTTCTCTTCTTTGGGAGCGTATTCGGCAGACAGTTTGACATTGGCATTATTCGATGATGGTGCCTTAATGAAGACAACGCGGTAATTCTTTTGTGGGCGGCCAATTACCAAATGTTTGGTTTTGGACAAACTTTCGTTGTCCTCAGGTGCCGAAACGGTAATAAATTGTTTATGGACCAAAGGAGCTTCAAAGTGGCCACCAGTACTGTGGCTAGATTGAGAACTGCCATGGTAGTTGGAAGATGCTCCACCGAAGGAAGAGGAGCCACCAAAGGAAGAGCCACCAAAGGAAGATCCTCCGAAAGAGGAGCCACCACCGAAAGAAGATCCTCCGAATGATGATCCTCCACCAATGGCACCTGAACCACCAAATGAAGATCCTCCGGAAACACCGCCAAAGGAACCAACACCACCAAAGTTAGATCCCGAGGAGAAGCCACTGCTTCCCCCAAAGCCACTTCCACCACCACCTATTCTGCCACCTGAGCTGCCAAAGGTACCCGACACACCACTGCCATAGTTGTATTGGGGCTTAGCCAAAGCCACTGTCACCAAGGAGCACAAAGCCTAAAAATAATAAAAATTAAATAAATAAAAAAATTAATAATTGCTGTTTTGACCTTAAGAAGTTTTATGATTTAAGACAATCCTTGCTTTCCAGTGACTTACCAAAAAGACACGCATTGTTATGTTTGAGGTTTAAGTTCAATCTGCCACAGCTGCTGAGAAACTGTTGCTGTATTTCAATTTCAAAGACAGTTTTATAGCTAAAAAGAAATTCCAAACGGAGCGGTGTAAATGAAGTTTCTGATGATTACCCAGATAAAGCCGAAAATTAGAGACACCAGTAGCCGGCATCTTTCCAAGTAAATCATCGAACCAACCAACCTGACCATCACCAATTCATAATCAGCAATTTGTCCATTAAGCCTTTCGTGTTGTTTGGTGTTATGTCAATGCAATCGGGTGCGACCGCTACTACCATTATCAACATATTCATTTTATTATTATTTTTTTTTTATTTTTATTATTTTTTATTTTTTTTAAGGCGGCAAATTTTTTGATTTGCATAAAAACCACCCAAAAAATTAAAATTTATTTATTGCGTACTCATAATCTATCAAAAATCATCAGTTTATCATCATCACCATCTGCAGACACTCAACTGAAAAAAGAGTTATTAACAAAAGTTAATCGACCAGCACCCGGTTTTCAAGATTTTATTCATCACTTTTGACATTTCGTGTCATACTTTTTTGATGGCTAGGGCACGAGTGCCCTTCTGTTGCATTGTAACATTTCACAGTCTGGCTTTGCCGGCAGCTAAATACCCTCAGGACATATCTGTACAAAAAAAAAAAATATGTTTTGAAGTTTCCAACAAGACAGTGTTGAGTGGATTTGTCAGTGGAGTATTTAAAATTGAGGTTGGAAACTTCGAAACCTTTACTGTCAACCCGAATAAAATCCATAATCCTTCATATGAGGCGCTCATAGGACCCATACATTGCGAACTTGACTTTCCTCAGATGAAACTTTCACTGTGAAGTCATGATCACAGTCGTGACTACCTGTTATTACAATTTCAACATGTTCTGAGAAGTGACCTTAAACATTATTTTTTATACCCTCCACCATAGTATGGAGGGTATATTAAGTTTGTCATTCTGTTTGTAACACATCGAACTAATCATTTGCGACCCTATAAAGTATATATATTCTTGATCAGGATAAAATTCTAAGACGATCTAGCCATGTCCGTCTGTCCGTCTGTCCGTCTGTCCGTCTGTTGTAATCACTCTAGCGTCCGCAATAATTGAGATAGAGTGCTGAAATTTTGCACGCGGGCGTCTTTTTTCCGTAGGCAGGTCAAGTTCGAAGATGGGCTATATCGGTCCACTCTTTGGTATAGCCCCCATATAACGGTACCTCCGGATTTGAGGTATTTTGACGTTCTTCGCCATATTTGCAGACCGAATTAGCTATAATTTGGCACGTAGGGTTCCTAGTGATCAACAAACTTATATCCCAAAGGATATGGGCATAGGTCCATGTTTTGGTATAGTCCCCATATAAAGGTACCTCCCGATTTTCGGTATTTTGAGAATTTTAGCCACAATTTTTAACCGAACTATCTGCAATTTGACATTTGAGGTTCTCAGTGGCCATGAAACATCTCCACGAAACATCGTCAACATAGGTCCATGTTTTGGTATAGCCCCCATATAACGGTACCTCCCGATTTTCGGTATTTTGAGAATTTTAGCTACAATTTTTAACCGAACTAGCTGTAATTTGTCATTTGAGGTTCTCAGTGGTCATGAAATATCTCCACCAAGCATCGTCAACATAGGTCCATGTTTTGGTATAGCCCCCATATAACGGTACCTCCCGATTTTCGGTATTTTTGAGAATTTTAGCCACAATTTGTAACCGAACTATCTGCAATTTGAAATTTTGAGGTTCTCAGTGGTCATGAAACATCTCCACCAAACATCGTCAACATAGGTCCATGTTTTGGCAAAACCCCCATATAACGGTACCTCCCGATTTTCGGTATTTTCAGAATTTTAGCCACAATTTGTAACCGAACTATCTGCAATTTGACATTTGAGGTTCTCAGTGGTCATGAAATATCCCCACCAAACATCGTCAACATAGGTCCATGTTTTGGTATAGCCCCCATATAACGGTACCTCCCAATTTTCGGTATTTTGAAAATTTTAGCTACAGTTTTTTAACCGAAATAGCTGTAATTTGACATTTGAAGTTCTCAGTGGTCATGAAATATTTCCACCAAGCATCGTCAACATAGGTCCATGTTTTGGTATAGCCCCCCTATAACGGTACCTCCCGGTTTTCGGTATTTTGAGAATTTTAGCCACAATTTGTAACCGAACTATCTGCAATTTGACATTTGAGGTTCTCAGTGGTCATGAAATATCCCCACCAAACATCGTCAACATAGGTCCATGTTTTGGTATATCCCCCATATAACGGTACCTCCCAATTTTCGGTATTTTGAGAATTTTAGCTAAGGTTTTAACCGAAATAGCTGTAATTTGACATTTGAAGTTCTCAGTGGTCATAAAACATCTCCAACGAAACATCGTCAACATAGGTCCATGTTTTGGTATAGCCCCCATATAACGGTATCTCCCGTTTTTCGGTATTTTGAGAATTTTAGCTGCAATTTTTAACCGAACTAGCTGTAATGATCGGTATTTTGAGAATTTTAGCTCCAATTTTCTATTCAAAAATAATCGTCAATATAGGTCAATGTTTTGGTATATCCCCCATATAACTGTACCTCCCGATTTTCGGGAATTTTCAGTGGTCACGAAATTTCTTCACTAAAATTCGTCAACATGGGTCCATTTTTCATTGTTTTGATGAAGCTACCCTCAATTTGACTCTTGAAGTTCCCTGCAGCTATAGAACTTTTCCGCCAAAAATTTAAAGATAGGTTGACTCTTCGATATAGCCCCGTAGGTGGTACCTTTCACCTACCTGAACACATTTTTTTAGATTAGATTAGATAACACTGTGCAACAAAATGCTGGTGAAAGTCTGGGGCACGGAATATTCCTCTTGGGGAAGAAAGGCCTTGGTGAGTATATTATGAACCCCGAAGGACAGATCCGCCGTGAGTCGAACTTCCGCGTTATGGCTTGATGAAATTATTGTTAGAGACCCTGTGGGCCATCAGGAATTAGCGTTATATCTTTGTTCACTATAGCTTAAGTGCTCTACAAAAACAACAAACAAAGATATAATGCTAATTCATGATGGCTTACAGGGTCTCTTTCAAAAACTTCATCACGCCATAACGCGGAAGTTCGACTCACGACGCATCTTTCCTTCGGGGTTTTTAATATAAACACACCAAAGGCTTTCATCTCCAAAAGGAATTATCTCTGCCCCAACATTTGTGTTAACAGTGTAATTTAAGCAATAGTGGGTGGCAGTAGGAGTCTATCCATTGTCGAAAAGTTGTTACACCTGAAATTGTGAAGGACCCTAATTATTCCATTTTAATTAAGACTATTTTATGGTGGAGGGTATAAAAAGTTCGGCCCGGCCGAACTTAACGACTTTTTACTTGTTATTTTTTATACCCTCAGCCTTTAGGCTAAGGGGGGTATATACACTTTGATACAACGAAAATGTGTCTCATCGAAATAATGGTTTTAGACCCCAAGTATGTTTGGACGAAATGTGTTTCAGACAATTTGGAGTCGATCTAGCAATGTCCGTCCGTCTGTCTGTCTGTCCTGCTGGCTGGAGCGCACGATAACTCTCGAACGGATGAACCGATTCGGTTTGGTTCAAATTTTGGCTTTCGTAATATTTTGCCCAAACTTAGTTTAAGTTCGAAGATGAGCTACATCGGTCCACTCCTTCCGGTACCTCCCCCACAAAAGTTCGAAAATGTTCGGAAAGTTTGTGCGCACGATTATTTGACCGATTTGGTCCATTCTTTGTATAGCGTAAACTTTCTACCAGAGTAATATGAGGTTCCAATATGGTCTCAATAGGTACACTCCGTCGGGTACCTGCCACACAAAATTTCGGAGAAGTTCAGTTTAGGGCCATCTTTCGAATCGTTTTGATTTTTGTTTTAACAACTTATATTCACTGCCCTCTATACGACGGTACAAGTGTCATCAAGGGCAAGTTCGTACTTCCTGAGAAAATAGCACGAAAGTTGCAAAAAACCCCTATGACACCGTGTGAGGTGGTTGGAGCGCAAGATAACTCTTGAACGGATATGCTGATTCTGTCCAAAATATGGCCTTAGTAATATTTTGTCCAAACATAGTTTAAGTTTGAAGATAAGCCATATCGGTTCACTCCTTCAGCTACCTCCCACACAAAAGTTCAAAAATGTTCGGAAAAATTGTTCCTACGGTAACTCTTGAAGGGAGTGACCGAATTGGTCTACACTTTACACATCCTAATATATCTACCAGATATAGATCAGGTTCAAATATGGACTATATTTGTCAACTCCATCCGTTACCTCCCACACAAAATTTCGGATAAGTTCACTTTAAGACCTGCTCTCGAATCACTTTGATTTTTGTTGAAGCAACTTGCATTCGCTGCCTCAATTACGATGGTAAAAGTTTTTTTAGGGGCAAGTCCATACTTCTTGAGAAAACGGCCCGAAGGGTGTAAAAACCCCCTATGGCACCATATGTTGTGGCTGGAGATCCACTTCCATAACGGTCAATGTCGATCCATTCCCTTTAGTATATCATCCGCAAAACTTTTGATCTTTAATCCTAATCAACATTTTTGTCGGTTCAAACGCCCAAAAGTTTTAAAACCACCTAAATACATACGTATTTTGGGAAAAAATAAGTTCCAATATACACAGGCTGAGGGTATATCTCTGTCGGCAAAGCCGACTGATACTTTTTTACTTGTTATCATGGATGTCAGTGCTGTCACGCCAAATGTGCCTAGAGGATGGATCCTGTCCCACAATATGGTGGTTGGAATGTGATGGCTGGTAACATGCCAGCAGAAAACTGTCGCTGTGATAGCATCCTGGCCTCCTGATGCAGATGGTTCACACTCGACATCGGGACACATACGGTAGCGTTTTGTGAGGCATTATTTTGGTTGGTTTAAAACGTCTTCCATTTGATGTCACTTAAAACTAAGGTAAAAAGAGGATCTGCACAGTTTACGACAGAGTTGTCAACTGCTTTATAAGATGTGAGCAAGATTTCCTTTTCCTTGTCCCATAATATATCCGAGAGGGTTTTGATTATTTTATTTCTTTTCTGGACTTAGGATTTTACATTTACTGCATGTTCCGTTTCTGCATGGTTGCCGAAGATGACGCCGGTTATTAATTTAGTTTTTGGACTGTTGTCATTATCCTGTCTCCAACCTTCATATGCAATATCCACCTCACATCCTTTGTTCATGGCGTGAAAATGGTTGTTGTGGACTTTGGCGCTGATAGTTGTAAGTTTATTTCCTCTAAAAACTTAGCCAGGTTAAGGAGTTAGACATTTATTTTATCCTCCATATCGTTCCAGTATGCATCTCCGGTGGGCATAATGGTGCATTCATATGCCTATTTCACGAGCTTTATACCGTCTGTAAGGGAAGGAAAATTAGAAATTAGAATTTTTTCGCCTCCTAGACTTCTTTCAACTGACCAAAACTTTGGCCATATGAATTTGCTTCGTTAGCTGTTTCTCATCACCTGTGTCCAAATCTCTGGTATCACTGATCTATTGGCCGATAGAGTTAGAGTGTGTGTTTTGGCTCCTGTAACGGTCCTTACTGTGGCCCGGAGCTTGTGTTGAACAGGTTCACAGTTGTCCAGATACTTCAGTCATTTCTCTCTGCGATACTGGTTGACGTGATTGTTGAACAGAGTACAGATTCTTGGATCTTCTGAAGATGGTTGGCGATCTCGTCTCGTTGTTCTGCGAGTTGCGCAACAGCTACTGGAAAATAGGATCTGTAGTGCGGAATTCTGGGGCAACTGATGATGTCTGATGGTATTACGTGTTATATTTCCGGACTATGTCCTCTCAAACACACCAAGCACTGCCTTATCTGCTTGCGCAAGTACCCATGCTTCGGAGCCATACATTAGCACGGGTAGTATCAGCGTTTTGTATAGTGTTATTTTTGTTTGACGATATGTGGCTTTGTTTTTAAATTGCTTACTTAATCCATAGTAGCATCTGTTGGCCAATACAATTCTTCTTCTTATTTCACAACTGATGTTGTTTGTTGTGTTTATGGCAGTGCCGAGGTAGGCGAAGTCTTTAACTACCTCAAAATGGTATGTACCAACTTCTACGGTTGGTCCGAGCGCTATGGACGCTTTGTGCGTCGACACTATCAATTTGGTCTTTTCGCCGTTTACCGCCAGACCCACTTTCGCAGATTCTGCTTCGACCTTCCTAAAGGTATCAGTTACTTCCTTTACTGATCGTCCCATGATGTCTATGTCATCAGCATAGGCAAGTAACATGTGGCTATTGGTGTAAATTGTGCCATTTCTTTTGACATTTGCATCTCGTATTACCTTTTCCAGCAAAATGTTGAATAGGTCACACGAAAGGCTGTCTCCTTGTCTGAAACCTCTTTTGGTACAAAATTCTTCGGAGAGGTTCTTTCCAATTTTAACTGAGGACCTAGTATCAGTTAGAGTCATCTTACAAAGCCGGATGAGCTTTGCGGGAATACCAAATTCAGACATTGCATGGAATACCTTTGATCGGAGGGGACTGTCGAATGCTGCTTTATAATCGACAAAAAGATGAAATGTGTCGATCTGCATCTCTTGGGTCTTCTCTAGGATTTGCCGCAGGGTAAATATCTGGTCAATGGTGGACTTGCCAGGTCTAAAGCCACATTGGTATGGTCCAATTATTTCGTTGGTCATTGGCTTTATTCGTTCGAACAGTATCCCTGACACTATCTTATAGGCAATAGGGAGTAGACTTATGCCCCTATAGTTGGAGCATACAGTCTTATCTCCTTTTTTGTGGACGGGACATAGGATGCTCAGGTTCCAATCGTCGGGTACGCGTTCTTCCTGCCAGATGGTGCTAACTAGCTGATGCATACACCTTATCAGCGCGTCGCCTCCGGTTTTAAACAGCTCGGCTGGTAAGCCATCGGCTCCTGCTGCTTTATTATTCTTCAGCCGGTTGATTGCTGTTTTTACCTCATCTTGGCCGGGTGGTATACATTCTATACCATCTTCTGGGATTGGATCTGCGGTATCATCGTCTTCGCCACTATTGGGTACCAGCAGATTGGAGAAATGTTCCTTCCATATCCTGAGCACGCTATCTGTATCTGTTACCAGATTACCTTGCTGGTCTCTACAGGAGGATTTGCCTGTACCAAAGCCATCTGTTTGATGTTTCACTCTTTGGTAGAATTTTCGGACTTCATTCTGGCTCCTGTACATCTCGATTTTTTCACACTCCCGCTTTTCCATTTCTCTCAATGTTTGCGCCTCGGAACGATCGTACATCCAACACGCTGGATGAATGTCTTCCATCTATCACAACATGATCAATTTGATTACTTGTTCTTTGATCTGGGGACAGCCAGGTGCCCTTATGAATATCGAGATGATTAAATCTGGTACTGCTAACTACCATGTTTTTTGCAGCTGCAAAGTCTATCAGCCTCATACCATTGTCAGATGTTTCACTGTGGAGACTGAATTTCCCGACTGTTGGGCCAAAGATATTCTCCTTTCCAATTTTGGCATTAAAATCGCCTAGAATGATTTTAATGGCATGGGCAGGGCAACGGTCATATGTTTCTTCTAAGCGCTCGTAAAATATATCTTTGGTCTGTTCGTCCTTTTCTTCAGTGGAAGCATGAGCGCAAATAAAGCTGATGTTGAAGAATTTAGCTTTTATTCGAATTACAGCAAGTCTTTCATTCACTGGAGTGAAGCTGGATACCAGATGTTTTAGTCTCCAACTAACTACAAATCCGCAACCAAACTCACGCTTTACGTCATGGCAGCTATAATACAGTGCGTCACCTTTAGGTGTTGTTGTGACGCCTTTCCCAATCCATCGTATTCCCTGTATGGCAGTAATATCGGCCTTGTACTTTTCAAGTACGTCTGCCAATGCAAAGACTGCACCTTCTCTATAAAGAGTGCGAACATTCCAGGTGCAGATTCGCAGATCATGGTCCTTAAAACGTTTGCGGGGGTCGTCAACTTTAGAGGGATTTGTGTTTCTTTTCTTTTGTTTTTTCATAGTAGGCTGCTTTTTCTAGGGGGGGGGGGGGGGGTTACTAACTCGACGCCCAAACCCAAGTTTTTAACGTTCTTATGGGAGAACGCGCGGCACATGTTAGTTCACTATCTTTAACGGGAGTTAAAGGCAGTTCCCCAGGTGACACCACGGGGAGGTCAGTGTCCACTTGAGATGAAAGAGGGACCAAGATAAATTCTGGGCTTTGCCATGTTAAAACCGGTCAGGACCGTTCCTTGGTATCTTCCATCCCCTACGTCACCCCTATTTTTTTTTCACTTTCCTATTTTTCCCTACATTCCCAGGAGGTCGTCTAATGGAAGACCAGAAAGTCTTCTTGTAGAAGGCCAGAAGGTCTTCCTATAGAAGAAAAGTATTATTCTTAGAGAAGGCAGAAAATTGTCGTTTAGAAGGTTTTGGCCAGAAGGTCTTCTTATAGAAAGCAAGAAACTATTCTAAAGATGGTCAACAGGTCTTCTGATGGAAGCCAGGAGGTCCTCTTATAAAAGGCCAAAGGCCAGAAGTCCTTCTTCTAGAAAGTCAGAAGGTCTTGTTTGAAAGGCCAAAGGTCTTCTTATAGAAATCCATACAATCATATTATTAAAACTCAGAAGATCTGTCTATGGGAGGCCAAATGCACTTCATATGGAAGAACATAAAGTATTCTTCTTATAGAAAGCAAAAGGTTTTCGTATAGAAGGCTTGAAGGTCTAGTTTAGATGGCTAGCATGTTTTCTTATTGATGACCAGCAGGTCTATTTATAGAAGGCCAGGAGGTTTTTTTTTAAAGGCTAGAAAGTCTTCTTATTGTTATGTTCTTATAGAAGGAAAGAAGGTATTCTTCTTATTATAGAAGGCAGGAGGTTTTCGTATATAAGGCCAAAAGGTCTTCTTATAGAAGTCAAGCTATTTTAAAAGGTGGCCAGCAGTTATTCTTTTAGAGAACAGGAGGTCTTTTTATAATAGGTCGGCAACTCTATAAGTTCTTCCTATAGATGCCCAGCTGGTCTTTTTATAGAAGACAAGGCCAGAAGATATTTTTACAGAAGGTAAGAACAAGCAATCTTCTAAAAAAATATAAGCAGGTCAGAAGGTCTTCTTGTAGAACGCAAGAAGTTCTTTAGAAGGTTAAAATATCTTATTATAGAAGGCCAAAGGGTCTGATCAGAAGATCTTCCTATAGAAGGTCAGAAAATGAAAGGCTTAAATGTCTTCTTAGAGATGGCTAGCAGGTTTTTTTGTAGAAAGCCTGAGGTTATCTTATAGAAGGCCACTATATCTTCTTACAGAAGGCAGGAGGTTTTCTCATAGAAGACATGAGATCTTCTCTGAAATGCCAGAAAATCTTCTTATAGAAGTCCAAAAGGATTCTTAAGAGGACTAAAATATTTTATTATAGAAGGCCAAACGATCTTTCTGTAGATGGCTAGCAGGGTTTCTTACAGATGATCCGCAGGTATTTTTATAGAAGGCCAGAAGATCTTTTTATAGAAGACCGAGAGGTCTGCTTATAGAAGTCCATAAAGTTTTCTTACATCAAAAGAGATGCCGACTTATTTTAGACATTGCCTTGCAAAAAGTCGACTAATCGATTGATCAAAAGTCATTTAAGTGCGATTGGTGAAAATAAATCAAATTGCCTGTTTATCGCCAAACCCCTCAGCCAGAGTGTAGCCGCATTTTTTTGGCAGTGTATGTCTTCTCACAAAGTGGTGTCTTACTTTTGTCGATGCGCTGTTCCGACTTCGAGATAAAAAGAAGTCCTATGTCATTGATATACGTATAAATAGAATCGCCATGTTCCCATTAAAATAAAATACGTTTTCGGATATAAACAAGGGAAACATATTTTTTTTTTAATTTGTAACAAATAATTTTTCTAATTTATTTAAACATTTTCACTATTTCACAATACGGAACAACAAAACATAACAAATAAAACTTGTTAATGGGTGGTGGGTGGTAAATAGGCAGCAGATTTAACGGCAGCTGTATCTAAGTTGCCAGCAAAAGAGCCTGAGGAGCCAGAGCCAAAAGATCCAGAACTTGATCCAATAGAACCGCTACCAATACGAACATCAACACCACCACCATTAGGGCCGTCCAAAATACCAACAACAGATTGTTGGGGAGCAACACCGGCATCTGTGTGTTCCGAGCTACCTTGAATTTTGTCGTATTCAGCTGTAAAAAATTGATTATATAAGTTATTTAAAGTCATGTTATGTGGCTTCATAATTATGCCTACCTTGAATTTGTCTTTGGGCATGTTGAGCCTCCTCCTCGGTTTTGTATTTGATGAAGAAGACCTCAGGTTTGCTGGGTACAGTTGGTGCTGGGGTGGCAATATCATTAACATCCAAGGCACTGTCTTTCTTGGACAACACATAAATGACAGTCTTCTCTTCTTTGGGAGCAAATTCAGCAGACAGTTTAACATTGGCATTGTTGGAGGATGGAGCCTTAATGAAGACAACACGATAATTCTTTTGTGGGCGGCCAATTACCAAGTGCTTGGTTTTTGACAAACTATCATTATCTTCTGGGGCGGAGACAGTAATGAATTGTTTGTGCACAAGAGGAGCTTCAACTTGTGAGGTGTGCGAGGCAGCATGATCCTGGTGATAGTTGTTGGCACCGCCGAAAGAAGCTCCAGCAGCAAAACCACCAAACGAAGAACCTCCACTTATGGAACCGCCAAATGATGATCCACCTCCCACAATACCACTGCCGCCACCAAATGAGGAACCACCACCAAATGAGGATCCTTGGCCCACTGAAGAGCCCGCAGAGAAACCTCCTGCATTACCGCCTGCAAATCTTACGCCAGCCGAGGGGCCCAAAGATCCCGAACTGCCAAAGGTACCCGATACACCATTGCCATAGTTATATTGTGGCTTAGCCAAACCCAGAGCCACCAATGAACACAAAGTCTAAAATTACAAATAAAAATCCAAAGTTAATATTTGCTAGGCCTTGTCCTGCTTCTTCAGATTATTACCAAAAATACACGCATCTTCTTGGTTCGTTGCTCCTTCTTGAGGTTTAATTATGAAGAGACGTAACAAAACTGATACTCTAACCCAATAATTTGTCTTGTTTTATAGCCCTCTCCAAAACAAAACTAAATCTCCAAAAAATAGGTATTAGCTCAAGAATGGACAAAATGAAGTTCATGTCACCGTTTTTTTTTCTCCGCTGATATGTCATGTCAATGAAGATGACTAATAACCATCGGCTTTGTATTTCTGTTTCTGCTTTGTGTGTGAGCGCAGCGTTTGTTTTGCATTATGTATGTATCTTCTTCTGATTACCGGCGATGGTTTTCCTGTATGAATAATTTATGAGAATTTGATGTTGATGTATCTTAATCCCGTGGTTTGTTTACAAATTGTTGAGGGGGATGATACCCTACAGAAGGTAGGGTAGATAAGTTGAATGAAATCAAATGGATATCATCAGAAGTTCTTCTTATGGAAGGCCTGAAAGTTTTCTTATAGAAGGGCAGCTGGTATTCTTATAGCACGTAAAAAGATTTTCTTATTGAAGGCAATATGATCTTCCTTTGGAAAGGCAGAATGTCTTCTTATATAAGAAGTATAAGAATGCCAGAAGGTATTCTTGTGGAAAGTCTGAAGGTATTCTTATAGAAGAAACAAGTAAAAAAGTATCAGTCGGCTTTGCCGACGGAGATATACCCTCAGCCTGTGTATATTGAAACAATTTTTTCCAAAACACGCATGTATTTAGGGGGTTTTAAAAATTTTGGGCGTTTGAACCGACAAAAATGTTGATAAGGATTAATGATCAAAAGTTTTGCGGAGGAGATACTAAAAGGAATGGATCGACATTGACCGTTATGGAAATGGATCTCCAGCCACAACATATGGTGCCAAAGGGGGTTTTCACACTATACGGGCTGTTTGCTCAAGAAGTATGGACTTGCCCCTAAAAAACTTTTACCATCGTAATTGAGGCAGCGAATGCAAGTTGCTTCAACAAAAATCAATGTGATTCGTTATTAGGTCATAAAGTGAACTTATCCGAAATTTTGTGTGGGAGGTACCGGATGGAGTCGACAAATATAGTCCATATTTGAACCTGATCTATATCTGGTAGATATATTAGGATGTGTAAGGTATAGACCAATTCGGCCACTCCCTTCAAGAGTTACCGTACGAACAATTTTTCCGAAAATTTTTGAACTTTTGTGCGGGGAGGTAACTGAATGAGTGGACCGATATGGCTTATCTTCAAACTTAAACTATGTTTGGGCAAAATATTACTAAGGAAAAATTTTGGACCGAATCGGCAGATCCGTTCGAGAGTTATCTTGCGCTCCAACCACCTCACACGGTGTCATAGGGTTTTTTTTTGCAACTTTCATGCTATTTTCTCAGGAAGTATGGACTTGCCCCTGATAAAACTTGTACCGTCGTATGGAGGGCAGTGAATACAAGTTGCTACAACAAAAATCAAAGCGATTCGAGAGATGGCCCTAAAATGAACTTTTCCGAAATTTTGTGTGGGAGGTACCCGATGGAGTGGACCTATTGAGACCATATTGGAACCCCATACTACTCAGGTAGAAAGTTTTCGCTATACAAAGTATGGACCAAATCGGTCACTCCTTTCAAGAGTTATCGTGCGCACAAACTTTCCGAACATTTCAGAACTTTTGTGGGGGAGGTACCGGAAGGAGTGGACCGATGTAGGTCATCTTCGAACTTAAACTAAGTTTGGGCAGAATATTTCGAAAGCCAAAATTTGAACCGAATCGGTTCATCCGTTCGAGAGTTATCGTGCGCTCCAGCCAGCAGGACAGACAGACAGACGGACAGAGAGACGGACGGACATGGCTAGATCGACTCAAAATTGTCTGAAACAAATTTCGTCCAAACATACTTGGGGTCTAAGACCATTATTTCGATAAGGCACATTTTCATCGTATCAAAGTGTATATACCCTCCTTAGCCTAAAGGCTGAGGGTATAAAGAGGTTTTCTTATAGAATGTCTTCCTATAGAAGAACACAAGATGTTCTCATAGGAGAACACAAAATATTCTCATAGAAGACCACAATGTCTTCTTATAGAAGATCACAAGGTCTTCCTATAAAATACTACATAAAATGACCACACTGTCTTGCCTTTTTATATAGCAGAACGGAAGAAAGCCTAAAGGTTTTCTTACAGAAGGACAGAAGGTCTTCTTATGAAAGGTCAAGAGATCCTCTTGTGGGCGACCAGAAGATCTTCTTACAGAAGAACACAAGGTCTTCTTTGTAGAAAACCACAAGGTCTTCTTATAGAATATCACAAAGTCTTCCTATAGAACCCTATATAAAATGACCACAAAGTGTTCTTATATCAGAACTGAAGGTTTTCTTATCGAAGACCAAAAGGTCTTCTTACAGAAGGCCAGAAGGGTTTCTTATAAAATGTCAGGTGGTCTTCTTATGGTGTTATTCTTATAGAAAACCAGAAGGTCTTCCTGTAGAGGGCCAGACGATGTTATTATAGAAGACATGAAGGTATTTTTATTGAAGGCCACAAGTTCTTCTTACTGAAGATCAGAAATTCTTTGTATAGAAGACCAGAAGGCCCTCCTAGAGAATGCCAGAAGATCTTCTTATAGAAAGCCAAAAGATATTCTAGAAGGCCGGAAGGTATTTTTACAGAAGACCAGAAGATCTTCTTATAGAAGGCCATAATGTCTTCGTATAGAAAGCTGGAAGGTCTTTGTATAGGAGTCCTGAAGTTCTTCACCTTATAGAAGACCACCAGGTCTTCGTCCCATAGCACGCCACCTCAGTTGAAGTCTTCTATAGAATATATGACCTCAGTTGAGGTCTTCTATAGAATATATGACCTCAGTTGAGGTCTTCTATAGAATATATGACCTCAGTTGAGGTCTTCTATAGAATAGATGACCTCAGTTGAGGTCTTCTATAGAATAGATGACCTCAGTTGAGGTCTTCTATAGAATAGATGACCTCAGTTGAGGTCTTGACCTCAGTTGAGGTCTTCTATAGAATAGTTGACCTCAGTTGAGGTCTTCTATAGAATAGTTGACCTCAGTTGAGGTCTTCTATAGAATAGTTGACCTCAGTTGAGGTCTTCTATAGAATAGATGACCTCAGTTGAGGTCCTCAGTTGAGGTCTTCTATAGAATATATGACCTCAGTTGAAGTCTTCTATAGAATAGATGACTTCAGTTGAGGTCTTCTATAGAATAGATGACCTCAGTTGAGGTCTTCTATAGAATAGATGACCTCAGTTGAGGTCTTCTATAGAATAGATGACCTCAGTTGAGGTCTTCTATAGAATAGATGACCTCAGTTGAGGTCTTCTATAGAATAGATGACCTCAGTTGAGGTCTTCTATAGAATAGATGACCTCAGTTGAGGTCTTCTATAGAATAGATGACCTCAGTTGAGGTCTTCTATAGAATAGATGACCTCAGTTGAGGTCTTCTATAGAATAGATGAAATCAGTTGAGGTCTTCTATAGAATAGATGACCTCAGTTGAGGTCTTCTATAGAATAGATGACCTCAGTTGAGGTCTTCTAAAGAATAGATGACCTCAGTTGAGGTCTTCTATAGAATAGACGACCACAGTTGTGGTCTTGTAAAGAATAGATGACCTCAGTTGAGGTCTTCTATAGAATAGATGACCTCAGTTGAGGTCTTCTATAGAATAGATGACCTCAGTTGAGGTCTTCTATAGAATAGATGACCTCAGTTGAGGTCTTCTATAGAATAGATGACCTCAGTTGAGGTCTTCTATAGAATAGATGACCTCAGTTGAGGTCTTCTATAGAATAGATGACCTCAGTTGAGGTCTTCTATAGAATAGATGACCTCAGTTGAGGTCTTCTATAGAATAGACGACCTCAGTTGAGGTCTTCTATAGAATAGATGACCTCAGTTGAGGTCTTCTATAGAATAGATGACCTCAGTTGAGGTCTTCTATAGAATAGATGACCTCAGTTGAGGTCTTCTATAGAATAGATGACCTCAGTTGAGGTCTTCTATAGAATAGATGACCTCAGTTGAGGTCTTCTATAGAATAGATGACCTCAGTTGAGGTCTTCTATAGAATAGATGACCTCAGTTGAGGTCTTCTATAGAATAGATGACCTCAGTTGAGGTCTTCTATAGAATAGATGACCTCAGTTGAGGTCTTCTATAGAATAGATGACCTCAGTTGAGGTCTTCTATAGAATAGATGACCTCAGTTGAGGTCTTCTATAGAATAGATGACCTCAGTTGAGGTCTTCTATAGAATAGATGACCTCAGTTGAGGTCTTCTATAGAATAGATGACCTCAGTTGAGGTCTTCTATAGAATAGATGACCTCAGTTGAGGTCTTCTATAGAATAGATGACCTCAGTTGAGGTCTTCTATAGAATAGATGACCTCAGTTGAGGTCTTCTATAGAATAGATGACCTCAGTTGAGGTCTTCTATAGAATAGATGACCTCAGTTGAGGTCTTCTATAGAATAGATGACCTCAGTTGAGGTCTTCTATAGAATAGATGACCTCAGTTGAGGTCTTCTATAGAATAGATGACCTCAGTTGAGGTCTTCTATAGAATAGATGACCTCAGTTGAGGTCTTCTATAGAATAGATGACCTCAGTTGAGGTCTTCTATAGAATAGATGACCTCAGTTGAGGTCTTCTATAGAATAGATGACCTCAGTTGAGGTCTTCTATAGAATAGATGACCTCAGTTGAGGTCTTCTATAGAATAGATGACCTCAGTTGAGGTCTTCTATAGAATAGATGACCTCAGTTGAGGTCTTCTATAGAATAGATGACCTCAGTTGAGGTCTTCTATAGAATAGATGACCTCAGTTGAGGTCTTCTATAGAATAGATGACCTCAGTTGAGGTCTTCTATAGAATAGATGACCTCAGTTGAGGTCTTCTATAGAATAGATGACCTCAGTTGAGGTCTTCTATAGAATAGATGACCTCAGTTGAGGTCTTCTATAGAATAGATGACCTCAGTTGAGGTCTTCTATAGAATAGATGACCTCAGTTGAGGTCTTCTATAGAATAGATGACCTCAGTTGAGGTCTTCTATAGAATAGGACTACAAACTTGCTTCTTATAAAACACCACCAAATCTGACAGGTCTTCTTTAAAGAGAATTTCTTAAATTTTAATATTTTATTTTAATTCTTTGTGCAGGGTATCTTAACATTTGACTCTTATCAACTGTTACCAACTACCTGCTACCATCCGATGATTTATTATAACTTTTCATTTCATTCGGCCTATCTATGATTTTGTTGTTGTAGTTGTTTGTATTACTTTTTTTTTTTTTGATAATTTTGTTGTTTGCTTAATTTTTCTTCTTCTGCTAATCTGAAAAAAGGTTATGCTATCATGAAGATGACCTTAATGTGTAAAATCAAACAATCAACAATAATTTATAATAAACTTGATAAAATATTTGTATGTATGTACTAACACCTTAGTATTATATCAGCTATAAAATCAGCTGTTTTAGGTTGCAAAAATACAAATTGCTATAACACTCATTGATCTGATAATCTGATATGTGAATTGCATTTGTGAATAAAGTCAAAATATAGTTTTATAATAATAGGTGTGTTCCATGTTATATTGATTAACTAAAACATTAGAACCGAGTTGCCAAATGCGGGTCAATAAATTACACGGTGCGCCTTAACTAATTTTAAATGGAAGGTGCTTACACCTGGGAAGTTTTTGCAGATTCTGAAACTACAATGCTCATAGATGAGAAATATCAAGAAACAAAAAAATCGACGGAGGGATTTTTAAATAAATCGCGATTTAAGTTCACATTTTTAGGGGTTTTTTAGGTTTTCACGATCTTGCTTGAAAACCGTGAGTCTTATGTAAAATTCTCCACAAGATTGGCCTTTATGATGTTTTCGTAGGTTTTACCTTTTTTGAGATATAGAAGTTGAAATTGAGACAATGCACTGACTGTATCGCCTCCTTATAAAAAATATCATGCTCAGTGCGCCTTAACTAATCTTTGATGAAAATGGCTTACACAAGGAAAGATTGCTATTTAAATAATAAATATGATATGGTATAGGAATTTACCCTCGGAGTCTACTCCGAAGTCGGAGTCAGAGCCGTAGTCGTGAAAAAACCTGGAGTGGGGGTAGGAGTCGAGTCAAAAATACCTCAACTACGAAAGCCTGGTTGCGGCACAGCAGGTAGAAAAGTTTTACATGGTATAACTTAGGAAACGTTGCATCTTAAGCACAGGGGTATTTTTGTCACTGTTAATGTACCTGGCCTATGAGTCGACCCGGGTATACATTGTGCAAAGTGGTTGTGCTTAAATTTGCACTACGGTTGCTCCCATTACAATATCAAACATTGGACCAAATATGTTACTTGCGATGAGACACTTTTCTATTGTCTAAAGTCTATATATCCTCCTTGGCCATAAAGCTGAGGGTATAAACAGCGCAAATTTTCCGAATAAATAAATCGCTGGTCGTTGTACCAGTTTGGATGTTGTAAACACATTCGATGTTGTACCAGTTTTCCGACCAATTTTAATGTTGTAAAACATCCACTTAAAAGCGTTAACTCTAAAAACTATTAATAATGTTGAAGTTTTTTTTTATTTTTAGTCTTGCTTTATTTGATATTCAATTTAAAAGACAATTCATCAACCGGCGGATTCGTAGAAGATACATAGAAATGAAGATAAGAAATTAAAACAATTTCTTGGCATATTGTGAGCTTTATTGTTGTTGTTTTTTTAAATTCAAATTAAAAAAAAAAAAACAGTAGACCCTAATCAATATTTTATGTAAAATAGACAACATTAAGCAAAAACCTTAAACAAACATATTAACGGAGTTTTTTTATTTGAAATAATAAATCGATGCGTTTTTTTCTTAGTAGTTTTTTTTTTTTAATATAAAAAAGTTTGTTGCCCTTTTTGATTATTAAAATTCAATGTCATATCTATGCCTGTTCAAAGCAGTTATTTTGTTATAACAACAGATGAATGAATGAATTTTTGCTAACTTCGTACAAAATATGTAATGATGGGAAATTGATTTTTTGGCGATTTTGACCTTCATGATTTTGTATGGATTTTATTTGTTTACAATTTTTGTTCTGTTCAATAATTCATGTCATTATTTTAAGATTTTAATACAGTGATTCGCTTCTAAAACATTCCGAGTTTTTGGAAATTCTACTTTCTTTTAACATTATTTGTGAGAAAATCCGCTCACAATACTTCAACATTTAGCTTAAGTGCAGTTTAAAGGCTGTCTAATGATCGTTTTGAAATTGTCACCTAGTGATCCTGTTTACAGCTATTTTATATTTATCGTAGACAACTTTATGGTTCCTGACATAATGGTATAATAGCTCTAAATCCCACTATAACCAACAAATAAGTACACCCTGAGAAAAAATGATTACATACATGGTAAGCTGACCACATTCGGTGTCAACAGTGTAGCAACACCGTTTATAGTCGAGTTGAACACACCGTTGTCAGTTTGATTTTATATCCTCCACCACAAACTGTATTAAAGTAACCTTAAACAATTAGTTTCCTTTCGTTTGTGAACGTGCCAAGCTCTTCCTCTACGTTAAGGTTTTTTGCTTGGATCATCTTAACTGATGATAATCAATTTATATTGATACATTTGTGAGGTCCAAAATACAATGTTACATCCACTTCAGAAGGAAAATATGGAATACCTCTTGTAAAGAGCTTATCACATGCCGCGTCATCGGCGTTCTTTCCAAAACATGGACTAATATTTACATTTTCCAGGGCTAGGCTAAAACCCGGATATACGTGGATAGTTTTTAGCGAGTAAGTTTCATATCTTCTAGGAAAACAATTGGAATAGGAATTGCAATTAACAACCAATTCAGTGGAAAAATGTGACTGGAATCTTCAACAAGTAAAAAAGTATCAGTCGGCTCTGAGATATACCCTCAGCCTGTGTGGATTGAATACTTTTTTCCCAAGAACAAATATCTTATGTATTCGGGGGGTTTTCAAAATGTTGGGCGTATGCACCGACAAAAGTATGTATAGGATTAAAGCTCAAAAATTTGCGGGGATATCGATAGATATAATATCGCTGTAAACAAGGCCACTAGGAAAACCTTCGTAAAAATGTCCAAAGGATCCTCGAACCACACAAAACTGTTGAACATTTGTGTGGGTGGTACCACAAGGATTGGACAGGTAGGGCCCAAATTTGAACACAAACTAAGTTTCGACAATATTTAGAGATCCAAAGTTTGAACCAAATCGGTTGCTACGTCTGTGAGAAATCGCGCGTACCATTTTAGCGAATATTTTCGAACGTTTGTGGGGGAGGTTCCGGAAGGAGTGGACCTATGAGCACCACATTCGAATTTCATTTAATATTCGAAGAAATATTACAATACCCAAGTGTGGACGAACGCAGTATTCGGTTCGAGCTCTCCACCCACTACATATGGTGCCATAGGGGTATATTACAACTTTCGGGCTGTTTTCTTCAACAAAAATTAAAGTGATTCGAGAGCAGGTCTTAAAGTGAATTTATCCAAAATTTTGTGTGGGAGGTACCCGAATGAGTCTACAAATATAGTCCATATTCGAACCTAATCTATATCTGGTAGATGTGTAAAGTATAGACAAAATCGCTTACTCCAATCCAGAGTTATCGCGCGCACAATTTTCCGAACATTTTTGAACTTTTTTGGGGGAGGTACCTGAAGGTTTGGACCGATATGGCTTAACTTAAACTAAGTTTGCACAAAATATTACGAAGGCCACATTTTGGACCGACTCAGTAGATCCGTTCGAGAGTTATCTTGCGCTTCAACCACTACACACGGTGTCATAGGGGTTTTTTTTGCACCTTTAAGTCTAGTTTCTTAGGAAGTGTGGATTTGCCCCTAATGAAACTTGTACCTTCGATAGGGGGGCAGTGAATACAAGTTGCTACAACAAAAATCAAAGCGATTCTAGAGCAGGTCCTAAACTGAACTTTTCCGAAATTTTGTGTGGGAGGTACCCGAAGGGGTGTACCGATTGAGTCCATATTTGAACCTCATATTACTCTGGTAGAAAGTTTTCCCTATACAAAGTATAGACCAAATCGGTCACTGCCTTCAAGAGTTATCGTGCGCACAAACTTTCCGAACATTTTCATTTTTAGACCCCAAGTATGTATGGATGAAATCCGTTTCAGACAATTGGAGTCAATTTAGCAATGTCAGCCCGTCTATTTGTCTGACTGGCTGGTGCGAACGATAACTCTCGAACGGATGAACCGATTTGGTCCAAAATTTGACCCTCGTAATATTTTGTTCAAACTTAGTTTAAGTTCGAAGATGGACCATATCGGTTCACTCCTTCAGGTTTCTCCCCTACAAAAGTTCGAAAATGTTCGGAAAAATTGAGCGAGCGGTAACTCTTAAAGGTAGTAACCGATTTGGTCCATACTTTATACATCGTGAAATTTCTACGAGACATATATGAGGTTCCAATATGGACTATATCGGTCCACTCCTTCAGGTACCTCCACACAAAATTCCGGAAAAGTTCAGTTTAGGACCTGCTCTCGAATCGTTTTGGTTTTTGTTGTTTCATCAGTCCATACTTCCTGAGAAAATAGCCTGAAAGGTACAAACAAACCCCTATGACACCGTGTGTAGTGGTTGTAGCGCAAGATAACACTCAAGCGGATATGCCGATTCGGTCCAAAATTTGGGCTTCGTAATATTTTTTCCAGTTTAAGTTCGAAGATATAAAATATCGGTCCATTCCTGCAGGTACCTCCTCCCCCACAAAAGTTCAAAAATGTTCGAAAAAATTGTGCGCACGATAACTGTTGATGGGTGTGTCCGATTTGGTTCATACTTTACTAAGATGTAAAAAACCCCTATGGCACCCTGTATAATAGCTCTTAATCCCACGGTAACCAAAAAAAGTACACCCTGAGAAAAAATGATTATATACATGGTAAGCTGGCCACATTCGGTGTCAAAAGTGTAGCAACACCGTTTATGGTCGAATTCAATTTTTCAATTCGACAATGAGCGATATGTATTCAAAAATCGGCTCCATATTTATGTATTTTAAAATGTCTTTATGCTTAAGATCGCCTCATACTTTTCTTGTGTAGCTTGACCCCATATACGGTGCGCCTTACCTAAATTTAAATGAAAGGTGTTTACACCTGGGAAGTTTTTGCGGTTTCTGAAACTACAATGTTCATAGCATTTTTAGGGTTTTTTTAGGTTTTCACGATTTTGCTTGGAAACCGCAAGACCTGTCGAAATGGGATTAAAGAAAATGTTGTAGCAGTGAAAATTTTCTACAAGATTCACCTTAATGGTATTTTCGAAGGTATTACCATTTTTGAGATATAGAAGTTCAAATTGGGACAATGTACTGACTTTATACCCCCCTATAAAACAACTTTGAATGAAACCCGCTTACACCTGGTAAGTTTTCGCGGATTCTGAAACAGCAATGTTCATAGATGAGAAAAATCCAAAAACAAGACAAAATCGCTGGAAGGATTTTTAAATAAATCGCGGTCAAACTTCTCATTTTTATACCCTACACCACTATGTGGGGAGGGTTTTGGCCAAAAAGTTTGTAACGCATCGAAATAATGGTCGTAGACCCATACTTATATATATCAAAATGAATGTCTCGGCGAGCTGAGTCGATCTGGCTATGTGTGTCCGTCCGTCAGTCCGTCCGTCCGACCGTCTGTCCGTCTGTCCATCTAAACTTTGTAATCACGCTACAGGTCGCAATTTTAATCGGATCGTCACGAAATTTTGGATGTTGATGGGGGTCCCGGAGGGGAAGAAGCCTATTGATTTTGGTGATGGTCGGATAATATTTAGGGGTCGGAATGGGCAAAAAACTTATGTGGATAAAAAGACAACGTTTTTTCCAAAGCGAATATCTCAGCTTCTGTATGGGGTATACCAAAAGCAAAACCTGTCAATGAAAGTAGAAAAGATTACCTTTCTAAAGATGTAAAGTAGGTTCTTGTACGTGATCCAACAACGGAGATATAACAATAGTCGCAAATAAAGCCCAAATTTTTATTTTTGCGATTTTTATTATATTGACGAATATCACAGTTGTAGTTGTAAACTTTAAAAAAGCAAAGCCTGACTATGAAAGTAGAAGATCCCGTCTTTACAATGATGCAAACTAGGTCGGCGTAGGTAAACAAATGACGGAGATATCGCAATAGTCGGTAATACATCCCATTTTTCTATTTTTTTTGGAAATCACGCTACATGTCGCAATTTTGATTGGATCGTCACGAAAATTTGAGGGTTAATGGGGGTCTCGCAAATGAAGAAGCCTATTGATTTTGATGATGGTCGGATAATATTCAGGGGTCGGAATGAGCAAACACTTATTTGGAGAAAGGTCAACGTTTTATTCCAAAGCCAATATCTCTGTTTCTTTAAGAGGTATATCTAAAGGAAAGTAGAAAATATCACCTTTACAACGATGTAAAGTAGGTTGCCGTAGCTGCTCAAACAACAGAGATATCGCAATAGTCGGTAATACATCTTATTTTCTGATTTGTTTGTAATCAAGCTACAGGTCGGAATTTTGATCGGATCGCCACGAATTTTTTGGGAGTCGATGCGGGTCCCACAGGGCAAAAAGCCTATTTAGTTTGGTGATGGTCAGATAATAATCAGTAGTCGGAATAAGCGAAAAGCTTATGTGGAGGAAAGTCAACGTTTTTTTTTTCTTATGCGAATATCTCCGCTTTTGGTTGGAGTATTCCAAAAGGAATACCCGTCAATGGAAGAAGAAAAGATCTCGTTTATATTAATGCAAAGTATGTTGGCGTAAGTGAGCAAACCGAGATATTGCAAAATTCAGTAATAAACCCAATTTTTCAATTTTTTTGTAATCACGCTACAAGTTGGAATTTTGATCGCATAGTGATGAAATTTTGGTGGTAGATGGGGGCCCCACAGAGTCCAACGGAAAAGAAGAAGAAAATATCCTTACATTGGTGTAAAGCAGGTTGGCGAAGGTAGTCAAACAAGGGAGATATCACAATAGTCGGTAATGCACCCAATTCTTCCATTTTTTGCAATCAAGCTACAGGTCGTAATTTTGATCGGATGGTCACGAAATTTTGGTTGCTTATGGGGGTCCCAGAGAGAAAGAGGCATATTATTTTTGTGGCAGGCGGATTATATTCCCTAAAAGAAATGTTTACCAGTGCAAAGCATATGCACAGGAGTAGTGGTGTAGGGTATCACATGGTCGGCCCCATCCCGACTATAGCCTTTGCTCACTTGTTATGTTTATTTTCGTTTTCGCAATTTTGCTTGAAAACCGAAAGTCCTATCGAAATGAGCCTAAAGAAAATTTTGTACCTGTAAAAATTCTCCAGAGGATTGACCGTTATGATTTGTTCCTAGGGTTTGTCATTTTTGAGATATAGAAGTTTAGGTCACATTTTTAGGGTTTTTTGTTGGGTATTTACGATTTGTTTGAAAACGGCAAGTCTTATCGAAATGGGACTGGAGAAAATCTTTTAGTTGTGAACATTCTCTATAAGATTGGTTTTCGTAATTTTTTGAGATATATAAGTTAAAGTTGGGAAATTGCAGTCATGATCTAGTTTATAAGGAGACGATACATCCAGTAAATGTTCAAAATTGAACTTCTATATCTCAAAAATGGTAATACCTACGAAAACATCATAATGGACAATCTTGTAGAGAAATTTCTCTGCTACAGCACTTTCCTTAGTCCCATTTGAAAATGCCTCCGGCGATTTTTTGTTTTTTTGATTTTTCTCATCTATCAACATTGTAGTTTCAGAAACCGCAAAAACTTACCAGGTGTAAGCACCTTTCACTTAAATTTTGTTAAGGCGCACCGTGCTTATTTTTTGACTAGTTTCTATTATTAATGCATTTTATTCCACAATGCGTTCTTTGACTTTCTAGCTAGTCTAAAACCCGGAGATACATGGATAGTCTTTAGCGAGTAAGTTTCCTATCTTCTAGGAACACAAAATTCCAATTAAAAAACAATTCAGTAGAAAAGTGTGACTGGAAGCTTCAAAAAATCTTAAAACGGGGCTATACCAAAACAGATTGTATGATTTTTTTGCAAGGGATGTTTTGTACCGTTTATGATATTTTGTATTCCAACTTTCAGCAATTTCGGTGGGATATTGAGGTCATAACCTTCAAAACGACGAAAATCGAAAGGTACCTATATCGACAACTATCAGGTGGAAAATGTAATATCCCCTACGAGTACTAAATGCCAAATTTCAGTCGTTTTGTTTGATATTGAGGCCACAATCTTCAAAATACCGAAAATCGGGAGTTACCCTTCTATGGGGTCCATATGCAAATATGAACCTACAGCGACAAATTTCTGATGCAAAGTGTATACCACCAACGAAGAAAAAATACCAAATTTCAGCCGTTTCGATTGTGCCTCCCGACCGATGCCTATTTCCATAGTAAGTCGAATTTTCATGAAATTGTAAAAAAAAACACCAATTTCCTATACAAATATACGGTAATGGATTTTGGCACTTTATTATTATTTTTATTTATTTATTTATTATTATATTAACTTGTAGTAAATACAATGTTAATAAGACATAGCACGGGCTACAATGGCCATCAGATAACCAACAAAGTTATTAATTTTAAAGAAATGCTTAGAAATAAAATAAATTTATTTTCGAATATAATCCTGGCGCTAAGTGTTTAATAAAGACCACCAAGATTGTTATAAAAGTATCTATGGTTTACAAAATTTGAACAGATAAAACTTGACATGGTTCATGTATATTAAGTATATTAACAAGTTATTATAGGTTATATGATTATCACCGTAGATATGGTGATTATTAAGTTTAGTTGTTTATAATTAACTTAATTTTGTATAAATGCCTCAAAGTATGCAATGACGTTAACGGTATTTTTTTAAAATTCACCACTACAATCCATTAATAAATAACAAGCTGTTTTTACAAAACTAAATCAAAAAAACTAAGCTTATGCTGAATTACTTTACAAATAAATATTAATAAAATGAATTCTAAAACCAAAGTGTAATATCCAAAATTAACTTACAATTGCATATTGATATTTGGCTACATTTTTTTAGTCCCAGATTCGATCACCTAATATCGTCGTAATATTTGTTGAATAGTATTAATATTTGAATGAAGCATTTACTGAAAACCATTTAGGTATTTTAAAAAGTGATTATGGTCTGTGTGCGAGGCCCCAAATCATTGCAGGCCCATAAAAAGGTGCATGAGTATGGGCAAAACGTTAATCTTGTATCACGTTGTGGTGCATAAATAAATGGTTATTAATTCTTTGAAATCTTTTAAAAAAGGGCTGTTTCAATATGTGGTTAGCTTCTTTTCGTTATTGGACATCTTGAGGGTATATCGACCATATCGACTGTACAAATTCCACATATTTTGTGTATTTTACATTCTGACCCCTTATTAACCCACTTAGTGCTGAGATTTTTTTGCGTGAAAACTTACAATTTTATATGAAAGTGATATTTATGAGGCTTTTTAAGCATTTTTACAAAATAATTTTTTCTCTAAAACTTATAGTTTTCCTGTAATCAAGCCTTCTTTTAAAAATGCCGAAAATTTGGAAGGGTAATATCTGTGTATTCGTACATGACAACCCCTTGGTTTTTGATTAAGGAAATACTTTAACTATATTCCTAAAAATCCAGGACATCATATTTCAATTTTTCATCAAAAGTCGATGAATTGCTTGCGTTAGGCCAATTGTGTGAGAATGCATTGACCAAATGAAGCCTTATAAGCGTAGAAAGATAGATAACTGATAATACTATAACAAAATGCAAAAAACCACACAAAAGTATGCGAAAATACCCGAGTTTTACCTCAATTTTTGCAACCATTTTTGTGGCGTTTAAACGACCAGTGGCTTTAAGTGGGTTAAGCTACTTATTGAATATGAAGTAGTTTTAATATCTGTTTTTAATTATTTTTTCTTTTTTTCTTTCAGGTAAGTTCTTGCATTAAATTCGATCAAGTGGATACTTTGTAAGTATTGATTTATTTGCTTAGTTGGGTATAATAGATGTTCGTTCTAGCTGGCAAACCTAAGGTATATAGATTGTTTAATATACACAATTTGTTACGTTTCTTTCGAACCGTTTGGTTAGCTGGTTAACACGATAACTCTTCAAGGGAGTAACCGATCTATATGAGTTCACACGATCAGTCTACACCTTCTGGCACCTCCGTTAGTCATTTTGTAACCCACTACAAAGTAATCTAAACAAAAATAACTACTTATATTACTCCTTACTAAGTTATGAATACGGTGGCACAGACAGGGTTTCAGAGTCGGAGTCGAGCATTTTTACTGGAGTCGGAGTCTGAGTCGTTAAAAATATCTCGACTCCGACTCCGCGCAAATTTTTTTCTACGTTATAGAAATATAACATTAAATTCGGCACACCAATATTTTTTCAAAAGTCATTATTTACTTTGAAAGAAAGCTATAAGAAAACATACATATAAACGGTATATTATACTAAGCTAGAGGACAACTCACAGGATATTTACTATTTTCTGAAGTCTTCTCTTACTTACTTAGCTGGCCCATTACAGAACAATTGTTCCATAGGCCGAACTAAGAAAAGATCTCCATTTCTTTCTGCTTGTGCTTCGCACTCTGGGATACCGCGCCTTTTCATTTCTTCATCCACTTGTTTGCGCCATTTATTCCTTGGCCTGCCAATTCTGCGTGCACCGCCAAGCGGTCGGTATTTATACGCCTTTTTAGCGGGTTCATCTTAGCTCATTCTTATGATATGGCCTAGCCAACGCAATCGCTGCATACGTTTAACTATATTGATGTCGTTGTATAGCAGATACAGCTCGTGGTTCATGGGACGTCGAGATTGACCGTCAACGCAGATTGGTCCGTAGATCTTTCGAAAAACTGTTCTCTAAACACACCAAACACTGCCATGTCTGGGTGGTATCAGTGTTTTGTAGAGCGTTATTTTCGTCTGACGAGACGTGTCTTCGTCTTTAAACTTCTTACTTAAACCAAAGTAGCATCCGTTGGACAATACAATTCTTTTTTTTTATTTCAAAACTGATGTCGTTTGTTGTGTTTACGGAGGTGCCTAGGTAGACGAAGTCTTAAACTACCTCAAAATTATAGGAACCAACTTCCACAGTTGGTCCGAGCTCAGGGGATGCATTGCGCGTCGAAACCATCAACTTTGTTTTCTCGCCGTTTACCGCCAGACCCACTTTAGCAGATTCTCCTTCGACCTTCATAAAGGTATCAATTACTTCTTTAACGGATCTATATCATTAGCATAATGATGTCTATATCATTAGCATAAGCAAGTGGCTATTGGTGTGGATTGTGCCACTTCTTTTGACGTTTGCCTCTTGTATAACCTTTTCCAGCAGGATGTTGAAGAGATCACACGAAAGGCTGTCTCCTTGCCTGTAACCTCTTTTGGTACAAAAACTCTTCGAAGAGGTTCTTTATTTTCCTGTTTTAACTGAGGACCTCGGGTCAATTAAAGTCATTTTACAAAGCCGGATGAGCTTTGCGGGGATACCGCATTCAGACATGGCACGCAGCGGGGTTTCGAAGGCTGCTTTATAATCGACAAAAAGGTGTTAGGTGTAGATAAATTTCTGGTCAATGGTGGACTTACCAGGTCTAAAGCCGCATTGGTATGGTCTAATTATCTTGTTGGCCATAGGCTTTAGTCGTTCGCACAATATCCCTGACACGATCTTGTAGGCAATAGGGAGTAGACTTATACCCCTATAGTTAGAGCATACAGTCTTATCTCCTTTCTTGTGGACGGGGTACAGTATACTCAGGTTCCAATCGTCGGGTACTCTTCTTCCTGCCAGATGGTGCTAACTAGCTGATGAATACACCTTATCAGCGTGTCGCCTCCGGTTTTGAACAGCTCGGCTGGTAAGCCATCGGCTCCTGCTACCTTATTATTCTTCAGCCGATTTATTGCTGTCTTTACCTTATCTTGGCTGGGCGGTATACATTCACCTCCTCCTCTCTCCTTTTCTCCGGATATCTCTGTCGTGCGCTACGCGTTGCTACGGATTGTAAAGTAGCCCTATATGCATCATTTTTCTCTTCAGTAGCAGCACGACACTCCTGATCATACCATGGATTCCTTGGTGGTCTCTGGTATCCCAGTATGGATTTTGCGGCTGTTTGCATGGAGTGATTATGAGGGATGAGGAGTGCTTTGATTAAGCAATTGGGCCAGTTAAGTGGAATATGCTGTGGCTATATGTTGTGATTGCAGCTTACCGATGTCCAACTTTCATGTTGTGTCTGTTCGTACTTTGTTTGCTACGTTTAACCGGGTGCGTACCATTGCTGCAACAAGATAGTGATCCGAGTCTATGGTTGCTCCTTGGAACGAACGCACATCCAACACGCTCGATGAATGTCTTCCATCTATCACAACGTGATCAATTTGATTTCTTGTTTTCTGATCTGGAGACAGCCAGGTGCCCTTATGAATGTCGAGATGTTGAAATCTGGTGCTGCTAACTACCATGTTTTTTGCCGCTGCGAAGTCGATCAGTCTCATACCATTGTCAGATGTTTCACTGTGGAGACTGAATTTTCCGACTGTCGGGCCAAAGATATTTTCCTTTCCAATTTTGGCATTAAAATCGCTTAGAATAATTTTAATGCCATGGGCAGGACAACGGTCATATGTTTCTTCTAAGCGTTCACAAAATGTATCTTTGGTCAGTTCGTCATTGTCTTCAGTGGGAGCATGAGCGCAAATAAAGCTGATTTTGAAGAATTTTGCTTTCATTCGAATTGTAGCAAGTCTTTCATTCACTGGTGTGAAGCTGGAGACCAGGTGTTTTAACCTCAGGTCAACTACAAATCCGCAACCAAACTCATGCTTTACGTCATGGCAGCTATAATACAGTGCGTCACCTTTAGGTGTTGTTGTGACGCCTTTCCCATTCCATCGTATTTCCTGTATGGCAGTAATGTCGGCCTTGTACTTTTCAAGTACATCTGCCAATGCGTAAACTGCACCTTCTCTATAAAGAGTGCGAACATTCCAGGTGTAGATTCGCAGATCATAGTCCTTAAAAGGTTTGCGGGGGTCGTCAACTTTAGAGGGGAGGGTTACTAACTTTGCGCCCAAACCCAAGTTTTTAACGTTCTTACGGGTGAACGCGCGGCACATTTTAGCTCACTACCTTAAACGGGTGTTGAAGGCAGCTAACCCAGGTGACACCACGGGGAGGTCAGTGTCCACTTGAGATGAACGAGGGACCAAGATAAATCCTGGACTTTGCCATGTTAAAGCCGGTCAGGACCATTCCTTGGTATCTTTCATCCCCTACGTCACCCACTTCTGAGTTATGCCGTATTGACCCCCCCAACAATTATTGACAAAATAGCTTGATATCTCTGTTTGGAGATATTGTCCCATCATTTTGAGATGACATGTTTCAGTTAAATAGTCTAATATTTTGTCCTTCTAGTTCAGTTCCTTCCATGTCCATTTTGTTCATGAACTGAAAAAGTAACACAAGATGCAATTTTATACAAAAATGTTCACCGAAACTTTTATGTAGGATCGGGTAAAAGTAATAAAGGACACCAAAGTTCAAAATGTGTGCGCTGAATTTTAGTTTGTAAATTGTAAATTTCTGAAAAAAGGATAAATATCATAGAATATGTGGTCAAGTCGATTGGAACAATATTACCCTAGATATGAGTGTATTTTTCTCGAAATGACATTTAGAAATCGGTCAGAAAAAATATATGCCAATCGGCTTATTAAAATATATAGTAAAAAGTTAGAAATTTGTGCACATTTTATTAATTTTAGTGTTACAAGAATTCACTCTCGGAGTCGACCAGGAGTCGGAGCCGGAGTCGTGAAAAAAACTGGTCTGCCAAAAATACCTCGACTCCGAAACCATAGGCACAGAGCGTGTGTGTCTGACAACAAATCCTAGGGTTGTGTGGTCAACGCTCAGCGTTGGCAAGTGAATCGTTTGTTGACAAAAATAAAGAACATATGGCGGTGCACATGTAAGCGTTTAAACAACCCTTAATGTTCGTACGCGAGGCCTAGAGCGAAATAAAATAAAAATATGAAGTGTGTTGAAATCGAAAACAAATTCCACCCCAACTGTTATAAAAATAGCAATTTTTTAAGCTAATTTTTCAACTTCTAGTAGCCACAGTGGTCCTTTATACATAGGTATAAGTTTTTCCGTTGTTAGTTTTTTCTTGACATGGTTAGGTTAGGTTGAAAAGAGGGGTGATGCAGGATCACCACATGTCCATGTGGACATACACTTTAGCCATACGGAGGTCTGTTGTGCGCTCTAATTTGGGGTCAGAATGAGGTTGTGTAATTAAAGTATAAGAATTCATTAGTTAAATTCCTGATTATTTTATTGACGCTAGTCTAGGATTTCTGTTATATTGACATAGTCTCTTAATTTTTTGAGCTCGATTGTCCTTATTTGGTCGAGTCCTTGTATTATCTCGTTACTTTGTAGCTGGGTTCTCGGGTTTGTGAAGGCCTGACAATGACAGAGGTAGTGTTCCAACGTTTCGTCGTCCTCTCCGCATACTCTGTATTCACTGCTTTCTGCACAAGCTATATTTTGCTGGTGTGCCTATAGCCCCAGGTGTCCTGTAAGGATGCACGTTAGTCTACTGATGTCTCTTTTACTTAGTAAAAGTAGTTTCTTTGTTTTGTCCTCGTCTGGGTTCTCCCATAGGATTTTTGTGTTTTTTCTTCTCTTCTTTTCTCTACTCCAGATATATGTGCATCTTTTGTCCAAGCCTTTAGCTCTATACGCGTCGCTTTCAAGGGCGATTCACTTAATGATTCGTTGAACTATTTCGGTCTCCGAACTATTTGGAACGAAAAGAACGATGAAAGAGAAAGATTCCTTGAACTATATCTGTCTCGGAACTATTTGGAACTATATTAAGGATCTAGTTCATTCTGGGAAAAGGAACTAGAAAGATCGATCCGCTCCAGGAACTAGATTGTCCAACTCTAGAAAACGGGTTCCTCGAAGTTTCCCTAGTGAATAGACATATTTCCATTTTTTCCGGGTTAACGTTCAGACCTCTCGGTCTGGCCCAGTTATATGCAATTTTGAGAGCCGTTTCTCCTCTTCTACAAAGTATGTTCGGATTCTTTCCCCTCAGAAGTATTATAACGTCGTCTCCGTAGCAGACTGGGTCAATTCCTTTTTCGGTTAGGGTGCTCAAGAGACTATTTATGGTGGTAACCCACAACAGAGGTGAAAGTAGACCTCCCTGTGGCGTTCCTTGTCCAACTTTGACTCTTATTTTAACGTCGTATAGCCCGCAGCTTATCTATCTGTTGCTTAGCATGTGGTTTATCCAGTTCCTTAAGGCCCTGTCTACCTAAAACTCGTCTAAGGAGTGGATAAGTGTCTCGGTGCTTACGTTTTTGAAAGCGCCTTCGATGTCGATGCATACAGCAAGTGTGTACATTTTCATTTCGAAGGTTCTTTCTATGTGGTGTACCACCTCATGCAATGCGGTTTTCACTAGAGTTGTGCCAAAGGAACTATATGGAACTATCTAGTTCACTTCGCAGTTCCAACGGCCCACATTTTTTCTTTGAACAGACTGCGTATACTTAACATCACACGTTATATTTCATGATGTTACTCATACGTTTTGGAACTAGTACAAGGAACTAGGAACTAGATTACCCAACTCTAGTTTCCACTGATCTGCCTTTAACGTATGCATGTTGTTTGTATTTAAGCATATCGTTAGGGATTCTACTCTTTATCATGGTGTCGACCGTCCGTTCCATTGTCTTGAGTAAGAATGAAGTTAAACTTATCGGGCCATAAGATATTGATATTGCGTAGCTTGGCTTGCCAGGTTTAGGGATAAAAACTACCCTTGCCTCTTGCCAGGCTAGCGGGGTGTAAGCAAATTTTAAGCAAGCGTTGAAGATCCCGACCAGTTTGGACGCAAAAAGGCCCACTTCCCTCTGTAGTAGGGCCGGGAAGATCTGGTCTGGTCCAGCTGCTTTGTATGGTGAAAAGCTCAGGATGGCTTGTTTGACCATCGAGCTGTCGATTTTTGGTGCATCTTCTGATGTGTAACCCCACTCGGTCGACCGAGCATAGCCGTGGGGTTCGACGGGAAGTGCGTTTTCATCAGAAGGCCTAGAGTTTCTTCTGTTTTTCCCTCCTTTTTTTCATTTTCATCGACTATTTGCATCTTTTGTCCATGCCTTTAGCTCTATACGCGTCGCTTTTAAGGGCTTTGCGTTATCAAGACTCACTGTAGGTTGCTCCCTGCTCTAGATTTCACTGTCTTGGTTGTTATAGCCGTAATGGTTGCTCTACTGTCCGTAAGAATGACTTTCCTCTGTAGTAGAGCCGGGAACATCTGGTCTGGTCCAGATGCTTTGTATGGCGAAAAGCTCAAGATGGCTTGTTTGACCATCGACCTGTCGATTTTTGGTGCATCTTTTGATGTGTAACTGCACTCAGTGGATGCCTAGATGATAGCCGTGGTGTTCGACGGGAAGTGCGTTTTCATCAAAGACTTGAGTTTCTTCTGTTGTTTCCATTCTTTTTCCATTTGCATCGACCATTTGCTCGGTCTATGTATGGGTTTTGGATAGAAACTTCTTAATTTGATCGCAAAATAGCTTCCAGGAGTTTCGTTTGGCGTTTTTGTTTTATTCCTTCCTTTGTTGTATTCCTTTAATTTTGCCTGGTAGTTGTCCAAAAATTCAGCTGCTTTTCTACGTTTTGCCCTATTATAACGTCCAAGGACCTCTTTGCCCTTGTTCCGAATTTGCCCTGTCATCCAGGGTTTTTCGTAGACGGATTTCCTCTCTCGAAGGGGACAACTTTCTTCGAATAACTTGTGGCCATTTCTATTTATGTCCTCCTTACATAACATTCCTCATCTGCTTGCGATAGTCTTTCTTTTACTCGTTTTCCGAACTCAGTCCAATTTGTTTTGGATTTGTTTCGGAAGATTACCGAGTTTGGCAGTGGCCTCGCTATTTTAAATCGAATATATGTACCTATGGTCTGAGAATTCCACTCATGTACCTCGTTTATTTTCTGAACATATCGTTATGTCTAGTACTTCCTCCCTAACTCTATTAACAAAGGTTGGTGTTAAGTGTAATCAGGTCGTTAGTAAATAAGTAGTCTATAAGGGTTTGACCACTCTTGTTAGTGTTAGTACTACCCCACGAGATTTGGTGTGAGTTAGCATCGCTACCTACTAGTACTTCGTTACCTGTTTGGTTGATCTTTCTCACAAGTTGCTGCAATTCCGACGAAGGTGGTAATGTCGGGGAGTCGAACGGCAGGTATAGTGACGCTAGGTATATGTTCCCATTCCCCTGCTTCAAAAAAAAGAAAGCTTACGTTTTGTGGCATATAATACAGATCCTCGGGCGGGATCTCCGTATTTGCGTATGTTTTGTATTTTATGTTCCAAGGTTCTTGGGCTAAATGATTATGTGTATTACCTTTAGTTATTTTATCCATCAGGGCTAGCTTTGCGGTCTCGCTTCGATGGAAGTTGACCTGAATGACCTCAATCATTGGTCCCCAAGTAGGTTGGCTACTTGGGAGTCGCTGATTTCTTCTTCTGCTCCTCCCTCCTTAGTGTCTTTTGGGGATTTGACGTCCTGGTCTTCTCATCGCCCACTCTTGCCTTTCTAATCTTGAAGTAGATTGAGTTCGAGACGAAATACGCCTTGCCCTTAGTCTTGGCGAGCCCTGCAATTGAGAGATCGTCTATCCGCACCACAAGGAGAGTGCCGTCTTCTTTCTCCTCCCTGTGGAGTACCTCACTTCACTGCTAAGGTCTCATTTTGGACACCAAGGACTTCGAGTATGCGCTCCGTGTCGAGCTTGCAGCCGTACCCCTTGTCACAATGAGCCGAAACATCTAAAAAATTCAAAGAGGACCAACTAATATAGCTAGTGGATACGACATCATATCTGCTAACTTTCCAATTTAGCCGAAACTTTGCAAATCGTACATCTACACGCAGAAAAATTTATGTTAGAAATATGTTTGGATCCAAACAAATATATGTTTGGGACCGGTTGCAAACAAATATATGTTTGGATCCAAACATAATATGTTTGGGTCCAAACAAATATATGTTTGCAACATTTTGTAACATATCTCAATTTGATATGTTTGGGTAAAACATATTTTTTATGTTAGAACATTTTTTTCATGGGTGGAGAGAGGATGTTTGTCAACGAGAGTAATAACAGTGCTCTCGCGGCTGTGGAATGTTGCTTTATAATAAAGAGTTGTGTGTATTGTATAATAGAAGACGTAGAAGCGAAGAAGGGGGCTTTGATGGCATGTATGCGTCAAACTCGTGTGTTTCTTGTTTTGTTGTTGTTAACCAACGAAGAAGAAAAGAAGAAATGATATGAATTATATATTTTTTCTTTCTTCAGTGTTTTAGTTGCCTTTGTAGAGTCAAGACGGTAAAGTGAGTGAATAAATCAGTGTTTTGTGCTTTCTTAAAGAAATTTTGTTTTTAGTAAATTAAATGCCCAATACATTTTATAATTGAATCGGAAATTTGAATGGAATTATTTTATTGGACAAGGAAGAAATCGCATTTAATATTGGTAATTACATACATACTTATTTATGTATATTTGAAATATGGCATATCCATATTTATTTATTACATTACATAATCATTTGATTCTAGATGCCGATTCCCCGCTGATGATTTCAACTATGAGGACAATTTGTTTTATTTCACAACTAAGGAGAAGCGTTCAACTACGTTTCTATATATTTTTCCTTTTTAAAAGTGTGACTACAAATTATTTCAATCAGTTTTTCTTTTATTAAAGTGTGTTATGTATTTCTTTGGAATTTTGTATGTACCTATGTGTTTATTGTTCTTTTGCCTTTTAATAAAAAAACACAACATTTGTGTGTATACTATAGAGATAGACAGTGAGCTCTTACTGAGAGCAAGTGAGCACACATTTTAAAGTGTTTTACATTGAATTTTACGCTCCCTTGCTCTCAGTAAGCGCCCACTGGTTCATGTGTTTGTTTTTTTTGTGCCTTTTGGGTTTGTATTTTTTTGCACCCAAACATATAAAATGTTTGCACCCAAACATAAAATTGTTTCCACCCAAACATATCTTTGTTTGCACCCAAACATAAAATTGTTTCCACCCAAACATATCTTTGTTTGCACCCAAACATATATATCTTTGCACCCAAACATAAATATCTTTGCACCCAAACATATATATGTTTGCACCCAAACATATATTTGTTTCCACCCAAACATATATTTGTTTCCACCCAAACATATATTATGTTTGGGACTGTTGCAAACATATATATGTTTACTGCAAAATATGTTTGGGACATATGTTAGAGAGGCCGATTTTTTTTTGCGTGTAGTTCCAAATAGGTCTGTATCGAACAATTCCTTCGGAGTACCCAGAAGTCACAACGAAAACTTTTTTCCTTCTTTCCAAATCTTCGGTGGCAGCATGAAACTTTTGATCGAATACGGATTCTGCAGGTAAAACATTGCCTATGAGAACATATGATATCGGCTCGAGTAGCCCATTTAATAATCAAACAACTAAAGCGTTCTAATGTTCAGATTCCAATTTGTGTGTTGAACTAATGACCACAAAATGTTGTCTTAGGGAAAATTTATTTTTAATGTTTTGTATAGCCAGCCCAAAAAGTATGAACAAAGTAATCATTTTGATCAGCTAATGAATCTGGTTTTCACGCAGAGTCCGATAAGTTTGACTAATATCTACTAGAAAACTCTGGGGGTTTGGTTTGGTTTGGTTTATTTTATTTATTTTTTTTTCGATACATAATAGAATTCAACAAATAACTTGTGATAAAAATTCTGTCTTACTTTGGTCTAAACAAAGTTATCCTATTTTTTAAACAGTTGTGGGTGGCAAGTAAGCGGATGCTTTGTTGCCAGTGCTGCCAAAAGAGCCGCTGCTGCCAAAACCAGTGGAAGAGCTGCCACTACTACCGAAAGAACCAGAGGAACCAATGCTGCCACTGTGGCCAGCATTACCACCATCACCCAAAATACCAACAACCGACTGTTGGGGAGCAACGCCGGCATCGGTGTGTTCGGAGCTACCCTCGATTTTGTCATATTCAGCTGAAATGATTTGAAAAAAAAAAAATGATTTCTTAATTTGTTTCTAATTTGATATTATGATTCTTACACCTACCTTGAATTTGTCTTTGGGCATGTTGGGCCTCCTCTTCGGTCTTGTATTTGATGAAGAAGATTTCTGGTTTGCTGGGTACAGTGGGAGCAGGAGTGGCAATATCGCTAACTTCCAAGTTGTTGTCGTTCTTGGACAGCACATAAATGACAGTCTTTTCTTCTTTGGGTGCATATTCGGCAGACAGCTTAACATTGGCATTGCTGGAGGAGGGAGCCTTAATGAACACCACGCGATAATTCTTTTGTGGGCGTCCAATAACCAAGTGTTTGGTCATTTCCAAATTTTCATTATCTTCAGGGGCAGAAACGGTAATGAATTGTTTGTGGACCAATGGGGCTTCAAACCCTTGGCTGCCACCGTTGTTGGAACCAACGAAATTGCCAGCACCATTGGTGCCAAATGATGAGCCACTGGAACCGAAGCGGGAGCCAGAACCAAAGGAGGAACCAGAGCCTAAGGAAGAGCCAGAACCAAAGGAGGGGCCTGAGCCGAATGAAGAACCTGATGAACCAAAGCTGCTGCCTCCAAGTGAACCAGAGCCAGAACCAAAAGAACCTCTAAGGTCACCAAAGGAAGATCCTCCTGAAGAGCTGGGGAATTTGACGGATGAACCACCAAAGGTGCCCGACACACCACTACCATAGTTGTACTGTGGTTTAGCCAAGGCTACAGCAGCCAAGCAGGAAAGGACCTAGAGAACATAGCAGAATTGTAATTATTGGAAACACTCGCCGCACTCCTTCTCCTCCTTAACATCACTAATACTCACCACAAATAAACGCATTTTCTTGTGAATATTTGATGAATTAGTTTTTGTCACCTAAAATCGCAACTGCAAACTGATGCTGCACATTCTGAGCTCGCAGATTTTTATATTAAAATAATGCTAACTCGAAATTTGCTTTATTATCAAAAAATGACAAATTTGATAAGATGTTGAATACAAAACATCTGTCAATCATTCTTTGTCAGTGTGTATTCTTCCTCTCCTCCTCTTTGCTAAGGAATGCCATGGGAAGTCATAGATGTATTTTTTGTTTCTTCTCAAAGAAATTTTTCTCAATCAACATTTTATTTCATAAATTTAAAATTAAATTGTTGTGTTGCATACCTGATAAACTGGTTGAATTTGCTTTTCCCAGGCCATGTTTTTGACGTTGTTGTCTTCGTCTTCTTCTTTTTTCTATGTTTTTGGCCACACATATTTAGTGTTGCTGTTGTTAATTATGGTTTCTCACCACCGCAGCTCTTTACGGAAATATGTGTTTCCTTTAATTGTTACTGCTGAAATCACACCTTGTCTTAGAAAAATATTTCGAGATTTGATTTGGCCTTTGATGTCAACAAACCACTCCAACAGCTATAATTATTGTATTTGTATCCATATTTATTATAACATAATTAATATGAAAATATATACACATAAAGAATACATATGTAAACAATAGAAAGGTGTACGAGGTGCGCTCTTAACATTGTGCGGTTGCACAGTCGGCCACTGAAAATTAATCAGATTGAAGAGGAAAACGTAAAGGTTATTCCCCACGAATAAGTATTGCACCCAGCTTTTTCCTGAAGGGAACAACCACAGTTAAGAAATGTGTATGTATGTTCGAAGCATCGAAATCATATTCGTTGGTATGCGAGACGGCTTTGTTTCGCGTGGTTCCCGTTAGGGATTACTAACTTAAAAAAACAAAATAAGTAAAAAAGGGTTAGTAGCTAAGTATCCTCAGTCTATGGCTGTACAACAAACAATAACAGTAACAATAACTACAACATTTGATGCCAAACGAGTTCGAGTGACAAAACTATATTCAATAGAATAAATTTGAAATTTTAGAAATAAATTTGTACATACCTTAGAGTAGTGTTAAGACACTGAAAACTCGATAAACAAATATTCTGACATAATCGATTTCCCAGCAGCAACCATAAGCCTAACATTAGAAAATGAACCGAGCACGAATGATTGCATAATATTCAATGGGAAACAGTGTACAAACCAGTTTGTACATTGTTTTGGCTAATGTCACATTGGAAAATCCACAAATTCAATATCTATCGTTTAACATAATTGATTTCTCAGTATTAATGGTGAGGCGCTGTAAAATCCTAAATTAAAAACATGAATCTTCTTACATAATTGATTTCCTCGAGAGCAGTTCCATCAACAGATAACAGACAACATGGAAGCTGAACATTACAATGCTGCAATCACAACAGAAAACTACTGCATATTCCTCTGAACTTACTAAATTGAATGGGCTTCTTGTCCTGATAACATATCGGCTTATAAGAAAAGTATTACCAGCAGAATCCGCATTCTACCAGATATATTGTTCTGCTACTGAAGAAAAGAAAAAAAGTTATCCGTGCAAGGAAAGGCAGAGCCTAATTCGGTCAGAAAATGCAACAAAACACTTAAAACTGCTTAAAATGAGGGCTATACCATATTTTTTGGTGGAAAAGTGTTTAGATAACTAGGAACCCTAAGTGCCAAACTGCAGCCAATTTGAACCGAAAATTTAAAAAAATTACTCCAGACTTAAACAATCAAAAATTAGGAAGGGCAAAAATTGAAAAGATTCTCAATTCTCAATTTTAAATATTTTGAATATATTAGACAAATTTATCAACCAAATTTGCTGAATTTTGAGTTGCACGGTTCCTCGTATAAAAAAAATCCAATAAAAATTATGGACATAGGCCCGCGTCTTGATATAGACCCTATCTAACGGTTCCTCCCGATTTCCGGTATTTTGAAGATTTTACGTAAGTTTCTCTATCAAATTTGCTGAATTTTGAGCCACGGTGTTCCCAGTTGGCATATGGACATATGCCCACGTTTTGATAGAGACCCCATATAACGTTACCTCCCGATGTTCGGTATTTGGAAGATATTACCTATGTTTGTGACTTATTGGCTTAATTTTTTCATTGAGTGTTCCCAGTGGACAAATAACTTTTCTTGGTATATAATTTTCGCCAGGGCCGCGAAATTTTTCTACAGAAAATTTTGGGTATTGGTCCAAAATATACAAAAAATGTTTAAACCCTCAGCCTATGTGAATTCAAACGTTCATTTACGGACAGATGGAATGTATTTAGAACCTTTCCAGAATTTTGTGGCTTTTTTTTGAACATTTGAACTTGCCGACAAAAATGTGGATTAGGATTAAAGTTCAAAAGTGTTGCGGAGGAAGTGGATCTTATTTTGGAAATCATATATTTTCGATAGATTCGCGCCCACTAGTCATTTCATGCTTCCTTGCATACTTTTAAACCAGTATGCAAGGAAGCATGGACTTGTCCACGGAAAACCATAATATCGCTGTAAACAGGACCACAACGAACAGCATCGGTAAACATATCCAAACAAGTAAAAAAGTATCAGTCGGCTTTGCCGACTGAGATATATCCTCAGCCTATGTGGATTGAAATACTTTTTTTGAGCGTTTGAACCGACAAAAGTATGGATAGGATTAAAGCTCAAAAAATTGAGGGGACATCGATATATAGAGCTTTTTTATCACACTACACTACGAAAAACATAATATCGCTGTAAACAGGGCCACTAGGAAAACCTTCGGTAAAAATGTCCAAAGGATCCTCGAACAGACCCTTAACCATACAAAAATGTTGAACATTTGTGTGGGTGGTACCGCAAGGATTGGACATATAGGGCCCGAGTTTGAATATAAACTAAGTTTCGACAATATTTAGAGATCCAAAGTTTGGATTTGGATCCAAATCGGTTGCTACGTCTATGAGAAATCGCGCATACCATTTTAGCGAATATTTTCGAACTTTTGTGGAGGAGGTACCAGAAGGAGTGGACCTATAAGCACCACCTTCAAATTTGATATAATATTCGAAGAAATATTACAATATCCACAGTGTGGACGAGAGCAGTATTCAATCCGAGCTCTCCAACCACTACATTTGGTGCCATAGGGGTTTTTCACATATTTCGGCCTGTTTTCTCCGTCCGTCGTAATTGAGGCAGCGAATGTAAGTTGCTTCAATGATAATCAAAGTGATTCGAGAACAGGCCTTAAAATTAACTTATCAGAAATTTTGTGTGGGAGGTACCCGAAGGAGTGGACAAATATAGCCCATATTCGAACCTGTTATATATCTGGTAGATATATTAGGATGTCTAAAGTATGAACTAAATCGGTCACTCCCTTCAAAAGTTATCGTACGCACAATTTTTGCGAATATTTTTGAACTTTTTTGGGGAGGTACCCAAAGGAGTGGTACCCAAAGTTTGGACAAAATATTACGAATGCCAAATTTTGGACCGAATCGGCAGATTTGTTCGAGAGTTACCTTGCGCTCCAACCACTACAGGAACTTAGGAAATAAGGACTTGCCCTGATGGAACTTGTACCGTTGTACCGTCGTATGTCGCCAACATTACTGAGTGGTATTTTGCCACCATTGAAAAATTGTTGATGTTGCCTGGCCGGGGAATCAAACCCACGAGGCGGGCGTGCATACCAATGAACCACGGTGACACCCAACCTCATCTAATTCTGATAGAAATTTCACGATGTACAAAGTATGAACCAAATCGGTTACTTTCTTCAAGAGTTATCCTGTGCACAAATTTTCCGAACATTTTCCAACTTTTGTGGCGGAGGTACCGGAAGGAATTGACCGATATAACCCATCTTCGAACTTAAACTAAGTTTGAACAAAATATTACGAAAGCCAAATTTTGGACCAAATCGGTTGATCAGTTCCAGAGTTTTCGTTCTCCCCAGCCACTACAGACAGACGGACGGACATGGCTAAATCAACTCCAAATTGTCTGAAACGGATTTCGTCCAAACACACTTGGGCTCTAAAACCATTATTTCGATGAGGCACATTTTGCCCGTATGAAAATGTATATTCCCTCGTTGGCATAAATGCTGAGGGTATAGTTAGAGAACTTTTGTGGGAGATTTACCCGAAGTATTGGACCGATGTAAACCGTATATATATCCTCAGTATTTAGGCTAACGAGGGTTTATACACTTTGATACGATGGACCATATCCGTTTCGGACAATTTGGAGTCAATTTAGTCATTTTCGTCCGTTTGTTTGTCTGGCTGGAATGGTGTATTAAGATGGGTCATATCGATACATTACTTGCGGAACCTACCCCACAAAAGTTCAAAATTTGTCGCTAAAATTATGAGCACGATAACTCTCGAAGGTAGTTATCGATTTGTTCTATACTTTGCACATCGTAATATTTCTACCATAGATCAGGTTCGAATATGAACTATATCGAACCATTCCTTTGGGTACCTCCCACACAAATTTTCCGAAAAGTTCAGTTTAAGACCTCCTCTTGAATCGTTTTTATTTTTTTGCAACATGTTGTCTTCGGGGCACCTATTACGACGGTGTGTAACGTGGTTTTCTCGTTGGCTGGGGTAAGCTCAGTTGCGTCCAGGGTCTCCATAAGGACCCACTAAACCGTAGGAAATGAAAAGACTTATATTTTCCCTTTCCAGGGGAGTAATACGGATTTTATTGATATAAAAACTAGTTCACAATCTACTCGGGATTGAATACCATAAGAATATGCTCAATAGGTGTGTTTCGATCGTTTGCGTGAAGATGGCTGCGTGGATCGGTGCTCGGTAGTTGGGGTTCGTGAGAAGTGGGCGTTGTTCTGACAATGGTTCTTGGGAATCAGTGGTGGTTGAAGGGTTGTTGGGTATCGGGACTCGGTGATTTCGCTGGTGGCTCGTGGATATTCGGGAAACTGGTATATTAATGACGGTGTGTAGATAATTGGGATGGCGGGTTGTAGGAGATCGGTGACTTGCTACGATGTAGACGGTTCGCTGGTTATCGGGACGGCGGATTGTAACTAATGTGGATTCGGCGTTCGGCTGATGGTGCTTGGTGAGCCGATGGATTTAACGTTCGACTGTTGATGGAAAAACCCGAAGGTCCAGTGCCGAATGGAACAGATAACTCGAAAACCTTGTAGAACTGAAAACCCCGAAGGTCCAGTGGCGAATGGAACAGATGACCCGAAGGCCCTGTATAACTGAAAAATCCGAAGGTCCAGTGCCGAATGGAACAGATGACCCGAAGGCCCTGAAGAACTGAAAAACCCGAAGGTCCAGTGCCGAATGGAACAGATGAGCCCTGTAGAACTGAACAACCCGAAGGTCCAGTGCAATTTATTAGCCACCACAATTTAATGGGTAGCTTCCAAAAAGTATTCCCAACTCGGTAACACCAAGGTCGACGTTGGCGGATTTAGAGCAACCCTTAGTTCCAACCCGTGCAGCTAACTTCCTGGAGTATGAAACGATGAGAATTATTAGCCGTAGGCAGTGTCAACGAAATTCGCAAAAATACACTAGAGCGCCAGTATCAGGTAGAAATAGTTGGGTGTAGTGAAATGTAGTCAAAGCGCTGACAGTGAGGGCTCCTTTATAGTAGTTGTTGTTGTACGTACTTAATAATATTAGTTGTTGTTATATGTACGTGATAATAATGTTACGGGGCAAATCCATACTTCCTGAGAAAAATAGCCCGAAAGCTGTAAAACTGTGTAATGACTGTACGGACGCACGACAACTTTCCAACCTGATACTGCGTTCGAAGATGGTGCCTATCGGTTTAATCCTTTCTTTACTGGCCCCACAAAAATTAAAAATATTCGCTAAAATGATATGCGTGATAGATCTTAAATGGAGCAACTTATTTGGTCCAAACATTCGATCTCGTAATATTTTCTTCACTTCTTAGGGTACATCCCTTACAAAAGTTCAACATTTTTGTTTAAGTGCAGTTTAAGGTCTGTCTGAAATAGTTTTTATGACCGTTGAGGGTTATTCCGGTCGCAATTAATTTCTCCTTTCATTATTCGTCTTAATGCCATCCTTTTGATATTCTTTCAGATTTTATCATGCATTAGGTAGCTACCTTTTTTGTATTACGTTTCACCCAAAACTTTATCTTTTCCCACATAAAAATATTCTCAGCTTTATGTGTTTCTTTTATTTGGTTTATTAAAAATTCGTTTTCAGTTTCAACAAAACTTAACATTTGGACAAAAATTCTACTAATGACCCGTAAATAGTTTAAACAGTTGTGGGTGGCAAGTAGGCTGAAGCCTTGTTGCCGGTGCTGCTGCCAGAAGAGCCAGTGGTGCCAAAACCAATGCTACCCGAGGTAGAAGAACCACTGCTACCGAAAGAACCACCAGTGGAGGAAGAGGAACCAAAGGAGCCAATGCTACCACCAAAGCTGCCGCTGCCAGCATTGCCAGAATCACCCAAAATACCAACAACGGATTGTTGGGGAGCAACACCGGCGTCAGTGTGTTCGGAACTGCCTTCGATTTTGTCATATTCAGCTGAAAAGAAGACGAAATGTTTTTTGTTAAATTTGTCTTCTTATTTGAGGTTATAGTCTTAAACTTACCTTGAATTTGTCTTTGGGCATGTTGAGCCTCTTCTTCGGTCTTGTATTTGATGAAGAAGATTTCAGGTTTGCTGGGCACAGTGGGAGCTGGAGTGGCAATATCGCTAACTTCCAAATTGTTGTCGTTCTTGGACAGCACATAAATGACAGTCTTTTCTTCTTTGGGTGCATATTCGGCAGAAAGTTTGACATTGGCATTGCTGGAGGATGGAGCCTTAATGAACACAACGCGATAATTCTTTTGTGGGCGGCCAATTACCAAGTGTTTGGTCATTTCCAAGTTTTGATTGTCCTCAGGAGCGGAGACGGTAATGAATTGTTTGTGGACCAAAGGAGCCTCGAAACCGGCATGACCACCAGCTGAACCACCACTAACAGAGCCGCCACTGGAACCAAAGCTAGAACCACTGGAGCCAAATGACGAACCAGAACCGAAGGAAGGACCAGAGCTGAAAGAACCACCGGAACCAAATCCTGAACTGGAACCAAAGCCTGAACTGGAACCAAAGTTGGAACTACTGCCTCCACCCAAGGAACCAAAAGGTGAGCTACCACCAGCAATTAATCCAGAGCCGGCTGTGGGGCCACGGCTAATGGAGCTGGTGCCAAAGTTACCACCAGCAATGGAGCCCAAATTTCCACTTCCACTTGAGCTACCAAAGGTACCCGATACACCACTGCCATAGTTGTATTGGGGCTTAGCCAAGGCAACGGCAGCCAAGGAACACAGAGTCTAAAATTAGAAACAGAAACAATAAATCCATTAAATTGATGGTAATCCTTCAGGTGGGGGGATCCATGCGATTTTTTTTATTCCATTTTTTATTACCACAAATAAACGCATCTTGATTTCAGCAATAAATCGTCTTCTTCCAACAAATGTTAATTTGCAGATGTAATTCGAAACTGATGATTTAGTGTGGAATGGCCAAGTGTTTTATAGCCAACAAATATTCTGCTTTTGACCCCCTCATCGAAAAATCATAATTTGCCAACAACATTTCATCAAGAGAGAAGCAATTTTTTGGCAGATACAAATTATCCATCAAATGTCTAACCATAGTTGCTCTTTCTTTGCTGGCTGCGTTTAGATTTTTGTGTTTTTGTTGTTGCGAGGGTTTCCTCCACACTCTTTTGCTGCTTTTGTTGTAGCTATTTTAATCTCTTGTATTACCATTATTTGCTGCTTTATTAATTGACCAATTAATTTCCTCGGTAAACAAGCATTGCTAACTAAAACAAAAATCCAAGCATGTCGGGTGTTAATGTTTTCAAAATAACATACCCCGCAGTACCACAATTAGAAGAAATACATATGTATCTTGTTTAAAACGAGTATGTTTCTAATATTTTTTCTTGGATAATCTCTTTGTTTGACTTGATTTTGTCATTTTGCTTTTTTCCTTTTGTTTTTTTTCTGTTGTTTATCTAAAGGGGATTTTGTTTCTTATCTTTTGTTTCTGTCTTCCTTTAATTTCTGAAGCTGAATCATTAACTCGGGTCTTAGCTTGGGGTGAGATGTCGACAAAAATCGTATCTTTATGCACTCATAAATTAATTTGTCGTTCATTGGCCCAACATTTTTTTTTGGTTAATATGTATCTCCAAGGGATTCCATTTTATCTTTTTAATTTTGTTGTTGTATTTTTAAACATTTGTTGTTTTAATTTTTAAACATGATACTCTATTTTAACACCTCTGATTATTGTTTGATATCATTTGACCTTCGTTACATTTTATTTATTCAATTTGGATTTTTTATTTCCGTTGAAATATTTGAAATTGTATAAAAATTTCCTGGGTATTGCATAAAGTTAAAATGAAGAAAGGTTTTACTTATTTGGTGCAGTGTAGAGCGATAACACTACCATATTTGTATATACTAAATGTTAAACATTATAAAACATGGATATTTTGTTTTATATTAGTTCAGATCATAAGAAACAAACAAAGGGTAGGCATAGTACAGTGGATAGTGTGCCACATTATGGGGTCGCGGTCTCGAGCGGATGAGAAAAATTATTTCGAAGTGGTTTTCAAATATTTGTAACAAGAGGTTTATATCCCCATCCAGACGAAATCCATCCAAGGCCCTCGGACATTCTAGTAACCAACCTCGTCATCAACACCAACACATGAGGATAACACAAAATGGAGATAACGCCACCCTGAGGAAAATGACAACACTAATAAACAAAGACCCCAACAACTGTAAATTCAAGGAGGCGTTGTTTCTGGGCAACGATAGATGGCAGCCCCACCACCTAGGACAGACTACATCAGACTTAGCTAGCTAGAATAAAACAATGATTAACGAAACTTAGTCCCGGTCTATCTTAGTCCCGGTCTACACTAGAGTGAATTTCATTAAAATATTTCATGAAATTAGGTGTTCTTAGGTCGAATTCCCCACTACAGCAATTTCATGATTTTACTCTACTATGGAACTCGATCTAGAGACGCATAATTTCATGTCAAAATTTCAGTGAAATTACTCTAGTGTGGCCCGGGACTTATGGCACTGACGTTTGGCACACGAAATAGAACGCGCATTGCACAATGGAATGCACAGTTGCCACTCTTGGTAACATTCTACCAAAATTGGTAACTTTTTTATGGTTGGTAACTTCGTTTTTATTTTGGTAACTTTTTAGGACTTAAAAAATCTGTCAAATATTTGATTTCCTTTTATCATTTTCAGCATTATTCAACATTGAGAAAAAAATCATTACAGCAACGCACAGTGCGAAATATGACCAATTTAGCCGAACTTTACTAATAACTTTTAAAGTAAAGTTCGTAGATTCCTAAAATTTTGCAAAAATGTCTCTTATATTAGTGGTTAGTGTTTGGCTCAAATTGGGCCACATAGGCCCGCGGTTTCCCGTAGCGTTTATGTAACGCCGGCTGTCGTTTTTTACGTTTTACATTAATTTTTCAATCGATTTTGCTGCAAATTGGTATATTCAGTTTACAGCGGATAGAAAACTTATGTACAAAATATTTTCATTATAGGTTCGCGTTTAGGTATAGCCAACATTGAACGGTACCGGTAGATGGGACCTATTTTAAATGTTACATTTTCCAATGTATTTGTTTGTATTTTGGCATTTTATGTTCTTCGTAGAAAGAAAACCACTGTGCGAAATATTATCACCGTAAATACGCGTTTTTTGGTATAGCCCCCACAGGACGGATTCCTTCATGTTTGGTATTTTAAATGTTGAAGACAAAAATTGCATCCGATTTTGATGCAAATGTACATTTTAAGATATTAGCGAATAAACATCTTCCTCACATAAAATCTGTCAACATAGGTCCACTTCTGGATGAAGCCCCACAACCCTACACATCCATTAAAGAGTAAAATGTCGATAATTTTTTGTTTTCATTTGTATCTATAATGTTTATTGGCCTATTTAGCAGTTCTGTACCATTAATTACCATTATTATTAATAATGCCTCCCAAATCAAGTTCAGGTTGGAACTGCATTACAATTTTTAACGTGTATTGGTTAGGGTTATGACTTTTTGACATTTTTTCTCAAAAATGATTTCCTGTAGCAGGGATGAATGAACTTTTGCCTAATAATCACTACGCTATCGTTTATTCCATTGAAATATAAAAAAAGTTTACGCACAAATCGATTTTAAAAATATAATTTTTTGAAAAAATGTATGAGATGAAAAATTTTTTTTTTCAAAAATTATTTCTTGTGGCACTTTAGCACTTTATTCCTATTAAAATTGCATGAAAACAATAAGAGTTTTTTTGCATTTTTTAAAGAGTAAAATATCATAATAGTTTTTTAAAATATTAAAAAAAATAAATCATGGAATACTGACTTACCATTTGTCCCCGCCACGCTATTTTTTTAATGAATCCAAATTATATTTCTTAAAAAAAAAAATTATGAAACAAAATGGCAACTTTAAGTGCATTTTTAAGTGGCCAAACTGACGAATTCAACGAACGAATTCAATAAAAATTTAATTAATTTTATGTACTTCAAAATTCCTTAAAGTTCCACTAAACTTCCCATATTTCGCACTGTGCAACGATGTGAATATGCGCCAAAATGTTCAACGGAGTGATATGCCAGTTAGCGGTTTTGTTCACGTCGATTTTGATAGGTCCGTCTGGTTACCCTAAAATTTGTAACAATTTGTACCAATTGTTGCTGAAATTCGTCTGTTAGCACAATAAGTCAGCAAAAGAGAGACATTTTGACAGTTCTTTTACTGAGAGTTTGCAAATTCTTGCTGGACAAATTTCTTCTTGCAACCACTTGCAACTCTTCTTCTTCTTCCTGAAAATAATCAATCATCTGTATTTAATTTTTCGTTGATTTATGTTTGTGAAAATTAACAAGTTAAACAGTGTCAGTCGGCTTTGCCGACAGATATATACCCTCAGCCAATGTGAAGTGAAACTTTCACCTATGGACAGATCGAATGTATTTAAGGTCTCTTCAGAATTGAGTGGCCCTTTGCCGACCTGACTTGCCGACAAAAATGTGGATTAGGAATTAACTGCACTAATGTTGAACTTGGTGTGGTTGGCCATTTTTGAAGTTAAACTAAATTTTGACAAAATATTAGGAGATCCAAAGTTAGGACCAAATTGGTTGCCCCATTCAAGTGATATCGTCCTAGCATTTTAGTGACATTTTTAAATATTATGGAGAAGTACCGGAAGTTGAGGAGCGGTATTGCCCATGAAACTACGTTTGGATATAATATGACGAAGACCAAATGTTGTAGCAAATCGGATGAACAGTTCAAAAGTTATCGTGCTCTCCGACCGCCACATACGGTGACATATGGGTTTTTTACACCCTTCGGGCTGTTTTCCCATGAAATATGGGCTTGCCCCTAAAAAACTTTTACCGTCGTAATGAAGGTAGCGAATGCAAATCGCTTCAACAAAAATCAAAGTGATTCGAGAGCAGGACTTTAAGTGAGCTTATCCGAAATTTTGTGTGATAGGTACCAGCAGGAGTAGACAAATATAGTCCATATTCGAACCTGATCTATATCTGGTAAATATATTAGGATGTGCAAAGTATGGATTACATCGGTCACTCCCTTCAAATTTTCCGAACATTTTTGAACTTTTGTGGGGGAGGTACCTGAAGGAGTGGACCGATATGGCTTATCTTCGAACTTAAACTATTGTTTTGTTCTGAAACAAAACTGGGCAAAATCCCAACAACAAAATAAAGCGGCAACTGGGGAGCAACGCTGGAGCCAACGAAGAGAGGAAAAAAGGCACAATAGCGAAAAGCAAATAAACAAGTAAAAAAAGTATCAGTCGGATTGGCCGACAGAGATATACCCTCAGCCTGTGTATATTGAAACAATTTTTTTTTTCCAAAAAACGTATGTATTAGAGGGTTTTAAAATTGTTGAACGTATGAACCGACAAAAATGTTGATTAGATTAAAGAGCAGAAGTTTTGCGGGGGAATTACTTAAAGGAATGGATCGACATTGACTATTACGGAAGTCGATCTCCAGCCACTACATATGGTGCCATAGGGGGTTTTACTCCCTTCGGGCTGTCTGCTTAAAAAGTGTGGTTTGCCCCTGAAAAAACTTTTACCATCATAATTAAGGCAGCGAATGCAAGTTGCTTCAACAAATATAAAAGTGATTCGATAGCAGGTCTTAAAGTGAACTTATCCGAAATTTTGTTTGGGAGGTACTGGATGAAGTGGACAAATATAGTTCATATTTGAACCTGATCTATATCTGGTAGATATATTAAGATGTGTAAAGTATGGACCAATTCGGCCACTCCCTTCAAAAGTTACCGTTCGAACAATTTTTCCGAACATTTTTGAAATTTTGTGGGGGAGGTACCTGAAGCAGTGGACCGATATGGCTTATGTTCCAACTTAAACTATGTTTGGACAAAATATTACAAAGGCCAAATTTTGGACCCAATCAGCAGATCCGTTGGAGAGTTATCTTGCGCTCTAACCACCTCACACGGTGTCATAGGGGTTTTGTGAAACTTTCAGGCTATTTTCTCAAGAAGTTTGGACTTGCCCCTGATAAAACTTGTACCGTCGTATGGGGGGCAGTGAATACAAGTTGCTAAAATAAAAATCAAAGCGATTCGAGAACAGGTCCTAAACTGAACTTATCCGAAATTTTGTGTGGGAGGTGCCCGAAGGAGTAGACCTATTGAGTCCATATTGGAACCTCATCTAAGTCTGGTACATATTTCACAATGGGCAAAGTATAAACCAAATCGGTTACCCCCTTCAAAAGTTATCGTGCGCACAAATTTTCCGAACATTTTCGAACATTAGTGGGGGAGGTACCGGAAGGAGTGGACCGATATAGTCCATCTTCGAACTTAAACTAAGTTTGGGCAAAATATTACAAAAGCCAAAATTTGAACCGAATCGGTTCATCCGTTCGAGAGTTATCGCACGCTCCAGCCAGCAGGACAGACAGACAGACAGACAGACAGACAGACAGACGGACGGACATGACTAGATCGACTCCAAATTGTCTGAAACACATTTCGTCCAAACATACTTGGGGTCTAAAACCATTATTTCGATGAGGCACATTTTCATCGTATCAAAGTGTATATATCCTCCTTGGCCTAAAGGCTGAGGGTATAAAAAGGAATAAAAACACTTTTTTTATTCCCGAAGAAAGAAACACTTTCCTTTTATTATATGCAATTCCGAAAATGTTTATATTTATATAAAATTCAAAGTTATTTTAAATTAATCGAATTATTAATTTACAAAAAGCAATAGCGCCAAATATAATTACGGGCTCGAACAATGATAACTCAACAATATTTAATAATTTTTAATCAAAAAGCGTCGGCGCGCATTTACAAGCAAAATTCAACTATACTTGTAACTAAATTTACAACAACAAAAATATTAGTGACATCTTCAAAAGGTGTTGAGATATAAACAAGTAGGTCCTTTTACACTGGGTTACCAGATCGGTTCCGCCGCCGCTCATCCGAAATTAACGGCGCTTCACGAACGTGGACAACTATATTTGGACAAAATATTACGAAGGCCAAATTTTGGACCGAATCGGCTAATGCTTTCGATAGTTATCTTGAGCTCCAACCACTACACACGGTGTCATAGGGGCTTTTTGTATCTTTCAGGCTATTTTCTCAGGAAGTATGGACTTGCCCCTGATGAAACTTGTTCCGTCTTCTGGGGGGCAGTGAATACAAGTTGCAACAAAAATCAAAGAGATTCGAGAACAGGTCCTAAACTGAACTTTTCCGAAATTTTGTGTGGGAGGTACCCGAAGGAGTGGACCGATTGAGTCCACACTAGAGTATGGGCCAAATCGGTTATTTCCTTCAAGAGTTATCGTGCGCGAACTTTTGTGGTGGTTATCGTGCGCGAATTTTTGTGGTGGAGGTACCGGAAGGAGTGGACCGATATAACCCATCTTCGAACTTAAACTAAGTTTGAACATAATATTACGAAAGCCATTACGGACGAACATGGCTAAATCAACTTTAAATTGTCTGAAACACATTTCGTCCAAACATACTTGGGGTCTAAATCCATTATTTCGATGAGGCACATTTTGCCCGTATGAAAGTGTATATGACAAATAACAAAAATCCTTTGCAATTCCATTTAAAAAAAATTAAAAAAATTTTTCGCGAGCACATTTACTATTTTTGGTATAGATATAAAGGAAACAAAATCTGGTTTCAAATCTGCTCGCGTTCACAAAATTGGTCGATGCGCGCAAAAGTTATAGCGGTTTTTATCCTCTTATAAAGAAAAAATATTTTAAATTTTTTTTGTATTTTTTGTATTGAGAAAATGTAATCATATATCAGTAACATCATTTGATATCCATCCGTAGATGCACCAAAATTTCCAAAATGTGTTTTAATTTTCGCGGCAAACCAAAAAAAAAAGATTATAAAAATCTGGCAATAAATTCAAATTATACTAACTCAAGGTCCGTATAAACCTCTAAAAACTAAATTAAAAATACGTACAGAAACTAGACAACGCGTAAAAAAATGTGAAACCAAAATTGGCTTTATAAATTGCATATTATAACAACAACAAAAGAGAAACAACTCATTGTTGGAAAATATTGTTACAAATATATATTTTGGTTTGTTTCGAAAAATTAGAAAAAATAAAACTATTACGCTAAAATCTAATACATAAATTAAAGTATACTGCTAAAACTTGTTCAAAATATATGGTTTACCATCGTGAAAGCTTAACTGCTTACTGTCATTACTTATAAGGATAGGAAATTAAGAGTAATATTGAAATTACAATCATTTAAAAGATATGAAAATTAAAAAGCCTGTGACTCTCGAATTAGTTAAAGTCGGTTGATGCGCATCCGATTTTGGATAAAGCGAATCAATCTCTTTCAATATTTATGCAGGTGCATCATGCTCTGCAAAAAACCTTAAAGTTGGTAAAAGTCGCGCAAAGTGCATACGATTTTGATGCGCATCCGGTTTCATCAGCGCCCATCAAAAATACGTCAATATACACCTATTTCAAATAGATTATCAAAAACCGCGGATGTGCCTCCACATTCAATTTTTGGCGAAATACCCATATTATTCGCGTATCTCTGTTTTTCTATGACACGTGTTTTTGCAAATATTATAATCGCGAGTAAAGGATTCCATTTATGTAAAATTTTTTAAAGAAAATCGCGGTTTAGTACGCGTATTTGTCAAAATATATTTTTGCTGATTTTCCGATTTTCAAGGTATCTATATCCGCGGTTTTAGTAGATGAATGATGAATTGAATGACAGTTGTGTTGGGTAAAAATGAATAAATCCACAACAATTTAATTTTATAAAAAATTTAATGTTTATTTTTCAAAAGACAAATTAGAACTAACTAGAAAAATGAAAATTATTTTGTTTGTCACAAAATACATAAATTATGAAAATCAATGCTAAGTTGATAATAGAAAATTACAAAGCCAAAGGCAACTTGATGAAATAAAAATAATATTTGTAAAGTAAATAATAATTGAGTATTTTCAAGCCGCCACAGTATGCATCATTGGAAAGGTGAGATTTTTTACCAAAACCACCTTTAATGCCCTACACGTAGTGGTGTAGGGCATAAAAAACTTCATAAAGCTCATAAAAATGAATTTATTTAAAAAATGTTCGATTGCGTAAAAAGGCTGTAATTCATACGTTTATTGAAATAGCTTACGTTGTGTAAACGATACGGTAATTTATTAAAACATTTCTTAAATGTATTAAAACGTTTTCGACTTTTAGTTTCTAAAACTCCTGTCAATCCCTTTTGAAGTCATAGGGTATTGGTTGCTACCTGCAAAAGACCTGAGAGTCAGACGCCTACCAGTCGATCCCTTAATGAAAGGTGGAGAAATTTTTTATTTTGCTCCGCGGATGGTATTTCATTATCTTTCCGTTACATACATATGTATATGGAGTAGGGCTTTCCTCCACTCACCATGTGCAGAGTCAATCACATATACACGGATATCGATTATTTCATAAATATCCCTGATTTCTTACTCACCCTGATATATTGCTCAAATGTATTAAATCTTTGATTAAATTCAATCAATGATTAAAACGACATCACCAATTGCAACTTCCTCATAGCTAAGTAAAAAAAAACTAGTTGTAAAGAATACTGAATGAATTTTAATTCACAAAAAATTTGCGTTAATTGTTGGTTTCGATTAATCAAACCGATAATTTGTTTATATTCTTCGTGATTAGTTCTATTGAAAACATATGATATTGATATTGGATGATATTGTTCTTGGATAAGAAGTAGACCCGCAACATTCGGTATTATGTACTTATAATAATGTTCTCAGTACATAATACACTTCAAACGTAATTGCGAAAATATTAAAAAATAATCAATGAATTCGAAGTTACCATTCGCGGTCTTATTAAAATTGAAATTAAACTATGCATTTTATAAAACAAATAATTTAATTTTTTTAGATAAATTATCTCTCAAATATCTTAAGATGTAATACTAATACAAATGAATCTTCCCATTGTCTCTTTGTGTTGATGTTTTGATTGTATATCATTTCATGTCAGAAAACGATAATAAATTTGCATTAAATTCTCATAAATTTATATTTTTTATATGATCGCGTATTTTATTTCTCTTTTCTTTTACCTGTTTAGATATATTGTTAGATTTTTTTTTGTTTCTCAAAGAAGTGCATTGAATTTATGCAAATGTTTCCATCAAACACTAAAACGGAACTATAGCCCAACAGCATAGATGGATGAATTAATTAATATCATTTCGGTGTACAACAAGAAAACTTTAAAACTTTGACAATTTAACAATGGCATCAAAATCGATAAATTTTTAAGATGAAAAAGACAAAACATTTATTACTTTCCACCACCCCCTATCAGTCACCAAACGGTGGAAAATTGATGTCTATTGCTTTGAAAATGATTAACGATGCATTCAAAATCGCACCACGGTGCAAGCTATTAATGCCATTTTCGGTGAAACCATATTTTAGCAGTAAAATATTGTGCTTAAATTACCATTTAATTTATAGCAGAAAATATGATTAAAAAACAAAGCATTACTGAATAGTGTGTTTAAAGAAAAATACAATATCGTGGAAATAAAAGAGGTTTAAGTGTCACACATGTTTTGTTGCTTCCTTTTCTTTGGTGTTCGATAATTTGCAAGGGGTTAGTTGCAAACAAAAAAATGATGAATTTGATTTTAATAAAAACTTTTGTCAGGTCATGTCACCAAAAATATTTTATTATATTTTAGTTTTTATTTTATTGATTAAGTAGATGATTATCAAATTACATAATTCAATAAGTCGTAGGGGTCGTTTTTTGTATTTTTGCAGAAGATCATCAATTGACACCGTGGGATTGAGGTTAATATTTTGATGTCAACATGAATGAAATATGCAGAACATATAAATACAGATAATACAATAATTGTAAGGTGTGGACAGAACTGGTGAAGAAGCATTTAAATAAATTATGCACACTGTACACTGTATAACAAAAATTTTAAATATATATGCCCATATGATCTATTTATTCAACCGCAATGGAAGATGAAATTTTCTAAAATTCTGACCATGGAAGATCAGACTGCAAATTATGCAAGTACATAAACCGACCGACAGTTAGTGTTGGATTTACAGTGGATCCAAGCGAAAGTCGCACACCTAATGAAATTATTATTTAATTGAATTATATCTCAGACACAAAAAGAGCTATTAAGAAACTAATTACGCAGCTTCAGATACCATTCGGTCGACAATTTAAAACCACCAAATAACAAAACAATGAACCACGTTTACATTACTGAAGCAAAATAAATAAACACTGTGCAACATTTTTAAGGTGAACTGCGGATTTTTTGAAAGTACAGACCCAAACGACAAGAAACCCTAGTTGGTTTTGTTGTGTCAGATCCAGCTCGGATTTTATGGCCCCATCTAAATATTGAGTTTTTAAAGAAATTCGGGGCTGTATCTCTGAAACCAATGCGAATCTTCTTCTGGCCTCTGAAGCAAATTTGTAGATAAGGATAAGAATAACATATTTGGAGGAATAATGAACTCGAAAAAATACATTTATTGCCTCAAATTTCAAAATATATGCAAAAATGCCACAATTTTTATACATTTCGCTCCGTATCTCCAAAACCGTTAATTTTTTCTGAATATTTTCTTTTGGAAAAATATTCCCCGGAATGTAATACACAACTCTTGTCATTGTTGTAAAATGCCTCTATGCCGTTATTTTCAGTACATTTTTCAACGACGATTTAATAAAAATGTCAATCATGTAGTGAAATCCGAAATGCGAGAATAAACTGTTGGTGTGAACTGTGTTTGAAATACGTGTTGTAAAAGATATGATGCAAAATACCGCTGAAACAACATGAAGTAAACATTTTAGAGTTTCAGAATGTATTAAAGAATTGTTGAGAACTTTAGTTGGCAGATTTTAGCAAAGGTTACTTGGTTCAACTCCCAATAGTTTAGCCGGTACTGACCAGAATTTCAGCAATTATGTAAAATGTTCTATATTTCATGGATTTTGATGCCCTAGATGGAGTTTTTCTAAAAAGATAATTTCTACTAGTTTAGGGCTACAATATTGCTAAAGACAGTAAGGCCAAATTCCTATTCGTTTCTGAGATAAAGGCCTGATATATGCAAAAAAGTGTAGATTTAGCCCGGTTTAGATGAGGCCATAAAATCCGAACTGTATTTGACAGGACAAAACCCTAGTATGGTTTTTGTAGTCTAAATATGTACTTTCAAAAAATGCATACTAGAAGTTGTTTGCATTTTCAGTGTTGCATAGTGAAATTAACTTAAATACTAAGAATTTTAGCACCAACCGAAAGTTGTACAGCAATTATAAAGATAATGAAGCTAAAAATACAGGATATTTTGGACCAAATCGGTTGATCAATTCGCGAGTTATCGTGTCTGCAGCCACTACATATGGTGCCATAGGGGTTTTTGCACCTTTCGGCCTGTTTTCTCAAGAAGTACGGACATACCCCTGAAAAGCTTTTACCGTCGTAATTGAGGCAGTTGCTTCAAGAAAAAATCAAAATGATTCGAGAGAAGGGCTGGATTCTTGTTCTATGAAAATTTGAAATGAAAAATATTTCCTTTAAGATTTTTTTAATTTGACATTTACTTCCTTTATAAAAGTTTTCATTTCAAATTTTCATAGAACAAGAATTCAGCCCATGTAGTGCGATTCTCTAACTCATTTTTTGTGTTACATGCAAAAATCGGTAAAATTAATTATTAATTAATTTCGGCAATTATCGATATTATTCGGTAAATTAGCGACCAATAAAAAGTAGTCGTAAAGTTCTACCGATAGCAACAGTGTTGTCAACTATTACATCAAATTTTCATTTATAATTTTGCGTTTTAATTTTACAGATTTTTGTCGGTCTTAAAGTGAACTTATGCAAAATAGTGTGTGGGAGGTACCCGAAGGAGTGGACAAATATAGTCCATATTCGAACCTGATCTTTATCTGGTAGATATATTAGGGTGTGTAAAGTATGGACTAAATCAGTCACTTCTTTCAAGAGTTATCGTGCGCTCACATTTTCCGAACATTTTCGAATTTTTGTTGGAGAGGACCAGAAGGAGTGACCCGGTATAACCCATCTTCGAACTTAAACTCATTTTGGACAAAATATTACGAAAGCCAAAATTTGGACCGAATCGGTTGATCTGTTTGAGAGTTATCGTGCGCTCCAGCCAGACAGACAGACGGACGAACATTGGACCGATTCGGTCCAAAATTTGCCTTTCCTAATATGTTGTCCAAACGTAGTTTAAGTTCGAAGATGGGTTATATCGGTCCACTCCTTCCGGTATAGTGGTTGGAGCGCAAGATAACTCTCGAACGGATCTGCCGATTCGGTCCAAAATTTGGTGTTCGTAATATTTTGTTCAAACTTAGTTTCAGTTCGAAGATAAGCCCTATCTGCCTACTCCTTCGGGTACCTCCCCCACAAAGGTTCAAAAATGTTCGGAAAAAATGTGCGCACGATAACTCTTGAAAGGGGTGACCGATTTGGTCCATACTTTACACATCCTAATATATCTACCAGGTATAGATGAGGTTCAAATATGGTATATATTTGTTCACTCCTTCATGTACCTCCCACAGAAAACTTCGTATAAGTTAACTTTAAGACCTGCTCTAGAATCTCTTTAATTTTTATTGAAGAAACTTGTATTCGCTGTCTCAATTACGACGGTAAAAGTTTTTCCAGGGGCAAATACATACTGCTTGAGAAAACAGCCCGAATGGCGTAAAAACCCCTATAGGACCATATGTAGCGGTTGGAGAGCACGATAACTCTCGAACAAATCTGCCGATTCGGTCCAAAATTTGGCCTTCGTAATATTTTGTTCAAACTTAGTTTCAGTTCGAAGATGGGCAATACCGGCCCACAACTTCAACTTGAACGGGGGCATGTGATTTGGTCCTAACTTTGGATCTCCTAATAGTTTGTCTAAATTTAGTTTATTTCGGCCCGTATCGGTCCTCTCCCTAGGGTACCTCCCTCACAAAAATTCAACATTTGTGTCTAAGTGCAGTTTAGGGTCTGTTCGATACTTTGGAAATGTTTGCCGATGCTGTTCGTTGTGGTCCTGTTTATAGCATTGCCGAACAGCCATTTGTCGCTGGTTACGAAGTTTTTCGGCAATTCACACAAACACGACCCAAACACAAAGAAAGACGGCACAAAAGAGAGCAAATATGCATACAACTTTACTAACACACTGTCAAAAGTTCCCAATTTTGTGTGCCCTCTTCTTGGTCGGCAGTGGTTTATAACGATATTATGTTTTCATGGACAAGTCCATACTTCCTGTCATACTGGTCCAAAAGTTATACGATGACCCACTGAAATGACCAGTGGTCCACATCCAAAATAGACAAAATTCAGAAAAGACTCGAAATACATTCGACCTGTCCGTAGATGAAAGTTTAAATTCACATAGGCTGAAGGTAAAGCCGACTGATACTTTTTTACTTGTTCCGAAATAATTTAAAAGAGTGTGAGAGGTGCCAGATGGACTGGGACCGATATAGACCATATTCGAACTTGTTCTAAGTTTGGACAATATATTACGAGATCGACATTTTCTACCGAATCAGTTGATCCGTTCGAGTGTTATCGTGCGCTTCAGCCAGTCAATAAAAACTTACGATGTGCAAAGTATGGACCAAATCGAGAGTTGCACAATAACGTTAGCAAAGAAAATATAAATTTTGCGTGAGAGTGTACCGATATTGCCCATCTTCGAACTTTATCAAAGTTTGGACAAATTATTACGAAACCCAAAGTTTGGACCGAATCAGTTGATCCGCTCGAATGTTGTGGTGCGCTCCAGCGAGTAAGACAGACGGGCGGACATTGCTAGTTCGACTCAAAATTGTCTGAAACAGGTTATGTCCGAATACAATGTGCAACATTTTTAAGGTGATCTTGTGTAAACAATTCGAACTGAGGATTTTTTGAAAGTACAGACCCAAACGACAAAAACCTCTAGTTGGGGTCTGTTGTGTCAGACACAGCTCGGATTTTATGGCCCCATCGAAATATGGTTAAATATTGCGTTTTTAAAGAAATTCGGGGCTATATCTCTGAAACCAATGCGAATCTGCTTCTGACCTCTGAAGCAAATTTGTAGATAAGAACAAGAATAAAATATTTCAAGAAATATTGTCTGAAATTTCAAAATATATCTAAAAGTTCCCTAATTTTTATACATTTCGCACCATATCGCCAAAACTGTTAATTTTTTCTTATTATTTTCCTTTAAAAAAATGTTCTCTAGAATGTGATACACAACTTTTCAGAACATTCCATTGTTGTAAAATGCCTCTGTCACGTGGTTTTAATATATTTTTTCAACGACGATTTAATAAATTTGTCAATAATGTTGTGAAATCCCAAATGCGAAAATAAAGTGTTCGCTAGAAAGGTGTTTGAAATGGGTGTTGTAAATGATATGATACCAAATACCGCTGAAACAACATGAAATAAGCATTTTAGACTTTCAGAATGTTCTGAAGAATTGCTGAGAACATTATTTGGATGATTTTTGCAAAAGGTTATTTGGTTCAACTCCCAATAGTTTAGCTGATACCAACCAGAATTCCAGAAATTATGTAAAATTTTCCATATTTTAGTGATTTTGATGCCCTAGATGGAGTTTTTCTTATGTGGTCTGTTCAAAAGATAAGTTCTACTAGTTTAGAGCTACAATATTGCTAAAGACAGTAAGGCCAAATTCCTATTACGAGTTTTGTGGCAAGGCATCACACACTAAGTGTTCATTCAATTCCTCGGCATCGGGTTCTTTCGTACCGGAATGACCCGAAACCATAGTGTTTCGGCCAGTGGCTTCCAACCATGGCCCAATACAGGTCCTCCAGCAAGCGAATACAAAGAAAAACGAAGATTTGAAATGTTACAATTCATAAACAGAGGCGAAAAAATTCTTTTTAGTCGAATTTCTTTTCTGTCAATTCAGGCAGATACATACAAAACATTTTCCGAGAAAACATTTGGACTGGAACAGACTGCAAGAATCTACTAATTTTTACTATTTTTTCGATAACTTAAAGGAAAAAATGATATCGTAGTAAAAAATAATAGCTTCTTGCAGGTTCTGGAACAGAGCAAACAAGTGTGTCTGCGTACTCGATCATTTGTAATAATTGTTTCAAAATGTTTCAAATTTTGACAGTTGTATAAAGCGAAAGTTGCTGAAAAAATAGTTTCAGCAACATTTAGTAAGTAAAAAGACACACCAGTTGTTACCGTAGTTATTTTTGTTTGACGAAACAGAAACTACCAGCTGATCGTATTTGAACTGCTAAAAGAAGTTATTGTTAATTAAATTCTCATAACAAACACGACAAATGTTGACATTTTACGTGTACAACTTAATGTTTTGTATTTGTTTTATTCTTTTCGAGATACATCTACCTGTTTCTGTACAGTTTGACATTTCAATGCCTCACAGCGAATTCAAATGATAAATATGAATTTTGACAGGCCAAATCGAAATCATCTGATTTTGACGGGGGACCTGTAATTGGGCCATGCTTCCAACCCACCGACATATGCTTCTACCTAGGTTTTATATGCTGCTATAACAACAACTAAGTGTTCTTTGTACGTTAAATCGTACAAAAACGTGCCATCGTAAATCAGGTTTACATTTCGTTCACATATGCTCTTTGTTTAAACCAGTCCCATTAAATATTTGTTGGAGATTCACTGCAAAATGATTCATTTATTCTAACATAATGAGAAAATAATAATGGATAATAATTATGATAGTTAATGTTTGTGATAGTGCTTTTAGTTTCTTTAAAATCTCTTTTATTTTTAATCCGGGAATATTTATCTATTCTGAAGAAATTATTCTTACTAATTGATGATTATATTTCAAAGATGATTTAAATGGTCAATTTGCTTGTTAGCGAAAGAAAAAAAACGTGCTAAAATCTCTAGTTTAAGTTAGTTGCAATATTTATGTTGTTTTAACACATTATTTATGACATAAACATGATTAATGTTTTCAAAATTGTATTGGAGACTGGTTTAGCTACTTGCAAAAAAAAAAAAATAATAATAATAAATATACAAGAAAGAGTAGGCGAACGTCATTATTTTAATACAAGCTACGTGGGTTAGAAACAAAAAGGAATATTGAAGAACATATAAATATTGCAAAAACAATCTTAGCAATTCTTATAGATTTTCTTCTGTCAACCTCACATACGTTTAGACGAAATATTATAGACTTTAGTTATTTATTGGCCAATATGCTTTTTATGACACTTAACTTATAAATAATGTTTTATCTATTTTCAGGTAAGGACAATTTTGAACATTGATAACACTCAGGTTTGTTATTCTTGGAATAGCTCAATTCTCAAATAACTTATCATAACTGTTATTATATTGATCTCAAATTGATTTATAATTTCTAGGTAGGCTATACAAATTGTCTTCAAATAGGCATTATGGTCAAGACATTAAAAAAATAGCCTAAAGCTTAAAAATAATAGTTTTACTTATTATTCTATGCCTGCGTTTGGTCATTAATTAATAATATAATTAATCATAAACAAGTTATTTAAGATATTCAAACGTCATCTATATTTTTAATATAGTAGCCAAATTTGTTCACTGTTTCTTTGTTTTTGAGAATCTTAATGGAAAATATAGTTTATTTAATCGTCTTTGCTTTTATGTAAATTATGCTGGGCAACAAGTTCGATTGCTATGTTCGTAGACAACATGTATTGTTTGAGATATCAAACATGTTGAAATACAACATCAATTTCTTTTTTCCATACAAATTTGATCAAGCAAGTTGGATATGCGAATTGGTCTTGTGGATTGAAACGAGCTTCCACGGAGTGCTTTATAAAGAGCAGTACAATGCCATCGATCGTGACAGTCTAACAAAAGTTTTCAAAGAAGTAACTTGAGAAGAGGAAATACAATAAATCTGTTTCAAATGAAGTTTTGGGGAAATTTAAAATAATATTTCGACCACTCTTTGAAGAAATATTTTCCATTAAAATGTCCTATATAACAAAATATCCCACAGTGTAATAATATACCGTTCGGAATAGGCGATAAACAGTAAGTAGGTTTCATATCAGTGAGTTTATATTGATTCGGGGTACATACGTTGGTATGAGAGAAGTCTACCTTGTCCCTTCTGGGAGACTTCTGTCAAATCATTGAGTGCATGCCGATTCATATTGGCTCAATGATATGGGATCTACATTTTATCGTCGAGTCCGAACTGCGTGCCTTACGATACCACTTGTGAAGAAGTTTTTCATAGCTGAAATACTCAGGAAATGTAAGCGAATATTATGCTGAGAGGGATTGAACCACACATGTGCTGATAGTCAGGGATTGAACAACACATATTACTTACTTACTAGCTGGCCCATTACAGAACATTTGTTCCATAGACCGAACTAAGAAAAGATCTCCAATTCTTTCGCAGATTCTGGTTCGACCTTCCTAAAGATATCAGTTACTTCCTTTACTGATCGTCCCATGATGTCTATATCATTAGCATAAGCAAGTAACATATTGGTGTAAATTGTGTCACTTCTTTTGACATTTGCATCTCGTATTACCTTTTCCAGCTAAATGTTGAATAGGTCACACGAAAGGCTGTCTTCTTGTCTGAAACCTCTTTTGGTACTGAACTGTTCGGAGAGGTTCTTGCCAATTTTAACTGAGGACCTAGTATCAGTTAAAGTCATCTTACAAAGCCGAATGAATGTTTCACTCTTTGGTAGAATTTTCGGACTTTATTCTGGCTCCTGTACGTTTCTCTTCTCTCCTTTTCTCCCGATATCTCTCTCTTGCTCTATAGGCCGCATTTTTCTTTTCGGTAGCAGCACAACACTCCTGATCATACCATGAATTCTTTGTGGAGGTCTCTGGTATCCAAGTATGGATTTTGCGGCTGTTTGCATGGAGTGGGCAATATTTTGCCATTGTGTTGTTATGTTATCGGGACAAGGAGTGCTCTCATTAAGCAATTGGGCTAGTTGAATGGAATATGCTGTGGCTATCTGTTGTGTTTGCAGCCTATGTTCCTGTTCCTGCTTTATTTGCAACGTTTAGACGGGTACGTAGCTTTGCTGCAAGAAGATAGTGGTCCAAATCAATGTTTGAGCCTCGGAACGATCGTACAACCAACACGCTCGATGAATGTCTTCCATCTATGACAACATGATCAATTTGATTACTTGTTCTTTGAACTGGAGACAGCCAGGTGCCCTTATAAATATTGAGATGATTAAATCTGGTACTGCTAACTACCATGTTTTTTGCTGCTGCAAAGTCTATCAGCCTCATACCATTGTCAGATGTTTCACTGTGGAGACTGAAATTCCCGACTGTTGGGCCAAAGATATTCTCCTTTCCAATTTTGGCATTAAAATCGCCTAGAATAATTTTAATGTCATGGGCAGGGCAACGGTCATATATTTCTTCTAAGCGCTCGTAAAATATATCTTTGGGCTGTTCGTCCTTGTCTTCAGTGGGAGCATGAGTGCAAATAAAGCTGATTTTGAAGAATTTAGCTTTTATTCGAATTGCAGCAAGTCTTTTATTCACTGGGGTAAAGCTGGACAGCAGATGTTTTAGTCTCCGACTAACTACAAATCCGCAACTAAACTTATGCTTTACGTCATGGCATCTATAATACAGTTTATTGGTTTCGTTTTGTAGTTTTTCGACATTCAAAAGGTCGTCCTTAGTTTTTCTGATTAAAAAATCCCTTATTTTATAGTATATCCTCTAATGGCGCCTTTTATTCTATTGGGGACAGCCTTAATCTTTTTTTTTTAAGGCGTTTTCTATTCTATAGGAAACCATTTCTATTCTTTAGGAGACACTTGAAGGCGTCTATTCTATAGGAGACCACACAAGACGTCTGTTATTATATAGGAGACCCCTTAACCCAAATCCTGCGGTGGTACCATATGCTACGACTTGTAAAGTTTGTAGCCATTTACTCTATAGAATAATAAATCTTCAAATTGAACATATTTATATTAATATTAGTATTTTTCTAACTGTAAATGAATCCCGCTATCTTTTTGTCTCTTATGTTTCCGTCATTTGACTTCCACTTCATGTCCTAAAAGAACGATAAAGTAAAAATTTAAAAATTGTTTCTCAAATCTTCCGCAGGGATTGGATTAAGACGTCTTTTATTCCATAGGAGACCACTTAAGGCGACCGCTATTCTATATGAAAGGCAATTTAGGAGTCTTCTAATCTGTAAAAATGTCCTTAAGACATCTTCCACTCTATACGAGACCCCTTAAAGCCTCTACTATTCTAAAGGCTATCTTTAAGGGGTCTTCTATTCTAAAGGAGATCTCTTTATATGACTTCCGTTATTTAGGGAGTTTGGAGGAGACCTCTTAAGACATATTCTATTCCGCAAGAGAACCCTAACGCATCTTCTATCCTAAAGAAGGCCCTTTAAGGTGTCTTATAGCCTATAGCAGACTCATTAAAATATATTCACACTTTGTCACGATCAGAAAAATTGGTTTTATACCCCATATATGTCAAAATCAAATCCGATTCAGAAAATGTTAAGTCGATCTGACCATGTCTGTCCGAATTACGATTGTGACTACATTGTGGTCCTGATTACAATGACTTCCTGAGATAACGAACCTAAATATCTAAGAAACCCTGCCGACACAAACTAAAATTATTGATAAGCACAATACATAACAAGTGGGGTCTCCGATTTGATCGAAGCTTTGCAAATGATAAAATTTCGTCCATAACAAGCCCTACATAAATGGGACAAATCTTTCGGGTGTCTCCCGCACAAAAGTCCAAAAGTTTCGCGTAAATGCAATTTAGGGGCTTGTAGAGGATAGTTATGATGTTTTCCCTAAAATTTGTCCTAAAAGTCCTCTTACCAACGATGTTTTTATACCCTCGGCCTTTAGGCTAGAAAGTGCATATACACTTTGATACGACCAAAATGGGTTTAGGCCCCAAGTATTTTTGGACGAAATCCGTTTCAGACAATTTGGAGTCGATTTAGCAATATCCGTCCGTCTTTCTGTCCGCCTGGCTGGAGCGCACGATAACTCTCGAACGGATTAACCGATTTGGTCCAAAATTTGACTTTCGTAATATTTTGTCCAAACAAAGTTTAAGTTTGAAGATGAGCCATATCGGTCCACTCCCCCTCCCCCTCAAAAGTTAGAATATGTTCAGAAAGTGTGTGTGCATGATAACTCTTGAAGCGACTAACCGATTTGGCCCATATTTTGTACATCGTGAAATTTCTGCCAGACTTAGATACGGTTCCAATATATACTCAATCGGTCCACTTCTTCGTGCACCTCCCACCAAAAATTTCTCGAATTGCTTTTGATTTTTGTTGTAACAAGTTGTGTTCAGCGCCCCCTATACGACGGTACAAGTTTCATCTGGGACAAGTACATACTTCCTGACCAAATAGCCTGAAAAGTGCAAAAAAAGCCCCTAGGACACCGTGTTTAGTGGTTGGAGCTCAAGATAACTCTTAAACGGATCTGCAGACTCAGTTCAAAATTTGGCCTTCGTAATATTTTGTCCAAACTTAGTATAAGTTCGAAGATAAGCCCCCTCCAAAAAAGTTCAAAAAAGTTGGGAAAAAATTGTGAGCACGATAACTCTTGAAAGGAGTGACCGATTTTGGCCATAATTTAAACATCCAAATATATCTGCCATATGTATATCAGGTTTGAATATGGACTATACATGTCCACTCATTCCTGTATCTACCCCAAAAAATGTTGAATAAATTTACTTTAAGACTTGCTCTCGAATCACAATGATTGCTGTTGAAGCAACTTGCATTCGCTGCCTCAATTACGACGATAAATGCTTTTTCAGGGGCAAGACCATACTTCTTGAGAAAACAGCCCAAAGCAAGATAATATGAAAATTTAACATTTTTTCTAAAATCTTTCGCAGAGATTGGGTTAAGACGTCTTTTATTCTGTAGGAGAGGTCTTTTAGACGTTATTGTTGCTGTAAGAATATTCAATATTTTCGTATGTTGGACTTTCTGATTAATAAGGGATGTAAACACAAATCTGCCTCAAGCTGGACATATATTTTGCACCGTGTCATCGATTCTTGCCCTATATGATTTCAGACGGCTACATCATCCCGATCGTTGTTGAGCCAAAACTGGTTTGTCGTGGACGCTCCTCAATTGCGATAGATGGGAGTTGTTCTCCGAGAACCACATTAACTAGATATTTGATTATGGCCTCTGTAACTGCATCAGTGTGAATGCTATTTAAACCTCCTTGATAGGCTTGTTGATCTAGAGATTGTCTCTTTTAACATTGCACATTGGTTCAGGAATCGATTTTCCTGAACAAAACCCAAATTGTTAGACGTCACCGATTGTTAATTGGAAGGAAACTATAAAAATGAGGTCAAAATATTAAAAGGTGTGGGAGTGGCGTGCTCCTAAATAATACTCGATAGTAAATATATTGAAATTAAGGAAACCATAAAAATGAGGTCAAAATATTAAAAGCTGTGGGCGTGGCGTGCTCCTAAAGACGACAATGTTTTCGCAATTTTGGAAAATATGTAATTTTTGTGTCCATTGGTTTTCTGTTATGTAGGTAGGTTTGTTGTCTTTAAGAACCGTTTCAATAACTTACCATAGCATTTACACAAATTGAGCTATTTTGCTTTTCCTCATGTTCTCAATTTTAGTAAAATTCCCAATTTAGTGGACAAGAACTTTTCGAAAGCAGCTTGGAACAAATTTCCGTTTTCATAGAATGTCCTCTTTCAGCCCATATATGTATACTTTTTTACCCGTTCCGTCCGTTTAACATTTTTTTAGTTACATGGGAAAAAATTTGTGTTTTTTCATATAGTTTTTTTACACAAATTGTCATTTGTTTAATTCATATATGAGTTTTTATAAGAATTTCCAAGGATTTTTTTTTGGAAAATTTTTTTAATTTTGGAAGAAAAATAATTTTAAAAAATTAATTTTCTCGTTTAGAGTTATGCTTGATGATCGGAATTTTTTGCAAGTGCAAATTTTCACTTTCCGATCATCAAGCTTAACTCTAAACGATAAAAATAATTGAAATCATTGAAAATGATCTTCGCCATAACAGGCAAAATTTCAAAAAAGTTAAAAAAATGTGACAAGTTTTTAAATTTTTTTCTACTTTTTTTAATTTTTTTGCATAAAAATAGCTTTGTTTACTGGTGTTTGACTTTTTTAAATAGTTAGTACATATTAAAAACTTAAAAAAAAACAAGTAAAAAAGTATCAGTCGGCTTTGCCGACAGAGATATACCCTCAGCATGTGTATATTGATACAACTTTTTTCCAAAAAACGCGGAGTTTTATAGATCATATAGAAGACATGCGGCGGCAACCTGTTGCAGTTCTCAGGACGACATTCTGACAAGTTTGAATATTTTTCCATAGTGCTGCACATATATTCGCGGAACATACTGGCGCCGCACTATGTCGCGAATTCATATTAACTGCGGCCAAAAGTAAAAGGAGTTATTATATAGCCACCATATATCGGTACCTCCAGATTTTCGAATTTCGAAATTTGGTATATGTTCTTCGTTGGGGGTATAAAACTTTCCCCTTGAAATTTGTCGGTATACATATGTCCACGCTTCATATAGCCACCAAAGAACGGTGCCTCCCGATTTTCGTTGCTTGAAGGTTTAAGCCTCATTATCACACCGAAATGGCTGAAAATTGGTATTTAGTCTTCCACCTAAAATATGTCAGTGTAGGTCCTCACCTTCATATAGTCCCCATGGAACCGATTTTCGGTATTTTGAAGGTTGTGCCCTCAATATCCACCCGAAATGTCTGAAATTTGGTGTTCAGTCTTCATATTTTTTGTGGGCTTATTGAATACATCGAACTGTGGCCTTCAAAAATGAGAATTTTTCTTTAAAAACGTTTTTTGACCGATTAGTGGTCAAAAACGGCAAATTTTTTGTAAAAAATCGAATGTTGACTTTGGCTGTTCACCATTTTTTTTAAATTTATATTTTTAAAAGTCTCTCGTCCAAAAGCAAGATAATTAGGTACTTAATAAGCCCACAAAAATTTATGATGATCGGTCCATTCATTTTCGAGCTTTAGTGGACACCCCAAAACATTTATATAAAAAGGGGGTAACTCCCTAATGAGGTGGTCACTAAAAAAGAGAAATAACATGTTCGTCTGCAAACCTCTGCAGCTGGCACCTTTACACGTTTGAAGTACTCACTTTTCACAACTATGTATAACAGCAAATAATATCGATATACACTTTTATAAAATTGTTTCCCACTCCACTAATTTTCAAATTTGGTTGGCAAAATCGATGTACTAAGTACTACAGACTTGGGTACCTGTAAACACCATATGATCACTATTTATTTCTAAAAAAAAGTAAATCCACGTTTATTACATCCAAAACAACTGTTAGAATTTATTTTAGAACGACAAATTATTTTAAATATGAAAATATTGGAGCACAATAAATGTTATTAATTTTAGTCAAATAAGGACAAAAAGGCATATTTCCAACAATTATCGGGTTGGAACCTTCACATGGACAAAACTACTTGAAAATCAATACCATAATTCAAATTCCTTCAAATTGAAATGTTTACTATCAATTCTCATTGTCTAAACTACGTTTAAACTTAAAATATGAACAATTATAGTTAGCACATCCAACCCTGTAAATTCATTAAAATTTGGCATCATTTTCTTATTTATCTATTCTGTCATTTAAATGTAAAACGTCAAATGTAAACTAATAAAATTCGGCCTCTTTTACTCACGGCCACCGAAGGAACCACATCTCAGCTCAAAGGAAAGTAATAAAACTCTATTTAAAACTTACTTGGTATTTCTTTTTGTTCAACCCCGCTAAGGTAATCATTAGCCACACTTCGATGGCTTTTGTAGTGATTCTCCTATCTCTGGAAATTGCGTGCCTCCTCTTCTCTCTACCAGGTTTTAAAGTTTTCAAACAGTACCAGAAAGTACCCTGCAACTTTCTTCACTCATCAATAAATTTATATTCCGAAGTCCTTAGTTTTGACCACGGTCGTGACACTATGCGCCGCATAGCTTACCACAGAAAGAGCTATCGCTTTATAGTTAGTTTGGGGTCGGAATTCTGCTACCATCAACCATGTCATTCAACTGAGTTTTCACCTCTCTGAACAGATTGGCCGTAGATTTAGTGGCGGATATTTGCATAAACAGGACTTCAGCTTTTCACAAATGTCATCAGGGAAGGTAACGTATACATTACGATCCCAATAACGTCTGTAGGTGACGGAATTCAGGAGATGTGGAGGTTAAACAGCTCCGTTGATATCACCACATTTTGGGGCACTCCCTCTTTTACTCTACAGGGCTTGAACTTGTTGTTCCTGAATTCCACATGCGACGGTCGTCCACACATATAATTAATTATTCGAAGTTTCAAACTTGGGGGGAGATTAGTCTGCCAGGACATCGAGTGTGGAGTGCTTGCCAGTATCGAAGGCTTTTGATAAGTCAACCGCCTGGTCTGTACGATTCATTTTTGCCAGCAGCCTGTCTGACTTCAGTAACGGGACCACCCTGCCTATTTTCCAGACTTCGGGAACGATGTGGTTGGCTAGCGATAGGTTGAGAACTTCAGTGAGATACTCTACTCCCGGCACATCCAGCTGTTTCAGCTTTACTATGGAGATTCCAATCGGGGCCAAACTGAAATTTAGCGTTCGTGATGGCATTCGCAACATCATTCATTGTAAATTCTGATGGTTCATCCTCGGCCGAATGGGATATAATGTGCGACATGTTACTTAAGGAGTCCTTTTCTCAATCGGAGACCCCTTAAGACGTCTGCTATTCTAAAGAAGGCCCCATTAGGCGTCTTCTGTTATATAGGAGACCCCTCAAGGTATCCTCTGTTCTTCTATTCTATAGGAGAAGTCCTTAAAGCGTCTTATGTTCTATATGTGAGACACCCTGATTCTATGAGAGATACCTTATTGCATCCTTTATTCAATAGGAAATCCATTTAATGCATGCTCTTTCCATTACTTACTTACTTACTTACTTAGCTGGCCCATTACAGAACTATTGTTCTATAGACCGAACTAAGAAAAGATCTCCAATTCTCTTTTAACTATATTGATGTCGTTGTATAGCTGATACAGCTCGTGGTTCATACGACGTCGATATTCACCGTCAACGCAGATCGGTCCGTAGATCTTTCGAAGAATTTTTCTCTCAAACACGCCAAGCACTGCCTTATCTTCTTGCGCAAGTACCCAGGCTTCGGAACCATACATCAGCACGGGTAGTATCCGTGTTTTGTAAAGCGTTATTTTTGTTTGACGAGTTGTGGCTTTGTTTTTAAAGCGCTTACTTAAGCCAAAGTAGCACCTGTTGGCCAATAATATTCTTCTTTTTATTTCACAACTGATGTCGTTTGTTGTATTTACGGCGGTGCGGAGGTATACGAAGTCTTTTACTACCTCAAAATTATAGGAACCAACTTAAACAGTTGGTCCGATCTCAATGGACGCATTGCGCGTCGACACCATCAGCTTGGTCTTCTCGCCGTTTACAGCCAGACCCACTTTAGCAGATTCTCCTTCGACCTTCATAAAGGTATCAGTTACTTCCTTTACTGATCGTCCCATGATGTCTATGTCATCAGCATAGGCAAGTAACAGGTGGCTATTGGTGTAAATTTTGCCATTTCTTTTGACATTTGCATCTCGTATTACCTTTTCCAGCAAAATGTTGAATAGGTCACACGAAAGGCTGTCTCCTTGTCTAAAACCTCTTTTGGTACTGAGCTGTTTGGAGAGGTTCTTTCCAATTTTAACTGAGGACCTAGAATCAGTTAAAGTCATCTTACAAAGCCGGATGAGCTTTGCGGGGATACCAAATTCAGACATTGCATGGAATACCTTTGTCGAATGCTGCTTTATAATCGACAAAAAGGTGATATGTGTCGATCTGCATCTCTTGGGTCTTCTCCAGTATTTGGAGGACTTACCAGGTCTAAAGCTACATTGGCATGGCCCAATTATTTCGTTGACCATTGGCTTTAGTCGTTCCACAATATCCCTGACACTATCATATATGCAATAGGAAGAAGGTTTATGTCCCTATAGTTGGAGCATACAGGCTTATCTCCTTTCTTATGAAAGGGACACAGGATGCTCAGGTTCCAATCATCGGGTACGCGTTCTTCCTGCTGTTTTTACCCCATCTTGGCCGGGCGTATACATTCTATACCATCTTCGCTACTATTGGATACCAGCAGATTGGAGAAATGTTCCTTCCATATCCTGAGCACGCTATCTGTATTTGTTACCTTGCTGGTCTCTAGAGGAGGATGTGCCTGTACCAAAGCCATCTGTTTAATGTTTCACTATTTGGAAGAATTTTCGGACTTCACTCTGGCTCATGTACATCTCGATTTTTTCACACTCCCGCTTTTCCATTTCTCTCTTTTTCTTGCGGAAAAGACGTTTCTCTTCTCTCCTCTTCTCCCGGTATCTCTCTCGTGCGTTACGCGTTGCTACTGATTGTAAAGTAGCTCTATATCATAGCCAACCAAGAAGAGCGAGCGCTTAAATTGTTTATGTGTGGGTAAAATTTAGAGTTTCTGGTCGGGAATTCCCGGCCCGGGATTTCCCGGGAATTCCCGAAATTTTTTGAACGGGATTTCCCGGGAAAATTTTTTTGAAATTCCCGGGAATACGGGTATTTGTATTTTCATGTATAAGTCATATATTATTTGTCTTATAGTTATTACATATTGGAAATATAGTAGAAAGGCGATAATTCGTACCCCGATTATTCGTAATTGTTGGCCCATTGGAATATAATTAGTATAAAATATGTATGTATTGGTCCTCTCGATAATTTGGGTTTTTTTTCTGGAATTCGAAGTCTGTATAACCTCTCATAATTCTTGATTTTTTTTTTTTTTAGTCTAAATTTTTATTGGTGGCATTCTTGAAGGATATTAATTTGCTAAGATATAAAAGCTGTGATCCATTCGAATTGTTGTTTTCTCCAAAATTCTTGTTTGCAATATAAAACACTGTATAATATGTAAGTGGCAAATAGAGCATATTAGGATTGGAAACCAGTAATAACAATGGTATGTATGTTAATATAAGTACGACTCTATATCATTGGTGCCAACGTGTTGCCATTGTGAAGCCGTGTACTCAAAAGGTCAGCCGTGTAAAAATTCGTTATAAACGGATTTGTTATATGATCAACACGCATTTCGAACCATAAGAACATACGATATCGTTGACTTTAAAAATATAATCGGACAGCACTCTTCGATATCAAGGAAGCTTTGCTAGGATGGTAGTTGGAAAAAGATATTTTATATAACCTCCGCTAATTAGTCAGGAATAATTGGATTTTGACCGCATACATAAGATATTCTTAAACAGCTGCAATATGTCATACATCATTTATTGGTTCTTTCAAGATTTTGGCACAACGTCGTGTAAGATGTTTGCTATTGCTTTTTGACCCTATTGCTATTTTACCCTTTATATTGTTCCAAAGAGATAACTAATGACACAACTACACATAAAGGGAGTAGGTATTTCATGTTTGCTTACTCTCTGTCACGTCTATGCCCTACGAATTCGATTTACCATAGTCCCGGGAATTCCCGGGTTCCCGGGAATAAGAAATATTAAAAAAAGTCGGGAATTCCCAAACTCTAGTAAAATTACACTGACAGAAAAAGTGTGAAATGAAAAATATATTGTTGGCGCGTTCGCTTTGTATGACTTAAATTAAAAATAATATAAATAACTTCATAATTTGAAAAGTATTTTTCTTCATATGTTAATTTTTTTGAGAGAAAAAACAAATTGTATATAAAAATGATTTTTTAAGACTTTCTAAGCATACATAAATTTTTTATTGTTGCATTGCAGACGAGGCATTCTGCGTCATTAAAAATATTAATACAAAACAAAAATCATTTTCAAATTCTTCCCTCCACATATTTGCTGTACAACTGCAAAATTTTTTCTGTGTACCCAAAAATAAACAAATAAAGCGGCATCAACCTGCTTGCATGAAATTCAGTACAAGACTGAAGTAAAAAAATCAAAACATTTGCTCTCTTACTTTGCGTTCGGGTCGCGTGTGTGTGATTTGCCGAAAAATTTCGTAACCAAATCAATACCCACGAACGGGTTTGCTCTATATGCCGCATTTTTCTCTTCGGTAGCAGCACGACACTCCTGGTCATACCATGAATTCCTTTGTGGAGGTCTCTGGTATCCAAGTATGGATTTTGTGGCTATTTGCATGGCTTAACCGACATGACCAAAACACAAATTAAACTGACTATAAAGATCTAACCGGAGTCTTTTGAAATACCTATTAAAAAAACTCCATATTGCATTGTATAACAGTAGGTTATAGAACCTGCTAAAATAATGCAATATTGAGTTTTGAAGTATTTATCTTTAAAGGTTCCGGTTAAATTTTTATAGTAAGTTTGATTTTTTTGGACATGCAAGTTAGGTCATTTTGGCGCTGAGCGCCTCATATATAGTTTAGCAAAAACTCAGATAGCTGAAATACTCAGGAAATGTAAGCGAATATTATGCTGAGAGGGTTTGAACCACACATGTGCTGATAGTCAGGGATTGAACAACACATATTCTGAGTGCAAATTGGACATGCTTAACACTGCACCAGGATGTCATATGAGGCATGTAGGTTAGGCCATTTTGGCGATGAGCGCCGTTTAGCAAAAACTCAGATGCCGTCCTTTGATGCGTGAGATATCTCCTCTTAGCTACTTAAAGATGTTCATGGTAAATGACTTCGAACATTGATGTATGGATCGGGCAATTTTTTGGTATTGACTTTCCACATTATAAAGGACAAAATGTTTTCTTGAATCGGCGGTGTTAGTGGAGGGTTTCTGTCTTATTTTATTCGTACCGTTTTGTAGCTTTTCTACATTCAAAATGTTGTCCTTAGTTTTTCTGATTAGGAAATCTCCTATTTTATAGTATATCCTCTAATGGTGCCTTTAATTCTATAGGAGACGGCCTTAATCTTCTTTTCACGGGAAGACACCTCAAGGTGTCTTCTAATTTATAGGAGACGGCCTCATGACGTTTTCTATTCTATATGAAACCATTTCTATTCTTTAGGAGACACTTGAAGGCGTCTATTCTATAGGACACCACACAAGACGACTGTTATTCTATAGGAGACGCCTTAACCCAATTCCTGCGGTAGTACCATATGCTACGACTTGTAAAGTTTGTAACCATTTACTCTATAGAATAATAAATCTGCAAATTGAAATAATCTGCAATAATTGAAATAAGGCGTCTTCTATTCCATAGGAGACACCTTAAGGCGACTGCTATTCTATATGAGACGCAATTAAGGAGTCTTCTAATCTGTAAAAAATTACCTTAAGATATCTTCCACTCTACACGAGACCCCTTAAAGCCTTTACTATTCTAAAGGCTATCTTTAAGGGGTCTTCTATTCTAAAGGAGATCTCGTGATATGACTTCCGTTCTATAGGGAATTTGGAGGAGAACGTATTCTATTCCGCAAGATACCCCTAACGCGTCTTCAATCCTAAAGCAGACCCTTTAAGGTGTCTAATACTCTATGGGAATCTAATTAAAATATATTCACACTTTGTCGCGATCAGAAAAAGTGGTTTTATATCCCATATATGTCAAAACCAATTCCATTTCAGAAAATGTTAACTCGATCTGACCATGTCTGTCCGAATTTCCGCTGGCTAGCTGGTTAACTCCATAACTCGCAAAGAAAGTAACAGATTTGGATTACACATTACGATGAAGTGCAGTTACGATGGAGACTACCTTGTGGTCCTGATAACAATGACTTCCTGAGATAATGAACCTAAATATCTAATAAACCCTGCCGACGCATACTAAAATTATTGATAAGCACGATAAATTACAAGTAGGGTCTCCGATTTGATCGAAGCTTTTGCAAATGATAAAATTTCTTCCATGCATTCATCAAATACCAACAAGATCGACATATATGGGACAAATCTTTCGGGTGTCTCCCGCACAAAAATCCAAAACTTTCGCTTAAATGCAGTTTAGGGGCTTGTAGAGGATAGTTATAATTTTTTCCCGAAAATTTATCCTAAAAGTCCTCTTACCAACGATGTTTTTATATCCTCGGCCTTTAGGCTAGAAAGGGTATACACACATTGATACGACCAAAATGGTTTTAGACCCCAAGTATTTTTGGACGAAATCCGTTTCAGAAAATTTGGTGTTGATTTAGCAATCCGTCTTTTTGTTCGTCTAGCTGGAGCGCACGATAACTCTCGAACGGATTAACCGATTTGGTCTAAAATTTGACTTTCGTAATATTTTGTCCAAACAAAGTTTAAGTTTGAAGATGAGCCATATCGGTCCACTCCCCCTCCCCCTCAAAAGTTAGAATATGCTCAGAAAATGTGTGTGCACGATAACTCTTGAAGCGACTAACCGATTTGGCCCATACTTTGCACATCGTGAAATTTCTTCCAGACTTAGATGAGGTTCCAATATATACTCAATCGCTCCAATTCTTCGTGTACCTCCCACCAAAAATTTAGAAGTTTAGAACCTGCTCTCGAATTGCTTTGATTTTTGTTGTAACAACTTGGGTTCACCACCCCCCATACGACGGTATAAGTTTCATCTGGGCCAAGTCCATACTTCCTGACCAAATAGCCTAAAAATTCCAAAAAAGCCTCTATGACACCGTGTTTAGTGGTTGGAGCGTAAGATAACTCTTAAACGGATCTGCAGAATCGGTTCATAATTTGGCCTTCGTAATATTTTGTCCAAACTTAGTATAAGTTCGAAGATAAGCCCCCTCCAAAAAAGTTCAAAAATGTTGGGAAAAAATTGTGAGAACGATAACTCTTGAAAGTAGTGACTGATTTGGGCCAATACATCCCAATACATCTGCCATGTGTATATCAGGTTTGAATATGGACTATATTTGTCCACTCATTCTTGTATCTACCAAACAAAATGTTGAATAAATTACTTTAAGACTTGCTCTCGAATCACATTGATTTCTCTTGAAGTAACTTTCACTAACCCAGACTCCACTAAAATAATTTTTTACCAATTTCAGTAGGTCGTTCTTTATATTTAAAAAATTTTGTCACTCGTGTGATGTCTTTAAATATAGAACATTTACAGATAAAAATGTTAAACGGTTTTTAGTTACCTTTTTCAATCCTTTAAAATTCTCATTGGAAATTCGGATATTTACCAGTGTAATATGGTAAATATCCGAATTTCCAACTCTAATAACAATTTTACGATTACGATTTGATATAGGCTGACTCAAGATTTATTATATACTTCATTAGAATATATAAAATACTCATATTTAAATAATTTATTATTTCAAGGTTTTCTTTTCACAAACAATTTTGCACAGTCACTAGAACGTGGGCATTAAAATACAATAGACACCACATCGCAAAACCCTTTTTTACAAACACACGCTCGTAGCCATAATTCAATTTACTTTCAGTTTTTATAATTCTGAATAAAATATTGTGTTTTTATAAACAATGAACTATTAGACAATTTAGTCAATATAATAACCATTGTTTTCATTGATGGTATTTCTTTTTAAATTTTTTGCATTTTTGTTTAAAGAATTGACAATTAAATGAATGAAACCTTACGGTTTATGTATATTGATGTGTTTGATTTATTAGCAAAATATTATTCTTCAATGAAATTGAAAACAGGTTTAGTTTGTTGGATTTTTTTTTTGATTTATTAATCAAAGATATGAGTTTTAATTTTTTGATAAAATTTATTTAAAATGCGTTAAAACAATCATAGTCTCTTTAGTCTCTTTGCCTACACTCAGAGAATATTTTTTCTTGTCGCAATTGCGTATCTGAAAATAGGCCTGTCTAACCAGACAAAAGTGTGCCAACATTTTTCCAAATTGGTACAGAAAGTTGTCTCTGTTAACTCTCTGTTCTGTTCTGAGAACTTGCAAGTTTTTGCTAGAGAAATTTCTTCTAGCAAGAACTTGTACGTAACCAGACACACATAAAAAAAGTATCAGTCGGCTTTGCCGACAGACATATACCCTCAGCCTGTGTAAATTGAAACACTTTTTTCACAAAAAACTTATGGGGGTTTCAAAATTTTGGTCGTATGAACCGACAAAAATGTTGATTAGGATTAAAGTTCAAAATTTTTGGGGGAAAAAGTTACTTAAAGGAATGGACCGACATAGACCATGGGGGTGCCATAGGGGGTTTTTACACCCTTCGGGCTGTTTTCTCAAGAAGTATGGACTTGCCCCTGAAACAACTTTTACCATCGTAATTGAGGCAGCGAATGTAAGTTGCTTCAACAAAAATCAAAGTGATTCAATAGCAGGTCTTAAAGTGAACTTATACAAAATTTTGTGTGGAGGTACGGGATGGAGTGGACAAATATAGTCCATATTCGAACCTGATCTTTATCTGGTAGATATTATGAGAATGTGGACCAAATCGGTCACTCCCATCAAGATTTATCGTGCGCACAATTTTTTGCGAATATTTTCGAAATTTTGTGGGGTAGGTACCTGAAGGAGTGGACCGATATGGCTTATGTACGAACTTAAACGAAATTTGGAAACAACATTGCGAAGGCCAAATTTTGGCCGGAATCGGAATTTCCGTTCTAGAATTATCTTGCGTTTCCACCCATAAACATGGTGTCATATGGTTTGTTTTTCAACTTTCAGGCTATTTTTTTCAGGAAGTATGGACTTGCCCTTGAGGAAACGTGTACCTTCGTATAGGGGACAGTGAATACAAGATGTTACAACAAAAACCAAGGCGAGAGCAAGTCCTAAACTGAACTTTTCCGAAATTTTGTGTGGGAGGTACTCGAAGGAGTTTACCGATTGAGACCATATTGGAACCTCATCTAAGTCTGGTAGAAATTTCATAATGTGCAAAGTATGGACCAAATCGGTTACTCCCTTCAAGAGTTATCGTTCGCAAAAAAATTCCGAACATTTTCGAACTTTTGTGGGGGAGGTACCGGAAGGAGTGGACCGATATAATCCATCTTTGGACTTGAACTAAGTTTGGACAAAATATTACGAAAGCCAAATTTTGGACCGAATCGGCAGATCCGTTCGAGAGTTATCTTGCGCTCCAACCACTACACACGGTGTCATAGGGTTTTTTTTGTAACTTTCGGGCTATTTTCGCAGGAAGTATGAACTTGCCCCTAATGAAACTGACAGCGTCGTATAGAGGACAGCGAATACAACTTGCGTAAACAAAAATCAAAGAGATTCGAGACCAGGTCCTAAACCGAACTTTTTCGAAATTTTGTGTGGGAGGTACCCGAAGGATTGGACCGATTGAGTCCATATTGGAACCTTATCTAAGTTTGCTAGAAATTACATGATGTGCAAAGTATGGACCAAATCTAATATTCCCTACAAGAGTTATCGTGCGCACAAGTTTTGCGACAATTTTTTAACATTTGTGGGGGAGGTACCTGAAGGAGTGGACCTATATGGCCCATCTTCGAACTTAAATCGAATCTGGATAAAATATTTCGATACCCAAAATTTGAACTGAATCGATTGATCCGTTCGAGAGTTATCGTGCGCACCAGCCAGACAGACGGACAGACAGACAGACAGACGGACGGACATTGCTAGATCTACTCAAAATAGTCTGAAACGGATATCATACAAACATACTTGGAGTCTAAAACCATTATTTCGATGAGGCACATTTTTGGTCGTATCAAAGTGTAAATACCCTCTTTAGCCTAAAGACTGAGGGTATAATTACGAAAGCCAATCTTGTAGAGAATTCTCACAGCTACAACATATTCCTTTGTCCCATTTCAAAAGGATTTGCAGTTTTCAAGCTAAATCCTGTAGACCTAATAAAAAAAGCCAATCTTCCAGAGAATTTTCATAGCTACAACATTTTCTTTAGTCCCATTTCGATAGGACTTGAGGTTTCTAAGCGAAATCGTGAAAACCTAAAAACCTTAAAAATGTCAACTTGAATCGCGATTTATTTAAAAAGCGCTCCGGCGATTTCTTTTTGTTTTTTGATTTTTCTCATCTATGAACATTGTAGTTTCAGAATCCGCAAAAACTTCCCAGGTGTAAGCACCTTCCATTTAAATTTGATTCAAGAGCACCGTGAACATAGAACAAAAAATTCATAAAAAAATTAAAACAAATATATTCACCAAATATTATATCGAACTGAAATTTTTTGCAATGGGTCCCAGTGGCCTAAAAACACACTAACAAAAATATTGTATTCTGAGGTTCAACACAATAATTATGCCGTATATAAAATATATTTAATTTGTATTACGAGTGTGCTTTAAGATCTGTATGTACCGTAATGTGGGGCTATACCAAATCATTGATATATACCAAACCAACGACTTGAAATATTAAATAACATTAAACTAAGTTTGGAAGAAATTTTTGAAAAAGGCAGGGTTTTGGAGCTTGGTCCATTATCTCAGGAGGCATTGACTTATTCCGGATAAAGATTGTACCGTTTTAAATGAAACAAGTAAGAACAGCGTTAAGTTCGGCCGGGCCGAACTTGTTACACCCTCCACCACGAACTGTATTGAAGTAAAATGGAACAAAATACCGAAATTCGGTAGGTACCGTTCTATGGGGGCTATATGAAGGCGTGGACCTATACCAACAAATTTAAGGTGGAACGATTTTTTTTGTCCTCAACGAAGACAAATTACCAAATTTCAACCATTTTGGTGGGATACAGAAGCTAAAACCTTCAAAATACGAAATATCGGGAGGTACCGTTCTGTGGGGGCTGAATAAAGGCGTGAACCTATACCAACCAATTTTAGTTGGAACATTTTATACCCTCAACGAAGACTAATTACCAAATTTCAACCATTTTGATGGGATAATGAAGCTAAAACTTTCAAAATACCGAATATCGGGAGGTACCGTTCTTTGGGCGCTAAATGAAGGCGTGAACCTATACCAGCAAATTTCAGGTGGAAAGTTCTATACACCCAACGATAACTAAATACCAAATTTCAACCATTTTGGTGGGATACAGAAGCTAAAACCTTCAAAATACCGAATATCGGGAGGTACCGTTCTATGGAGACTATATTAAGGCGTGGACCTATACCAACTAATTTTAGGTGGATCATTTTATATCCTCAAGGAAGACTAATTACCAAATTTCAACCATTTTGATGGGATAATGAAGCTAAAACCGTCAAAATACCGAATATCGGGAGGTACCGTTCTTTGGGGGCTAAATGAAGGCGTGGACTTATACCAACAAATTTCAGCTGGAAAGTTTTATACACCCAACGATAACTAAATACCAAATTTCAACCATTTTGGTGGGATACAGAAGCTAAAACCATCAAAATACCGAATATCGGGAGGTACCGTTCTATGGAGACTATATTAAGGCGTTAACCTATACCAACAAATTTTAGGTGGAACATTTTATATCCTCAAGGAAGACTAATTACCAAATTTCAACCATTTTGATGGGATAATGAAGCTAAAACTTTCAAAATACCGAATATCGGTAGGTGCCGTTCTATGGGGGCTATATGAAGTCGTGGACCTATATCAACAAATTTCAGGTGGAAAGTTCTATACACCCAACGATAACTAAATCCCAAATTTCAGTCATTTTGGTGGGATAAAGAAGCTAAAACCTTAAAAATACTGAAAATCGGGAGGTACCGTTCTATGGGGGCTATATCAAAACGTGGACCGATATATCCCATTTTCAATACCAACCATCCTGGAAGTAATAAAAACTTTTGTACCAAATATTGACTCTCTATCTTTAAAATTGCGAGCTTTATCTTGATTTCAACAGGTGGACGGAAGGACGGACGGACGGACGGACAGACGGACGGACAGACGGACGGACATGGTTAAATCGACATAGAATTTTATGTTGATCAATAATATTATTGTTGCCCAATATCTCAGGAAGTGTGGACTTGCGCAAAAAATAACTTGTACCGTCGTAAAGGGAGCCGCATGGACAACCTGCCGAAAAAAATTCAAGACGATCCGAGAGGAGATCTTAAATTTCGCTTTATCCGAATCTTGTGTGGAAGGTACCCGAAGGAGTGGACCGATATACTCTATATTCCAACCTGATACATGTCCGGATGAAATAATATGATGTGCAAAGTCTGCATCAATCAGAAAATCCCTGCAAGAATTATATTGCGGATATGCCATTTTGGGTGGTGCCGTCAGAGTTTCTTGGAACATTTTGCCCAATATCTCAGGAAGTATGGACTTGAGCAAGAAAAAAAAATTGTACCGTCGTAAAGGGAGCCGCATGGACAACCTGCTGAAAAAATTTTCAACACGATCGGAGAGGGGCTCTTAAACTTCACTTTATCCGAATTTTGTGTGGGAGATACCCGAAGGAGTGGACCGATATACTCCATATTCCAACATTATACATGTCTGGATGAAATAATATGATGTTCAAAGTCTGCACCAATCAGAAACTCCTTGCGAGAATTATCTTGCGGTGCCGTCAGAGTTTCATGGAACATTTTGCCAAATATCTCAGGAAATATGTTCTTGCGCAAGAAAAATATTATACCGTCGTAAAGGGAGCCGCATGGACAACCTGCTGAAAAAATGTTCAAGACTATCCGAGATGAGCTTTTAAATTTCACTTTATCCGAATTTTGTGTGGGAGGTACCCGAAGGAGTAGACCGATAAAGTCCACATTCCGAAATGATACATGACTGGATGAAATAATATGATGTGCAAAGTCTGCACCAATCTTGCTTGCGAGAATTATCTTGCGGATTTGCCATTTTGGGTGGTGCCGTCAGAGTTTCGTGGAACATTTTGCCAAATATCTCATGAAATATGTTCTTGCGCAAGAAAAATATTGTACCGTCGTAAAGGGAGCCGCCTGCAGAAAAAATGTTCAAGACGATCCGAGAGGGGCTCTTAAACTTCACTTTATCCGAATTTTGCGTGGGAAGTACCCGAAGGAGTGGGCCGATATAGTCCATATTCCAACCAAATCTATATTTGGAAGGAATTATACGTTTGGACCAAATCGATTGCTCCCTTCGAGAGTTATAGTTAACCATTTTACAGACAGTTGTTGAACTTTTGTGGGAGTGTACCCGAAGTAGTGGACCGATAAGACTCATCATCGAACTTAAGCTAAGTTTGGACAAAATATTAAATATTACCAGCCAAACAGACGGACATGGCTAAATCGACTCCAAATTGTCTGAAACGAATATCGTCCAAACATACTTGGGGTCTAAAACCGTTATTTCGATAAGGCACATTTTTGGGCGTATCAAAGTGTATAAAAACGAAGGGTATAAAAACGAAGCTTAGGCAATCTACTAAATGATTAAACTTAAGTTAAGGCGTGAATAATAGTCCTTGGTTTCAGACACTCGCTTTTAATATAAATATTGTTTCTCATCTTTAAGTACAGCTTTTTCTCCAAAATTGGTCATGTTTGTAAGCCTTTTTCTCCTAAAGAAGAAAATCTTAAAATTATGACATGAATTTTTTAATTTTTGTTGTTGGGCGCATCCACTGTGCGATGTCGAAAATAGTCCTCCCAACAATGCCAGCACCACTTTATTTTTGTTTCCTTTTGTGTCAACATTTTCCTTCCCTTAATTAACAAGGATTCCTTTTCTTGCCTTTGGGGGAAGTATTTGTCATTGTAACAATAAAAGAAACAAACAGCTTACCCTTTGGCCCGGATCACATGTTTTTATCAACTTTTTCTAACAAAGAATTTAAAGAAAATGTTCTTGGTACAAAACATAATTGATAACTGATTTCTGTTGCGAAAACAAAAAAATTTCTATGCTGATCAAAAGCAGGCAAGATATATAAAAGAATACTAAATATTCAAAATAGTCAATATAAAATAATACTAAATATTTGCGAATCAAAACAATGCCGCCATCTAAACTAATTAAGAAATCAGTGCATCTTTAATAGAAAAACTCACTCAAAATCAAGATCGCAAGAAACCACTCAAATCAAACGAGTGAGTGAGTGATTTCCTCATTGATATTTGAAGCACATTCCATAATTGCGGTTAGCTAGCTAATGACCAGTCATTTGCTACCACTTTACAGGTTCTGCTATTTTTGGCTGCCTATCTGGAATTTAAAAAATCCACAATTTATGAGAATTCAATGCAAATGTTTGGCGGCGATATGATGAAATTAAGTTTATCAAAAAAAATTGTAATAGCATTTGGTAGCATCATCTAGAAGATCAAACTAATTGTCAATCTTGAAATATATTCCAAAGATAACATCTGTTTAAGGTCAACCCATACATGTCTTCGTCAACGCCCTTTGCATTGCTGCCATCTAAGGCGAATTTGACCAATCAAGTAACCATTTCTCGTTGTTGTTGTAAATGTTAATTTTCTAATTTGTCCAAATAATCGATAGCAACTTTGTAACAACTTAATTGAAATTTATTTACTGGAAAATAATTACTAATCATATTTTGTCCATTTTGTCTCAGCTAAATGATTGGCGGAGTTGGCTGGAATTTTGTTGCTGCTACCAATTTGTGTTGGTGTTGATAATTTTACCGATGTGTTGCTGTTGTTTTCTTACCGGTTTCATTTTTGGAAATCTATGTTTTTTAATTAGTATTTGATATCGTTGTTGTTATTTTTTTCCCCTAAAAAAATGTTTCGTTGATTTATGGGACAGTTGTACCTTGATTCAATTTAGTTAAGTTGCGCCTTTTAAGTGTATCTCTATCTCAGCAGGGGCAGAAACACGATGATGATTGGCCCAACTGAGTTCATTTGGGAATTCCAGAATTTTATATTCAAAGTGCGTTGTATTTGTTTACTTTTGCACAGTGTTGCAAATAAAATTAAAATTAAAAATATATATATTTTAAAAGAAAATTTGTAAGTACTATCAGCAGCATCACGAGCAAAATGAAGTTGAAACCGACAGACATCAGAATTCCGCACAAGGCATTGAAATCAAACACCCATGTCTGTTAGGAATCTACAAGGAAGCTGGTCAGGTGAAGGAGAACTTGAGAGAAGTGGAACATGCACTTTGACAACAAACATCTTGAAGGGTTTGAATGTCAGACCGTGGTCTTCAAGAGTGAATCTATAGAAATTAAGTTTGCTGCTCTCAAAATTTAAGATGAGAAATCTCAAATAACCGCAGAAAAAGTCCAGAATGTGTTCCAGATGTGTTCAACACGTGGTGATCAGTTATGTTGATGACAAGCGTTAGAGCCCTAGTATCGTGTGCTGGATTGCATTCTTCACGTTATCATAGACGATGAGCTCCATGGGTCGCCTGTATCACCAAACATTCAGTATTTCTTTATGCAGGATTTGATCAGCCATTATGCTCAATCGAAAACATCATTCAGCTATGGTAAAACTGTAGAGTAGATGGCCTTATTGGCAGTCTACTATAGAGTAGATGGCCTTATTGGCCGTCTACTGTAGAGTAGATGACCATATTGGCCGTCTACTGTAGAGTAGATAGCCATATTGGCCTCTACAGTAGACGGGCATCTACTCGAGTAGACGGCCATCTACTGTAGAGAAGGTGGCCTTATTGGCCGTCTACTGTAGAGTAGATGGCCCTAGTGGCCGTCTACTGTGGAGTAGATGGCCCTATTGGCCGTCTACTGTAGAGTAAATGGCCTTATTGGCCGTCTACTGTAGAGTAGATGGCCTTATTGGCCGTCTACTGTAGAATAGATGACTTAGATGGACCTATTGGCCGTCTACTGTAGAGTAGGTGATCCTATTGGCCGTCTACTGTAGAGTAGATGACCCTATTGGCTGTCTACTATAGAGTAGATGGCCTTATTGGCTGTCTACTGTAGAGTAGATGGCCTTATTGGCCGTCTACTAACTATAGAGTAGATGGCCTTATTGGCTACTGTAGAGTAGATGGCCTTATTGGCCGTCTACTGTAGAGTAGATGGGCCTAGTGGCCGTCTACTGTAGAGTAGATGGGCCTAGTGGCCGTCTACTGTGGAGTAGATGGCCCTATTGGCCGTCTACTGTAAAGTATATGGCCCTATTGGCCGTCTGCTGTAGAGTAAATGGTCTTATTGGTCGTCTACTGTGGAGCAGATGGCCTTATTGGCCGTCTACTGTAGAGTAGATGGCCCTAGTGGCCGTCTACTGTAGAGTAGATGGCCTTATTGGCCGTCTACTGTAGAGTAGATGGCCTTATTGGACGTCTACTGTGGAGTAGATGGCCTTATTGGCCGTCTACTGTGGAGTAGATGGCCTTATTGGCCGTCTACTGTAGAGTAGATGGCCTTATTGGCCGTCTACTGTGGAGTAGATGGCCTTATTGGCCGTCTACTGTAGAGTAGCTGGCCTTATTGGCCGTCTACTGTAGAGTAGATGGCCTTATTGGCCGTCTACTGTAGAGTAGATGACCTTATTGGCCGTCTACTGTAGAGTAGATGGCCTTATTGGCCGTCTACTGTAGAGTAGATGGCCTTATTGGCCGTCTACTGTAGAGTAGGTGGCCTTATTGGCCGTCTACTGTAGAGTAGATGGCCTTATTGGCCGTCTACTGTAGAGTAGATGGGACTAGTGCCCGTCTACTGTAGAGTAGATGGGCCTAGTGGCCGTCTACTGTAGAGTAAATGGGCCTAGTGGCCGTCTACTGTAGAGTAGATGGCCCTAGTGGCCGTATACTGTAGAGTATATGGCCCTAGTGGCCGTCTACTGTAAAGTAGGTGGTCTTATTAGTCGTCTTCTGTGGAGTAGATGACCCTATTGGCCGTCTACTGTAGAGTAGATGGCCCTATTGGCCGTCTACTGTAGAGTAGATGACCCTATTGGCCGTCTGCTGTAGAGTAGATGACCCTATTGGCCGTATACTGTAGAGTAGATGACCCTATTGGCCGTCTACTGTATAGTAGATGGCCTTATTGACCGTCTACTGTAGAGTAGATGGACCTATTGGCCGTCTACTGTAGATTAGGTGACCCTATTGGCTGTCTACTGTAGAGTAGATGGCCTTATTGGCTGTCTACTATAGAGTAGATGGCCTTATTGGCCGTCTACTGTAGAGTAGATGGCCTAATTGCCCGTCTACTGTAGAGTAGATGGCCTTATTGGCCGTCTACTGTAGAGTAGATGGCCTTATTGGCCGTCTACTGTAGAGTAGATGGCCTTATTGGCCGTCTACTGTAGAGTAGATGGCCTTATTGGCCGTCTACTGTAGAGTAGATGGCCTTATTGGCCGTCTACTGTAGAGTAGATGGCCTTATTGGCCGTCTACTGTAGAGTAGATGGCCTTATTGGCCGTCTACTGTAGAGTAGATGGCCTTATTGGCCGTCTACTGTAGAGTAGATGACCTTATTGGCCGTCTACTGTAGAGTAGATGGCCTTATTGGCCGTCTACTGTAGAGTAGATGACCTTATTGACCGTCTACTGTAGAGTAGATGGCCTTATTGGCCGTCTACTGTAGAGTAGATGGGCCTAGTGTCCGTCTACTGTAGAGTAAATGGGCCTAGTGGCCGTCTACTGTAGAGTAGATGACCCTATTGGCCGTCTACTGTAGAGTAGATGACCCTATTGGCCGTCTACTGTAGAGTAGATGACCCTATTGGCCGTCTACTGTAGAGTAGATGGCCCTAGTGGCCGTCTACTGTAGAGTAGATGGCCTTATTGGCCGTCTACTGTAGAGTAGATGACCTTATTGGCCGTCTACTGTAGAGTAGATGGCCTTGTTGGCCGTCTACTGTAGAGTAGATGACCTTATTGGCCGTCTACTGTAGAGTAGATGGCCTTATTGGCCGTCTACTGTAGAGTAGATGGCCTTATTGGCCGTCTACTGTAGAGTAGATGGCCTTATTGGCCGTGTACTGTAGAGTAGATGGCCCCATTGGCCGTCTACTGTCGAGTAGATGGCTTTATTGTCCGTCTACTGTCGAGTAGATGGCTTTATTGTCCGTCTACTGTCGAGTCGATGGCCTTAATGGCCGTCTACTGTAGAGTAGATGGCCTTATTGGCCGTCTACTGTAGAGTAGATGGCCTTATTGGCCGTCTACTGTAGAGTAGATGGCCCTATTGGCCGTCTACTGTAGAGTAGATGGCCCTATTGGCCGTCTACTGTAGAGTAGATGGCCCTATTGGCCGTCTACTGTATAGTAGATGACCCTATTGGCCGTCTACTGCGGACAAGATGGTCTTATTGACCGTTTACTGTAGAGTAGATGGCCCTATTAGTCGTCTATTGTAGAGAAGATGGCCCTTTTAGCGGTCTACTGTAGATTATATGGCCCTATTAGCAGTCTACTGTATAGCAAATGACACTATTGTTCATTTTTACGCCACTGTGCAAGTCAAATCCATTTACTAAATGTATAAATTGTCAATAACTAAAAAGATTTATTTATTATTTATTAATGGAAATAGACATCATCATCATCATCATCAAGAGGTGGCACTTACAAATTGAAAATTAGGCCTAAATATTTAACCTTGGTCTGAGATCAGTTTCGTTTGATAAAAGCGCCAGCAAAAGAATGCTTAAATTAAATAGAGAATATTTATAATTCTATTTTTAGAAATTGAAATAAAAAATAGTTGTTCGCATCACCCTTGTTGCCATTTGGAATTTTAACGGCCAAAAATATTGAGGGCCTTTTATAATTTATTTACACTAAAATTATTCTTTCTATTAAAGTTTCACAGGGACTTAGGGGAGAATCTTATTCATATCAGAGAATGTCTAGAAATATCTTACAAATATACATTTCTTGTCTCACATCTCTCATTAGGGTTTGAAGTTGAAACAAATTTCACCATAAAATCATTCTTAATAACAACATGGCAACACTGTCAATCATCATCAATACCATCATATCTATCCGTAAATTGAAAACTCCGCATGGAAGTGATGCAGAAATTTATTAATTTCATATTCATATTTATGTTTACTTCTCATTTGCAAATTGATTAAAATTTTGACATTCATTTTATTGTTTCAATTCTTTTTTTTGTAAATATTAATTTGTTTCACTTTGTCGGCGGCATTTACAAATTCAATAAACATTTTTTATGCATTTTAAATATGAATTCATTTTTTCCGCCTCGATTCTCGAGTAGCTGTCAGACAAGCTGGCTGCTGCGACAACGCTTGAGATTGTGTTTTTGTTTTCCATTGTGGGTATTTTTTTTTTTTTTTTTTTTTTGGAATTTTGGTGATCATAATTTAATACCCGCTCAACACATAATCGTCTATCAAAATTATCATCAAAAAACCACCCGACGACCTACCAATTAGGAGCAAAAGACTTAGTGGAGCAGAGAGACTGTTAATATTTATGGGGAGTGAAACAATTATGATGATTTTGGCAAATTATAGATGTTTTAATATTGCCATCGTTTTATTATTCACTTTACTGGCCAAGCGATGTTCGACTGCCAGCTGGCGGTTGGTGGGTCACAAAAGTGTGAAAAACTATTTCATTTTGTGACTGATTGTGGGTCTAAAACGGCGGCATTTGCCGTTTGATGTTTCGGCTTGCCTTCATGGCTGCTGGCGTTAACTCGAGAGTTGTGTTATAGATTTTGATTTGATTATCGTTTATATGGAGTTAATAATTCTACCGTGGTTATAATCAGCATTAACAAGAATCTCAAATCTTATCGGCATCATCATTGATAAACAAAAGACTTAAGCAACAAACTTGTTTTCCAATAGCCTAGACATTGTCATTCCGAACTAAAAATATTTATTTCATTTAATCAAATCCATTAAATGGAAAATTTGGTATTTATGTATAAATGAGTGTGTATTTTTATTAGCAAACAAGCCAATTAGGTATTTGATATCCGTTGTTGATGTTTGTTTAATTTGGCGAAAACCGGAAGGACGTCCAATACACAAAGAACTTTTTGATTGTGTTTTGCACATTTTGCGGTTTAATAAAAAATCGACAGACTCAAACATTCTAACCGTTTGGCGACAAATTATCAACATTTTAGAATACATTGCGACATTTTGTTTTTTTTTTTTCAAACATTTTTGAGAACATAAGGAAGTAGTCTTCTGCATTCATTATAATGGGTCAGTGACACAGAGACATTGATTTTTATTTCTCTAGAATGCATTCTGTATGAATTTGTATGAATTTAATATAATATGGTTCTGTGATGACCAGACAAACAATAAAATTTCAAAATTTATTGGCTAGAAATATTTGCGTAGTTTTGTCCATTGACGCAACTAATCATTGGATCAAATGCACTTGTTAGCTGATTTTTTTATTCTTATAAAAACCCGGCGCAGATGTTGAAATAGACAATTGATTGGTTTGGAGTTTTGAGGTGTGGATGTTGAACAATATATCTATTTTCGGACCTGGCGCAATAAAATTGATACGATTTTTATTAGGTATACGTATCATGTATCAGAAACTTGGATGTTGCCCAATATTCCTTATGATGTGACAACGTGTTTATGGTGTATAAAAAATAAAGTATTCTACCATATATTATGGTGTTGGATTTATGGTATACGAACAAGTTCGGTAAAGACATCGTTCTTTAGTGCAGAATGACAATAGCAATGCGCTCATGCTTCGAAGCAAGCGAACGATATATTCCGTGAGTGCTGCAAATCAAGAGAACGATATGACTTTTGTCCAGCAGAAATTTTTGAGCTACGTGACCCATTACAATATATACATTACACTACAAGCTTACTTACTTAGCCGATCCTCCAGAGAACTTACTTTTTTACTTAGCTGGCCCATTACAGAACATTTGTTCCATAGACCGAATTAAGAAAAGATCTCCAATTCTCTCTGTTTCGTGCTTCGCTTTTTGGAATACCGCGCCTTGTCATCTCTTCATCCACTTGTTTGCGCCATCTATTATTTAGCCTGCCAATTCTGCGTGCACCGCCATGTGGCTCGAAATTATACGCCTTTTAGCAGGTTCATCATTGCTCATTCTTATTATATGGCCTAGCCAACGCAATCGCTGCATCCCGACACGTTTAACTATATTGATGTCGTTGTATAGCAGAAACAGCTCGTGATTCATACGACGTCGATATTCACCGTCAACGCAGATCGGTCCGTTGATCTTTCGAATAATTTTTCTCTCAAACACGCCAAGCACTGCCTTATCTGCTTGCGCAAGTACCCAGGCTTCGGAACCATACACCAGCACGGTGTATGGTTTTGTTTTTAAAGTGCTTACTTAAGCCAGAGTAGCATCTGTTGGCCAATACGATTCTTCTTTTTATTTCACAACTGATGTCGTTTTTTGTGTTTACGGCAATGCCGAGGTAGGCGAAGCCTTTTACTACCTCAAAATAATAGGAACCAACTTCCACAGTCGGTCCGATCTCAATGGACGCATTGCGCGTCGACACCATCAGCTTGGTCTTTTCTCCGTTTACCGCCAGACCCACTTTAGAAGGTATCGGTCATAAAGGTATCGGTTTCTTCTTTTATTGATCGTCCCATGATTTCTATATCATCAGCATAAGTAAGTAACATGTGACTATTGGTGTAGATTGTGCCACTTCTTTTGACGTTTGACTCTCGTATAACCTTTTCCAGCAGGATGTTGAAGAGATCACACGTAAGGCTGTCTCCTTGTCTGAAACCTCTTTTGGTACCAAACTCTTCGGAGAGGTTCTTTCCTATTTTAACTGAGGACCTCGTGTCATAATCGACAAAAAGGTGGTAGGTGTCGATCTGCATATCTCAGGTCTTCTCCAGGATTTGCCGCAGGGTAAATATCTGGTAAATGGTGGTCTTGCCAGGTCTAAAGCAGGAATGGTATGGTCCCTTCTTGTGGACGGGGCACAGGTTACTCGTTCTTCCTGCCAGATGGTGCTAACTAGCTGATGAATACACCTTATCAGCGTGTCGCCTCCGGTTTTGAACAGCTCGGCTGGTAAGCCATCGGCTCCTGCTTCTTTATTATTATTCAGCCGATTTATTGCTGTCTTTACCTCATCTTGGCGGGCGGTATACATTCAATACCATCTTCTGGGATTGGGACTGTGGTATCTTCGTCGTCTTCGCTGCTATTGGATAACAACAGTTTTGAAAAATGTTCTTTCCATATCCTGAGTTACACTGTCTGTATCAGTTACCAAATTACCTTGCTGGTCTCTACAGGAGAATGTGCCTGTACCAAAGCCATCAGTTTAATGCTTGACTCTTTGGTAGAATTTTCGGACTTAAATCTGGCTCCTGTATATCTCAATTTTTTCACACTCCCGCTTTTCCATCTCTCTCTTTTTCCTGCGGAAAAGACGTTTCTCCTCTCTCCTTTTCTCCCGATACCACTCTCGTGCGCTACGCGTTTCTACTTATTATAAAGTAGCCCTATATGCCGCATTTTTCTCTTCGGTAGCAGCACGACACTCCTGGTCATACCATGAATTCCTTTGGGGAGGTCTCTGGTATCAAAGTACTGATTTTGCAGCTGTTTGCATGGTGTGGGCAATGTTTTGCCATTGTCCTGATATGTTATCGGGACGAGGAGTGCTTTCATTAAGCAGTTGGGCCAGTTGGATGGAATATCTGTTGTGATTGCAGCTTACCGATGTCCAACTTCCGTGTTGTGTCTGTTCGCACTTTGTTTGCTACATTTAATCTGGTACGTACGTTTGCTGCAACAAGGTAGTGGTCCGAGTCTATGTTTGCACCTGGGAACGATCGAACATCCAACACGCTTGATGCATGTCTTCCATCTATCACAACGTGATCAATTTGATTTCTTGTTCTATGATCTGGCGACAGCCAGGTGCCCTTATGAATATCGAGATGCTTAAATCTGGTACTGCTAACTACCATGTTTCTTGCAGCTGCAAAGTCTATCAGCCTCATACCATTGTCAGATGTTTCACTGTGGAGACTGAATTTCCCGACTGTTGGGCCAAAGATATTCTCCTTTCAAATTTTGGCATTTTTTCTTTCGTTTTTTCATAGTAGGCTGTTTTTTCTAGGGGAGGGTTTCTAACCCGACGCCCAAACCCAAGTTTTTAATGTTCTTATGGGTGAACGCGAGGCACATGTTAGCTCACTACCTTTAATGGGCGTTAAAGGCAGTTCCCCAGGTGACACCACGGGGAGGTCAGTGTCCACTTGAGATGAAAGAGGGACCAAGATAAATCCTGGGCTTTGCCATGTTAAAGCCGGTATGGACCGTTCCTTGGTATCTTCCATCCCCTACGTCACCCTCCAGAGAACATTTGTCCTAAAAGCCGGACTAAGAAAAGATTTCCATTCCTCTTCATATGTTGTTTTAGTTTCCTAAAACGAGGGGCACTAAAAAACCCTCTGGCCCAAGCAGCACGCAGTGACGTCAGGCGTCATTTGACAGTTTGTTTTGGAAAGTTTGACAGTTTTTAGCCTTAGCGTACTTAGGACATGTTGACATGCGACCATGTGTTTGGTTGTTTGTAGTGGCTTGATTGAGACACCTCCAAAACATGGTTTTTGAACGCTTTTAAGTATCTACTGGCGACGAAAATCGTTGACCACGACGTTTTTTCTTAAGGTGCTGGAATCGAAGAAGTAAGGGCTGTACGGCGCATAACGCATCAATTCCACGTTTTTCCGGTCAAACAGGCGCTGGTTTTAATAGATGTGTGTCTTCTTTTGTTCGTTTTTCGAATTTCTCAGGAGACTTCAGACTAACAAATTGTAGTGTAACACTCAGAATTAACCGTCCTACATTTCCCAAGCCATATAGTCGCCACACGGTCAGTTTTGCCCAAGAAACAGTCCACCATTCTTACATGGACAACTTTCGTTGGATAGGGCTCGCTTTCGAAGACCTCCACAGTCGATTGCTGTTTTGTTTCTAAGCATAGATCCGAGATTCGTCATCTGTGACGATCTTATAAACGTCTTTTGAACCACCGCGATCGTTTTTATTCACAATTTCTTTGCATCAATCCATAAGAGCCTTTTTTCGAGCGGTTGTCCAATTTTCCCGGATCTAACGAGAAAAATCCAACGGTGTCATGACTACAATTTCCCAACTTAAGCTTATATATTTCAAAAATGGTACAACCTAGGAAAAAGATACGAAAGCCAGTCTTTTAGAGAATTTTCACAGCTATAAGATTTCCTCTAGTCCTATTTCGGTAAGACTTACCGTTTTCAAGCAAATCGCAAAAACCTCACAAAAAACCTAAAAATGTGACCTGAACTTCTACATATATCTCAAAAACCTAGGAACAAATCAAACAAATTTTCACAGCTACAACATTTGCTTTAGCTCCATTGCGATAGGAGTTGTGGTTTCCAAGCAAAATCGTGAAAACCTAAAATAAACCAACAAATGCCAATTTGAATCGCGTTTTATTTAAAAAGCGTTCCGGCGAGTTTTTTTTTGTTTTTTTATTTTTCTCATCAATGAACATTGTAATTTCAAAATCCGAAAAAACTTCCCAGGTGTATGGACCTAAAATTTAAAGTTGCTTTAAGAGCAGCGTGACCTTACTGTTATAGGTCTGTCGCACCTAGCCGTATTTATAGGTCTTTTATACGCTTTTTTACTACGCTCATTTTCAGCACATAACCTAGCAAACGTAATCGTTGTAACTCGATGCGCCTAACTTTGTCTTTGTATAGCCGGTAAATGCAGTTTGGGCCGAATATATAGTTTCACTCAATCACTCAAACACACCCGAATAACCCCTTACATAGTAATATAAGAAATAACTTCTGCATTTCCAGCATACTGTAAAATAATGAGTTGTTTTTTTTTTAAACCGACTGCGGATCTTTACTACTCTTATTTGCCTTGGCATCTGCTACGGCTCGTATTTGCCTGGCATCTGGCATTATTGTACTGCCTACGCAACTGCATCAGTGTGAATGCCAGTCAGGCATGCCTGATAGGCCCGTTGATATAGATGGCTTTGCTTCTACCTTTCAACCTCTCTCTCTCTCTCTCTTGATCATGTGTCGGCAGGCCCACTAAACCTTACCGAAGGAAAAGTGTGTTTAAATGCGATAAAAATGTATTCAATGGGTATAGGATAGGATTGATCGTGGTATGAAGATAGTTCAGACAGACTGAAATTTGGAAATTGGGGATTTCGCGGTGAGTTCTGCTCTAGATGATTCATGGGTAGCTATGTTTGCTCTAACGGCTCAGGAAGCATAGGTAATTGCTGAACAATTTGTAGATAATCGGGGACTAATTGGCGGTTTGTAGATGATCGATAGGCTGGTGTATTATTAACGGTTCGTAGATAATTGGAATGACGGTTTGTCTATAATCGGTCAATGGTATGTATTGCTGGCGACCGTGACATCGATGTTAGATGGTCGAAGATCGGGCAAACGGTGATCGGGTGGAAATAATCCGGAATACTATGTGCTCGATGTTCGGCTGTAGATGATCGAGCGAGCAGTGGATTAGGTGTTCGGCACTCGGTTGTAAATAACATCGGAAACACGATGTATTCGGTGTTCGGCTTTAGCTTTTCGGTTGTAGATAATCGGGGACACGATTTATTTATTTATTTAATTCATTTTGTAATACAAGCCATCAAGGCCAAAAACATTACAAAGTATAATTCAACTGAGTAAGATAATAAAATAAAAGAGTAAGATAATAAAATTAAACATCAAAGAATATAAGTAAATATGAGTAAAATATGGTTCCCCAACCATAAAATTTGAGAAAGAATTTATTAATCAAATAATAAGTCCTAGTCAGCAGTAGTCATAAAAATCAAAGTGCCTAGCCCGGCTAGTTTGGCCACAAAAGAACTAGAGAAGTTTTAACTTAAAAAGATTGTTAGAATGAGAGAAAACCCGTAACTCTGACGGCAAACGATTCCAGCTTCGAGCTATTCGTACTAAAAATGATCTTCTAAATACGTTTTTCCAAATTCTTGGGATAGGAATTTGCGGGTTTCTGAACGAGCGACCAAAGCTAAAACCACTATATAAAGAGACTGGCTTAGCAGTCTTTATTATTTTATGGAATGAAATCAAATTCCTAAAATGCACATATCTGTTGAACGTACATCCAAGAAATCTTATGACGTAACTTGACACATGATTTCTTCTAGGAATGTTGTAGACGAACCGGGTTATTGTATTTACTAGCCGCTTTATCCTATTCAGGTGGATACCCACAGTACCTGTAAAAACTTCAAATCCATAGTGAATGTGTGACATAAGTAAGGCATGGCCAATCTTATATTTTATATGGAAAGGTAAGTGCATGTTGCAACCATAAATCCTACGCAACGAAGATACAACTTTACCTGATAACGCATCAATGTGATGTTTGAAAGAAAGTTCACTGTCGATTATTATGCCTAGACATTTGTGTCGGTCTAGAACCTGCACCCTGTCATGCTGTATAAAAATATCAAACTGTGGAATAACGCGATTTGATGCAGGAAACAAAATGGCTTTGCTCTTAGCAGAATTAATAGACAATGAGTTGCAGCTGGTCCAACTAACTACATTCCTCAGGCAGTCATTAATGTTGGTTTGACATACATCAGGTAAATCCGGACAACCACTAAAGAGCAGAAACATGTCATCTGCGAACATAAAGGTATCACAATCATTAGAACTTGTGTGAATTGGCAAGTCATTTACATATAATATAAACAATAGGGGCCCCAAAACTGATCCTTGGGGAACTCCCGATAAAATGGATACAACATCCGATTGAAGTCCATTATAAGTCACATATTGTGTCCTTCCAGACAGGTAAGAATAAATAAGTTTACAAGCAGTATAGCAAAACCCAAACTGTTGGTTCAACTTAGCAATCAATCGATTATAGTTAATTGAATTAAACGCTTTGGATAAGTCCAGAGAAATCAGCATGCTTAGTTTTCCAACATTGGCATTTTCCCGAATTTTGTCAGTAAGACTCAGTAGCAAATGTGTTGTGCTGTGCCCAGGTCTAAAAGCATATTGTGAATGACAAATCAAACTAGAACAGTGTTGAACTATTTGATTTCTCATAACGTGCTCAATAATTTTAGAGATAGCCGGAAGAATCGAAATCGGCCGAAAGTCATCAGGTCCACTTACGTTCTTGGTTTTTGGAATGGGAACAACCCGACCTATCTTCCAAGCCTGAGGAAAAGATGATGTCATTAGAATACCATTAACCAAATCTGTTATAACATTTGACAAATAAGGAAACATTATTTTGATGAAGGTAATCGGAATACAGTCTACTCCCAAAGATTTTGACTTCACTTTTTGCAATACCGCAAAAACATCAACCTCATTAACACAAGAAAAGGAGAACTGATTTTCAGATACCAAAAAGTTTTCAAGACTACTCATCTCATCAGAAGAACCATAATCACCTGCAAACGATTCATTTAACTCATTTGGGTCAATTTCAAAATCACTAGAATCACCACCAATACACCCAGAGCTCCTTAGAATTCTCCACATGTCAGATGGGCCAACACCATTAAATATTTTGGAAAAATGTTTCCTACGCACCCTTCTCATTACGCTCTTAGCCTTGTTGCGATAACGACAGTATGTTTTCCAATTCTGGTCAGACCTGTTATTCAAAAATGCTGAGAATGACAAATCCCTTATCGACCTAGCAAAACGAATCTCCTGCGCTTTCATCCAATTTTCAGCACAAGGTCTAACTGTTTTCCTAACAATGGGAACATGTGCATATAGTCTGCCTAACAAACTAGAAATGTGAAAACACTTTGAATCAATAGTAGTGGAGTTAAACACATTGCCAAAGTCATACTCATTTAAGAGGGAAAATATGCCCATCCAATCTATCTCAGCATAATTTCGATACTCAACGAATTCTTCTTGCGATTCATAGTTAAAAGAAAGAGAAGCAAATATCAAAGAATGATCCGAAATTGTAGGACTTTGGACTTGATCAGAAAATTTAACAAATGACGAATCACTACAGAGTATAAAGTCAATTAATGATGTACTCCTTCTTCTCAAGTTAAAATGCGTTGGTTTGGAATTATGCACAACAGATAGATTGAATCGAGAGCAAAGAGAACGAAACGTGTCAGATCTTGCTACGTTAAACAAATTGTAATTGAAGTCGCCCACAGTAATTATGTTTGGTTCAAGTGAAAAATAATTCCGGTGATAAGACAACACCGAATATAATCTTAGTATTATTCAGATCTAATTTCACAAAAAGAGACTCACAACTTGCAACAGAGACAGCAAAACTACGCTCAAATCGAAGTCCATTCGAAACATAAATGGCCACACCGCCTCCTCTCCTAGAGGTAGAGCGATCATTACGAATTAGTCTGTAGCCTGGAATAGATACAGCAGAGTCAGGAATATCATCCGTAAGCCAGGTTTCAGATACAGCAAAAAGATCTAAAACATTGTCATTTATAATAGACCTTATCTCATCCATTTTCATGGATGGTTTAACACTCCTGCAGTTCCAGTGCCCTATTTTTAATTGGTTCTGGAAAGGCATTAAAGCCGATTTCAGATATGTGCTGCTGCTAACTATAGGACCTAAGTTGTCATTAAAAGACATCAAAATGTTTAAAAAAATATGTGATGGGGAACCAAAGAAAATGTATTATTAGTATGAAATTCAATAAAAATGTATACAAAAACATATAATCAATCTATAATACTGTTTACTGCTTTACAGCTGATCATGAGATTATTGAGATCATAAAAGTAATTAAATTCATAAAAAAAAATAACGTGATGGCAAATGCTACTGAGCAGGTGAAATTTCGGATTGCTGCAACAATGAATTACAGTAGTTCATATCTCGCTTAGACTTTACACCACTAGGATCCGTTATCTCAACCAGTACATTGTCTCTATTCAAAATTTTAAACTTTGATATAATATTTAACTTGCGAAGTTTACTGCATATCACACTCAGATTAGCAGCAGCTGGAGTGTAATGGTCATTAAGATACACACGGCTTATAACTTCACTGCCAGGACCATCAGTAATGATATCACACACACGCAAGGAACGGGTTTTGAAATATTGTTTCATTAATTCATCTCGCAGTGCTACATTATATAGTTTGACCAGAATTTGCTTCCTTCCATGGATATAACAAACATGGTTTACATCACTTCTATTTAAGCTGACCTTGTAGAATGTAGCCAGCGAAATAACAGGCAGAATAAGATCCTGAAGACCATCCGGTAAACCACCAATAACAAAATCACCACGATTAATACGTCTATGCAGGATATTGTTTTCAACTTCCAATTTTGATATCTTGGATTTCGCCATCTCTTCAACATCATGAACACGGTCGTTGCGTTTAATGATGTCAGCTTTGATCTCCGCCAAACAAGAACTCAAATCTGCTTTCATACCCTGAATTGCACTTGTAATAGTATTGAGTTCAGATTGGTGGACTCCAACAAATGATTCTAGTTGCTTTTTAACATCTCGAATATCACGGGCAACAGCATTGTTATCACGTATGTTCCCGAGATTACATTCACAAGCTGAACAGATAAAAGAGGCTGCACTAGATGATTTAAAGTATGACAGATCTTTTTCTGTAAGTTTCGCACAAGACACATGAAACCACTTGCAGCATATTCTACATTCTATGCTCCCTTGTTTGGTTATAGGATTTGAGCACAATCCACATTTATCATTCGTTTTATTAGCTTTAGAAGCCGGCATTTTCAACAACAACAACAGCAGCAATTTACAGGCGGCACCAACAAAATATTCACGTCAACGGTATTCTTTACCAAATGTCAATTTAATCAGTGTTCAAATGTAAGTATTCGGGAACACGATGTTTTTTGAAATTCGGCTGCATATTTTCGGGAACAAGTGGATTTCGGCGTTCGTCTGTAGATATTTGCGCTACTGATTTCCAAATATAGAACAGCAGACCCGAAGGTTCTGTGGAGCTGCTGACTTCGATAGGTCAAGAGCCATGAATGTTAGGAGGGCGGTTCGGAAACTTCTTAGCCTATGAATGAAAGAGAATAGTTAGCTTTTCAAAAATATTTTTATTTTTCAATAAACTTCAATACAGTTAGTCCAACGCTTTTCTAGCAATTCTATCCCTTGATTAAAATAGTTTTCCTCAAAGTCATTTTGAAGACAGTGGTTTACAACTGTAATTGCATCTTCATTTGAGATAAAACGTTTGTCAGCAAGGAATGTTTTTAAATTTGGGAACAAGTAAAAGTCACTGGGAGCTAAATCAGGAGAATAAGATGGGTGGTCAAGCAACTCGTACTTTAATTCGGTGATTTTAGCCATTGTTAAAACACTCTTGTGCGCTGGTGCGTTGTCTTGATGAAAAATTATTTTTTTTTGTGTTGTAAGCCAGGACGTTTTTCTCAAATTTGTACATTTAATTGATCCAAAAGGTTGCAATAGTACTCTGAATTTATTGCTTTACCCTTTTGCAGATAGTCAATCAATAAAATACCTTTGAAGTCCCAAAAATACCGTTGCCATAACCTTACCAGCCGATTGAATTATTTTTGCCTTCTTTGGGGCACTTCCTCCAGCTTCAGTTCATTGTTTGGATTGTTCTTTTGTCTCTGGAGTATAGTGGTGGATCCATGTTTCATCAACAGTTATGAAACGACGCTTAAAATTTATTTTATTACGCTTAAAACGATCCAGACAAGTTTGAGAAGTTCATTCTTATGCGTTTTTGATCGACTGTTAACAAATGCGGCACCCATCTTGAAGAAAGCTTTTTCATCTGTGGTCCCTCATGCAAAATTAAATTCACCCGATCATTTGAGATGCCCATGATATTAGCAATTTCACGCACTTTTATTCGTCGATCATTTAATACCATATCATGCACTTTGGCTACAATTTCTGTTGTTGTTGCTGTTTTTGGACGTGGTTCATCTTCAATGCTTGTACGACCATGTTTAAATTCAGCAACCCAATTTTTTACTGTGGCATATGAAGGAGCACTTTCACCTAACACATTCACCATATCATTATGAATTTCTTGTCCCGATAAACCTTTTTTATGTAAATATTTAATGACAGCACGCATTTCTAATTTTTCCATTGTAAAAAAAATTGCAGATGCGTCTTTTTTTGAACACCTGTTTCTATTTGTAGGAGTTGCCAGATCGAAACAAAATTTAACATGTGTTCATAACAAAGATGGAAGTCTCCAAAACACTTAACTTTTTTCTGTTTATACCGCTTTTTTTGTGCTAGGCTAAGAAGTTTCCCAACTGCCCTCGTAGCTCACAGGGCCTATTCTGGTTTAGTCCTCGACAGATATGCGTTGAGTAGTGCTTCTAGAATATTCGTCACTGGTGACAGGAGGGGTGCCACCGTGGTGCAATGGTATGTACATCAAAACTTTTCAACGGTGCAAAATACCCCTCAGTAAAGTTGGCGACATTTCCTGAGTATTTCAGCCTTGTAAAACTTCTCTACAAGTGGTGGCTTAAGACACGCCGTTCGGACTCGGAGTTAAACAGTGGGTCCCATATCATTGAGCTAAGATAAATCGGGGTGCACTCATTGATATGAGAGAAGTCTCCCTTGTCCCTTCTGGGATGTTTGTGGAACAATAACAATAACGACAGGAGGGAAATCGACATGATTCGCTTCTGATGACATTATCAACCTTTCAAGCTTCTGGTACAATATCGGAGGATTCCATTTGACAAATACTTAACTGTGGGCCCATAGGAACATCGCCCGTAGGTTTTTTTAGTAGTACCTCCTGAGAGGATTCATAACACGATCCTCTTTGTCCTATCACTCTCGGGGTGCTCTAGAAATTGCCGGTTAAAAAAGCACTTGCATCTCTTCGGATCAGTTACGGTCACGCCGTCGAAAATTAGAGCCGTTCTATCAACCTTCTTTCCCGGATTTGACAGTGATCATGTACCAATGTTGCTTTACTTCAGGGCCTTCAGGATTTGTACGACAAAGCTCATCACGCTCATGTGATAGTTCCGCCGCCTCTGCTGGGAAATTTGGTCTGAATTCGTGTATTCGACCAGCAGGTATGTAGCGAGCGACTGTAGATGTGATGATGTACCGCCAAATTATTTCATCGACCTGATAATCTGAGGGACTCTGTGGCGGTGATTAGTGAATTATCTTCACCCTTGTCAACTAGATTTTCCATGGTTAACGAAGATGATGATTGGAAGATGGTCTCAACGAAGGGACATAACGGGTTGCCAAGACACCTCATTTTTCAGACCAGGTGCAACAAAGGTGATTTCTGACTGTGGCAATCTCCTACAACATGTGTAGCTATCTGTTTGCTCAGCCAATGTTCCGGTCATTTTCTAGGACGGAATCGAAATTTCACGATGAGCATTGAATTACCCTGCTCTCCAAAAGCGAACTGATATCAGTCATATAATGCATGGCACAAGAGCTCTGATGTGCTCGATTTTACTCGCGAGTGAAAAATACCTGTGAGTGGGAGTACTCGAAGAGTGCGAGTTTTATGAGAAGTTTACTCTCCACTCTTTTGTTTTATGTGCAGCGCTCGCTGTTACTCCTTGTTGGAAAGTAAGAGTGGGGGCCAACATGTTCAGAATAGAGTGGTCTGTTAACGAAGATGATGATCGCCGCCTAAAAGTCGTGTTCTAAAACAACACGTATTGGACGGCGATTGAATTCATGTTCAATAAAAAGACGAATTGGAGATTTGATATCGTTCTCTTTAAGAAGACGACTTGAAGTCGTGATCTAAAATAAGACGACTAGAAGTTGTGCGTTTTAAAGTCGTCGTCTATAAGATGTAGTCCTCTACAAGAACTTGGCTTGATGTCGTCTTCTATAAGAACTCGACTTGATGTCGTTCTCTATAAAACGATAACATAAAGTGGTTCTGTATAAGAAGACGACTTGATGTCGTGCTCTGAAAAAAACACGACTTGAAGTCGTACTCTATGACGACTGAAAGTCGCCCTCTATAAGAAGATGACTTGAAGACGTCCTCTATAAAAAGACGACTTGAAATCGCCATCTTTAAGAACTCTATTTGATGTCGATTTCTATAACAAGTCGCTCTCTACAGGAACACGTATTGAAGTCGCTTTCTATAAGAAGACGACTTAAAGTCGTGCTCTATAAAAAGGTGATTGAAGTTGCGCTCTAAAAGAAAACGATTCGATGTCTTGTTCTAAACGAAGACGAGTTGATGTTGCCCTCTATATAAACGCGACCTGCTCTAAAACAAGCATTCATTTGATAAATGTAGAAAAACAGTTGGCCAGAAGTTGTTGTCGAGATTTTTTCACGATTCTGAATTTGTAAGACTCTGACTCCAGACTCCGGAATCACGGATATAGGACCATGCGATACCATGATTTCATTAGATCACTTCCATTTGTTCAAATGAAATCGTGTAAGATCCGATCTTATACCCCTCAGTAATGTTGGCGACATTTTCTGAGTATTTCAGCCTTGTACAGCTTCACTACAAGTGGTGTCTTAGACACGCCGTTCGGACTCTGCGATAAACAGTATGTCCCATATCATTGAGCTAATATGAATCGGGGTGCACTCATGGATGTGAGAGAAGTCTCCCCTGTCCCGCCTGGGATGTTTGTGGAACAATTATTATTATTATAAGATACTACGAATATATCAGAAAAGTCAAACTTATAGAGAATTTTCATAGCTACAACATTTTCTTTAGTTCCATTTCGATACGACTTGCGGTTTCTAAGCAAAATCGTGAAAACCTAAAAAAATCCTTAAAAATGTCAACTTGAATCGCTTTTATTTAAAAAGCGCTCCGGCGATTTTTTTTTTTTTGTTTTTTATACCCTCAGCATTTATGCTAACGAGGGTATATACACTTTCATACGGGCAAAATGTGCCTCATCGAAATAATGGTTTTAGACCCCAAGTATGTTTGGACGATATGTGTATCATGCAATTTGGGGTTGATTTAGCCATGTCCGTCCGTCTGTCTGTCCGTCTGTCTGGCTGGTGAGCACGATAACTCTCGAACGGAGCAACCGATTCGGTTAAAATTTTCGTAATATATTGCCCAAACTTCGGTCCACTCCTTCCGGCCCACTCCTTCCGGTACCTCCCCCACAAAAGTTCGAAAATGTTCAGAATATTTGTGCGCACGATAACTCTTGAAGGGAGTAACCGATTTGGCCCACACTTTGTACATCGTGAAAGTTCTACCAGACTTAGAGGAAGTTTAAATATGGATTCAATCGGTCCACTCCTTCGGGTACCTCCCACACAAAATTTCGGAAAAGTTCAGTTTAGGACCTGCTCTCGAATCGCTTTGATTTTTGTTGTAACGACTTGTATTCGCTGTCCCCATACGACGGTACAAGCTTCATAAGGGGCAAGTCCATACTTCCTGAGAAAATAGCCTGATAGGTGCAAAAAACCCCTATGACACCGTGTGTAGTGGTTGGAGCGCAAGATAAATCTCGAACGGATCTGCCAATTCGGTACAAAATTTGGCCTTCGTCATATTTTGTCCAATCATAGTTTAAGTTCGAAGATAAACCATGTCGGTCCACTCCTTCAGGTACCTCCCTCACAAAAATTCAAAAATCTTCGAAAAAATATGCGCACGATAACTCTTGAAGGGAGTGACTGATGTAATCCATACTCTGCACATCCTAATATATCTACCAGATATAGATCAGGTTCGAATAAATATTTGTCCAATCCTGCTGGTACCTCCCACACAAAATTTCGGATAAGTTCACTTTGAGACCTGCTCTCGAATCACTTTGATTTTTGTTGAAGCGATTTGCATTCGCTACCTCCATGTCGACGGTAAAAGCTTTTTCAGGAGCAGGTCCATATTTCTTGGGAAAACATCCCGAAAGTTATAAAAAGCCCTATGTCATCATGGATCTCGAACTGTTCTTCCGATTTGGTGCAACATTTGGTCTTCGTCATATTTTATCCAAACTTAGTTTCATGGGGCAAAACCGGTCCCCAACTTCCGGTACTCCTCCCCAATATTTAAAAAATGTCACTAAAATGTTAGGGCGATTTCACTTGAATGGTGCAACCAATTTGGTCCAAACTTTGGATCTCCTAATATTTTGTCAAAATTTGGTTTAACTTCTAAAATGGCCCATATCGGTCGGTCCTTCCTAAGGGTACCTCCCCCACAAAAGTTCAACACTTGTGTTAATTCCTAATCCACATTTTTGTCGGCAAGTTCAAATGTTGAAAAGGGCCACAAAATTCTGAAGAGACGCTAAATACATTCTATCTGTCCGTAGATGAAAGTTTCAATTCACATTGGCTGAGGGTATACCTCTGTTGGCAAAGCCGACTGACACTTTTTTACTTGTTATAATAATTTTGATGTTTTTCATAATCGTTTTGAAAATGTTCCATGTTATCAGCATCCGAAGCACATTTTGCCCGTATGAAAGTGTATATACCCTCGTTAGTATAAATGCTGAAGGTATAATAAATGGATAGGGGCGGAATCCTGATATTTGGAATAATGATTACTGTTGGAGTATAGGATTGAGGTAGTTTTGGAAATTCCTACTTATGCGTATGAAAAGTACTAAACGGTACTAATTTGGTTTTGGGTTAACGGATTGAATTGGGATCCTGAAATTTCGAATTACGATTATTGATGGAGTGTAGGATTGAGATAGTTTTTATGGAATTTCGTACTTAGGAGTACGAAAAGTTCAAAATGGTAATAAATTTGGTACAATTTGGATTTGGGTGAACGGATAAAGCTGGAAATTTGGAATTAAGATTAATGTTGGAGTGTAGCCTTGAGATATGGAGGTATGTTTGGAAATTCGGAAATACTTAAATACTGAAATACTTAAAAGTTACTTAATACGGTACTATTTGGATTTGATTGAACGGATAGAGATTGAATTCTGAAATTTGGTGATAAGATTACTGCTGGAGTATAGGATTGAGGTAGTTTTGGAAATTCGTATTTATTTTGTACAATTTGGTTTTGGGTGAACAGATACTGAAATTTAGAATTAATATTACCGTTAAAGTTTGGAAAATCGGACTTATGTGTACGAAAAGTACTAAATTGGGTACAATTTGGAGTTGGGTTAACGGATAGAGCTGGAAACCTGAAATGGAATGGATAGAGCCTGAATTTGAAATTTGTGTACAAAAGGTACTAAATTTGGAACAATTTGGATATGGGTGAACACATCGAGCTAAAACCCTGAAATATACAGTAGAACCTCGATAATTCGTACTCCGATAATTCGTAATCTTCGATAATTCGTAATAAACTGCCTGTCCCTTGAAGCCATTTCCTTCGCAATTTAACCTCGCTAAATCGAAAACCTCGATAATTCGTATAAAATGATCGGTCCCTTGGATTACGAATTATCGAGGTTCTACTGTATAATTAAGATTACTCTCGAGTGGACGATTGAAATAGTTATTGAAATTTGTACTTTGAATAAAGTAAAATAAAGGTGGAATTCTGAAATTTGGTATTATAGTCGCTGTTAGTGTGTAGGGTTGAGATATTGATGTGGTTGTGGATATGCATACCTGTAAATGAGTATCGCGGTTGGGATATAGTTTTGGATATAGCGATGTAATTTTTGAAACTTATAGATATTATACATAGGTACTAAATGTAGTACCGGTTTGATGTTGCTTTAATTGATATAGCTGGAATTCCGAATTATTGTATTAGGGTCTATGTTGGTGTTCAGATAAGGAGTATTTGAAACATATACAAATTTTGAAATTAGGTATGGAAGTCGCTAAGGACAGAATTATTGAGTTGGTAATGGAAATACGAAAAGTACAAAATAGTACTAAATTTGGTGTTGGTTGAAGCCGGAATTATATAATTAGTGTGCGAAAAGTAAGTGCAATAAATTTGGTATTGGATTAAGGAATGGAAGTGGAATTCTGATTTATTATTTATCTGTAAGGTTCACTGTTAGAGGTGGTAGTAAAATAAGTGTACTAGAAGTATTAAATACCAATAGCACTGGTATTGATAATGTTTATGAAAATCCGCCTTTACAATGCACAATGGATCCACTTGTATGGAGAAAGTGGCCAAAAATATTTAGAGTGTAAAAATCAAGGCAATGCGCCGGATACAGCTCTGTGCTGCTGCGAAGAGTGCTTTAAGAGACCACGAGCGTAGCATTCTCCCCCCTTTCTCCTCTGGAGGGGATATACGGTAAGAATTGTTTTATGCTGTTAATACAAAATGACATCAACAAAGGTCCCGATTATCTTATGATGCAAAAATAGGCTTGGGGAAACAAAACAATCTTCAAAACAACATAAAATCCAACCAATTTAGCGGATTAAAAAAAATTTTTGTCTGAAAATTGGTAAAATTTTTAATAGATCTTGTAGCGTTCTTCCTGGAAGACGCGCACCGCCAATGTAAGACAAATTTGGAAGACGATTTCTACATCTTGCTTCTGATGCCAATTATGTTAATGTACGTGGTCAGATAACAGAGTTAAACGCTAATATATCCATAGAAACCCTATTCTAGGGCAGCTTTAGTCAGCTTGGAAAATTATTCCCGAGGTGGGCACTGGTGGGCATCATGACTAAAACCTTAGGTCAAATTTAAGTATATGATCGAATTGGCATTACAAAATACACTATGAAAATATGCAGCTAACTAGAATTCCACAACACGCTAAAACACTATTTTTAAATGAAAGTTAAGCTATTACCTCCTCCTAGTTTCGCGATATTTTGAATATATTTACTTGCACTTAAAATATAGGTTGTACTCACAACAAAAAATATTAGTCAAATGTTCCGACTTTTGAAGCTATTCTTAAGAATATCGCGTTCGAATGAAACAAAAATTAATATATTTTTAAAAAGGTCCATGTCATAGCTGTCGGAGTTGCCAGATGTTGTACCAAAATTTTGACATTCATTTTTTTATTTTTGGCCAATGGGTGGATCCACTGTGCAATGTATGGAATGTTTCTACATGTAATACCATGGATTTTTAAAATTGTACTGAAGTGGTTAAAAAATGTGGTTAAAATACCCATACCGTTCTAATAAAACGTGGATTAAAATTTACAATGTGGGTCGTTGTTGATGTGTAGGGGTGCGATAAGGTCTGTTTTGGAAATTCGAACTAAAAGTATACTAGTTAAGGTGCACTATGCATAACATTGTAATATAAGGAGGCAATACAGTGAATGTATTGTTCTAATATGAATTTTGAATTTCAGAATCCGCAAAAACTTCTCAGGTGTAAGCACCTTCCATTTAAATTTGGTTCAAGAGCACCGTGCGTGTTTTCAATTGTACTACTTTTTTCTAAAAAGTGGACTTACGGCCTTTTCTTGCACCACAGACGGCACACTCCCTTTATTCAATGTGTATGTGGGTCAAAGGGTTTGGCTTGAATTTTATACCGGATTATGTTATTAATTTGGTGTAGGTGAATTAATCATAAAATGCTAGAGATTATTTTTTGTGATCTCACAAAAATAAACCCTCCAAAATTAGGGATTTCCTTGCAAAATAAAACAAAAACAAAAACGTATCAATAAATATTAATTAAATTTTAATTTGGCCTTGTTTGCTGCAACACCTCAAATTCATCGTCATAATGACAATAATGAACCGATCAAAATTTAATACCCATCAAAAATGACCGAAAACCAATAAAACAACAGACATGCGCGACATTGTTAAAAAACGTAGTGTTTTATGAGAGCGTGTGGCATTTTGATGGCTAGTGGCTTGGTTGCAAGTGTGTGCCGAATGTGTAGAATGGACAATGCAAAAAATAAATAAACAAAGTCATCATCATAGCCATTAATATTTCAACAAATATTTTGACACATCGCCAAAGAGTAATTAATTAAAATTTAATACAAAACGGTGAGGCGCCTACGCACGTCATTTGATCGCCTCCAAAGAGAAGAGAGAAAAACCCTTCAAACCCCACCAATAGCCAATGACATACGAATATGTCTAAATTAGTAATCAATCTTCTGATTTATTATTTTTGCATATAAATTGATTTAAAATTGATTTTGCAAAAAATAAAAACGAAAATAAATAAAAATTTGGCTATTTTTATTATTTTATTTTCTATTTCAAGAGAGCCGATGCATCATGAAGTGGATCAAAATTTGCATTATTTTGCATTTGAAGACATTTCAAGTCGGAAGTTGCCGATGTAGAAAATTCAATTGTTATGGCTTTGGTTGGTTGGATGCTTAATATACCACTTGTTTAGAAACAGGTGTTGACAAGATGATGAATTGAAAATCGGTTGTAGTAAATTAAGAATCATTTAGTGGCTTATTTCTTAAAAATATTTCTTCTCTGTTCAAACATATTTGGTCGGAGATTTTGAAATCAAATGTTTTTCAATGACTGTTGTTATAAAAATAAACACAATCAAAACTATCAAAAAAAACTTGAAGTCTATTTCCTGTAGAAAGGAAATTTCTGCAAATCTTTTGTTGTGTAAATGACGCAAATAACGTGGTACTCCGTTATATATTTTATTCACATCTAAAAAGTCCAAATATTTTGATGGCCCTGAAAGTGATGATGTCGTTTTTTAGCATAAAAAGTCATAAATATTGGCACTGCCTATGGCGGTCGAAGTATCATCTCAAACATACAATAAGATTTGCCACAAATCATTGAAAATCTAAGAATCCCATTGACTTAAACAAAAGACTTAAGAAACGAACTCTATTTTAACCTTAATTTATGTTTTGTTACTCTTCCCATTGTCTTCGGTGATATATAGGTGTGGAGCCGCCTATTGTCTCTTGTCGAAGGTCCACATTTTGTTAATACCAGTAGTTTTAGATTTTCTAAATTTGCTTTATTTTATTGGAATTTAATAGACACTAAAATGTTATTTCTTCAAGATATTCTCATATTTTTTAGGTTGGGTTTTGGATTTTCATAAATTTATATGCATATCCACAGGTTATTCATATAGGCGTTGACATATTAAAATTTAAATGAAATTCATAATTTTTTAATATTCTCTATAGTTTGGTTATATTTTTTGTTTGTTGAACCAATATGACTCGGGTTTTTTTCATTGCGTTTTTATTGTTTAAATATTTCCTTATGTTTCAACTTTTTTCATAGAACTACTCCACAGTATTGAGTTGGTGGTATCCATTTGCACAGAAAACTTTTAACGTTTGAATAGTTTTGAATCTTCGGGCATTCCCCGTTATATTTTTATACAATTTATTGTGTGTCAAAATATTATTTGAAAATTAAGAAATAAAAAATATAATATTTTTTTAAATAATTTTGGTTAAGAATCAAAAACAAGTCTGGAGTCATGCGGAATTCAAGCATAAATAACGTTTGTTTTCAATGTGCAATAAGTATGGGCAATCTGTATTCTCAATCTATGACGTTGAAACTCTGATATTTTGACATTTATAACAACACTCTAGCCTGATTAAAGTTTTAGCTCAACTTTATAGACCCATAGCACAGTGGTCGCTGCCATTGGCCAAAATTAAAAATATGAAGGTGTTCGTATCTACTCCTTACTTACTTAGTTGGCCCATTACAGAACATCTGTTCCATAGACCGAACTAAGAAAAGATCTCCATTCCTCTCTGTTTTTCGCTTGACTTTTTGGAATACCGCGCCTTTCCATTTCTTCATCCACTTGTGTGCTCCATCGAAGTTTAGGCCTGCCGATGCCATGTGGCATGTATTCATACGCCTTTTTAGCGGGTTCATCATCGCTCATTCTGATAATATGGCCTAGCCAACGCAATCGTTGCATCTCGATACGTTTAACTATATTCATGTCTTTGTATAGCTTATATAGCTCGTGGTTCATACGACGTCGATATTCACCGTCAACGCAAATCGGCCCGTAGATCTTTCGAAGAATTTTCCTCTCAAACACACCAAGCACTGCCTTATCTGATTGCGCAAGTACCCATGCTTCGGAGCCATACATTAGCACGGGTAGTATCAGCGTTTTGTATAGTGTTATTTTTGTTTGACGAGATGTGGCTTTGTTTTTAAATTGCTTACTTAGACCATAGTAGCATCTGTTGGCCAATACAATTCTTCTTCTTATTTCACAACTGATGTTGTTTGTTGTTTTTATGGCAGTGCCGAGGTAGACGAAGTCTTTAACTACCTCAAAATTGTAGGTACCAACTTCCACAGTTGGTCCGAACTCTATGGACGCTTTGCGCGTCGACACCATCAATTTGGTCTTTTCGCCGTTTACCGCCAGACCCACTTTCGCAGATTCTGCTTCGACCTTCCTAAAGGTATCAGTTACTTCCTTTACTGATCGTCCCATGATGTCTATGTCATCAGCATAGGCAAGTAACATGTGGCTATTGGTGTAAATTGTGCCATTTCTTTTGACATTTGCATCTCGTATTACCTTTTCCAGCAAAATGTTGAATAGGTCACACGAAAGGCTGTTTCCTTGTCTGAAACCTCTTTTGGTACAAAATTCTTCGGAGAGGTTCTTTCCAATTTTAAGTGAGGACCTAGTATCAGTTAAAGTCATCTTACAAAGCCGGATGAGCATTGCGGGGATACCAAATTCAGACATTGCGTGGAATACCTTTGATCGGAGGGGACTGTCGAATGCTGCTTTATAATGGACAAAAAGGTGAAATATGTCGATCTGCATCTCTTGGGTCTTCTCTAGGATTTGCCGCAGGGTAAATATCTGGTCAATGGTGGACTTGCCAGGCCTAAAGCCACACTGGTATGGTCCAATTATTTCGTTGACCATTGGCTTTAGTCGTTCGCACAATATCCCTGACACTATCTTATAGGCAATAGGGAGAAGACTTATGCGGGACGGGACATAGGATGCTCAGGTTCCAATCGTCGGGTACGCGTTCTTCCTGCCAGATGGTGCTAACTAGCTGATGCATACACCTTATCAGCGCGTCGCCTCCGGTTTTAAACAGCTCGGCTGGTAAGCCATCGGCTCCTCCTGCTGCCTTATTGTTCTTCAGCCGGTTGATTGCTGTTTTTACCTCATCTTGGCCGGGCGGTATACATTCTATACCATCTTCTGGGATTGGATCTGTGGTATCATCGTCTTCGCTACTATTAGATACCAGCAGATTGGAGAAATGTTCCTTCCATATCCTGATCACGCTATCTTTATCTGTTACCAGATTACCTTGCTGGTCTCAACAGGAGGATGTGCCTGTACCAAAGCCATCTGTTCGATGTTTCACTCTTTGGTAAAATTTTCGGACTTCATTCTGGCTCCTGTACATCTCGATTTTTTCACACTCCCGCTTTCCTATTTCTCTCTTTTTCTTGCGGAAAAGACGTTTCTCTTCTCTCCTTTTCTCCCGATATCTCTCTCGCGCGCTATGCGTTGCTACTGATAGCAAAGTAGCTCTATATGCCGCATTTTTCTCTTCGGTAGCAGCACGACACTCCTGGTCATACCATGAATTCCTTTGTGGAGGTCTCTGGAATCCAAGTATGGATTTTGCGGCTGTTTGCATGGAGTGGGCAATATGTTGCCATTGTGTTGTTATGTTATCGGGACAAGGAGTGCTCGCGTTAAGCAATTGGGCTAGTTGAGTGGAATATGCTGTGGCTATCTGTTGTGTATGCAGCCTATCGATGTCCAACTTCCGCGTTGAGTCTGTTCGTGCTTTATTTGCAACGTTTAGACGGCTACGTACCTTTGCTGCAACAAGGTAGTGGTCCGAAACAATGTTTTCGCCTCGGAACGATCGTACATCCAACACGCTGGATGAATGTCTTCCATCTATTACAACATGATCAATTTGATTACTTGTTCTTTGATCTGGAGACAGCCAGGTGCCCTTATGAATATCGAGATGATTAAATCTGGTGCTGCTAACTACCATGTTTTTTGTAGCTGCAAAGTCTATCAGCCTCATACCATTGTCAGATGTTTCACTGTGGAGACTGAATTTCCCGACTGTTGGGCCAAAGATATTCTCCTTTCCAATTTTGGCATTAAAATCGCAACGGTCATATGTTTCATCTAAGCGCTCGTAAAATATATCTTTGGTCTGTTCGTCCTTTTCTTCAGTGGGAGCATGAGCACAAATAAAGCTGATGTTGAAGAATTTTGCTTTGATTCGAATTGCAGCAAGTCTTTCATTCACTGGGGTGAAGCTGGATACCAGATGTTTTAGTCTCCGACTAACTACGAATCCGCAACCAAACTCATGCTTTACGTCATAGCAGCTATAATACAGTGCGTCACCTTTAGGTGTTGTTGTGACGCCTTTCCCAATCCATCGTATTTGGCAGTAATATCGGCCTTGTACTTTTCAAGTACGTCTGCCAATGCGAAGACTGCACCTTCTCTATAAAGAGTGCGCACATTCCAGGTGCAGATTCGCAGATCATGGTCCTTAAAACGTTTGCGGGGTTCGTCAACTTTAGAGGGGTTTGTTTTTCTTTTCTTTCGTTTTTTCATAGTAGGATGCTTTTTCTAGGGGAGGGTTACTAACCCGACGCCCAAACCCAAGTTTTTAACATTCTTATGGGTGAACGCGCGGCACATGTTAGCTCACTACCTTTAACGGGTGTTAAAGGCAGTTCCCCAGGTGACACCACGGGGAGGTCAGTGTCCACTTGAGATGAAAGAGGGACCAAGATAAATCCTGGGCTTTGCCAAGTTAAAGCCGGTCAAGGCCGTTGCTTGGTATCATTCATCCCCTACGTCACCCCGTATGTACTCCTAACATGTTAAATTTTGACTAAAAAAATTTTTTTATGGATTACTTTTTACTGTACTCTATGAGGATAGAATAAAAAAGAGAAAATTTAACAGGTTAGATATCGAGATATTAATATCAAACTAAATGTGTTAACAAAACTTAATTCCAATATTGAAGAATAAAAAGAAAATTCTTTTAATTTATTTCGTCTAATAAAAAGACTCATAAATGACTCCCTAAAGACTCATAAACGATTATAAACATGACTCGAAAAAGAGTCCCAAATTAGTCAACAAATCACCAATAAATGATTGAAATACGACTCTAAAAAGACTTTATATACCATCAGAAAATGGGCAAAAATGACTCGAAACTAATGCAGAGGAAGACTCATTTGTGATTTGTTTAGAAGAGTCGCCTGAGGTTACGTTTTCCTCCCGACAAAGGAGTCATTTATGATCAGAAAATTAGCTCATATTCCAGTTTTTTAATCGTGCAGTCGGATCAAAAAAGACTCGAATTTGATTAAAATTTTCAAAAAATTCCGACTGGGACAATGTATTAACTTAATTTTTATGCAGTTGTGTGTTTGTTAATTTTTTGGATTCATTATTGAATACGTGTGTTGACTAAAGGACTTTTGTAATGTCATTTCTTCAGTATAATTAAATTTCATTTAAAGATTTAGTTATGTTCCCCCTCTTTCCCCCCAACGATTTTTTTAAAAAATCAGTTGGAGTCTAAATTTTCTATTTCCAAAATATCAGCTACATCTTTCTGAACTTTTGGAACTTGTTCGCAAAATACTTTTAAGGGCTTTTTTTGTAATTTTTTCAAATGAGCAGGTGATACATTTCAGATTGTTTGGGCATTTGTATGGGTGCCACCGTGTTGCAATGGTATGCACACCCGATTTGCACGCTGAAGGTCGTGGGTTCGATTGCCCGGCCAGTCAACTTGAAATACTTGTCACCGGTAGCAAAATACCCCTCAGTAATGTTGGCGACATTTTCTGTGTATTTCAGCCTTGTACAACTTCTCTACAAGTGGTGTCTTAGGCACGCCGTTCGGAATCGGCGATAAACAGTAAATAGATAGAAATATTTAATAAAAGAAAAACTATATGCAATAATTTATAAAAACTCGCACTTTTACGCTTCTTCCTAGTTGTAAAATAAAACACATTTTCCTCAAAGTTGAAATCATCAGCGGGAAATCGGCATCTGGAATCAAATGATTATATCTATATATATAAAAGAAAATGATGTTAGTTACAACGCTTATAACTCAAGAACCGCTGAACTGATTTTGACAATTCGCACCAATTCGGAATCGCAAATCGTGAAAATTTGCAAAAATATTTTTGAAATTTTTTGACACATTTCTATGTAGCTTCGTGTTAGGAGTATACCGTGACACTTTTTTTTGCAGTTTTTGGCAAAAATTTTATATGCACCTACTGTCAGGGTCCATTATACTACTCTGTTTTGTCAATTTCTGAAAGTTGTATAGACATTTTTTTATTCACTATCAAATCGATTTTCATTTATTTTTTAAGCGTCTTTTTAGAAAATTAACTGCGAAATCTTTGTTAAAAAGATGAAATCCGATTAAAATGATGAATATGTTAACGCGCAGGAAATGGTTTCCACAGTTTTGAGGAAGAAAGTACAAAATCCACAAAATTGGTGGGTTATTTGAAAAATATAGAGCTCGGAGGTAATTTCATTGGAAATGAGGTTGCGGCATATAGATACATACGACTTATGTCGTATAAAATTTGACCAGTACCAGATATCCATTGATACTGTCTAGGCCCTGTCATGTTACTAAAAAGTGATATCCCCACTGAAAAGGAGTATGAATTCAATCAGATTAGTTCCCGCAGATCTGGAAGGCAAATGCAAATGATCAAATACAAACATATGTATGTATGAATGTATGTATGTATGTATATCGAAAAGATATGCTATTCCCCTGCCAACATTTTTTCAATTTTTGGAAGATTGTTCGCTTAGATTAATCTTCTGTGATTCCCCACGGCGATCATTGGGTGATTGTTTACATTTTTTTCATACATTTTTCAAATGATCGCCGTTGGGAATCACAGAAGACTCTTCTGGAAGAGCAACAGATGATTGTTACTAACATTTTTGATTTTGTTGCATATAATTCTCATATACACTTTCTACAGAACTTTGATATAAATGACACGTATAATATTATGAGTATTGACAAACCACACATGTCCAGGTTTTGCCAAGTTTAACCAAAAGACGACATAGTGACTGAGGAAACAGTACTGAGTACAGTGCCTATAACAAATAACCACAACATAATGGAATAATTAAAAACCATAACAAAGCAGAAAAGAAAAGAAAAGCAGAAAACTAAACAACAAATAAAATAAACAAAAAACAATTGTTCTATTCTTTTTTTAATTTTTCTTTACATGTTGATCTTCTGAAGATCTTCCAGATGATTAATCTGCGATTCTTCCTCGCGATTCGCTTCCCGGACACAGTTACTTTATGTCGGCGATTCGCAGGTTATCATGAGACGCGCTCTTCCGCGATTGAATTGATCTTCCCCGCGAATCGCAGATTATCTTTAGGCGATTAAAAATTTGAAAAAATGTTTGCAGGGTCAAAATTGGAAAGAAACAAAAAAGAAAGTATTAGTCAGCTGTACCCTCAGCATTTGGCCAAAAACAAAAAAGAGGCAAACACAAGTTTAAACAGCGAGTTTAAACCAAGTTTGGAAAAATTTGTTGAAAAATTTGAGAGTTATTCTTCATACGATTTGCAAAGTTTGGACCATATCGATTGCGCCCTTCAGTAGTTATCGTTCAAACCATTTTACAGAGAAATTTGGAACTTTTGTGGGGGAAGTACCCGAAGGAGTGGACCGATATGGGTCAACTTCGAACTTAAACTAAGTTTGGGCAAGGTATTACGAAGTTCAAAATTTGGGTCGGTTGGTCCGTTCGAGAGTTATCGTGCACACCAGCCAGACAGACGGGCGGACGGGCGGACAGGGCTAAATAGACTCCAAACTATCTGAAAGAATTTCGTCCAAACACTCTTGGGGTCTAAAACTATTATTTCGATGAGGCACATTTAGCCTAAAGGCTGAGGGTATAAAAAGCAAGAAATATGAGGTACTGAAGATGTTTTGATTGAATTATGGACAAATATTTTGTATCTGGCGACATATTATGATATGTGATATTGATAAAATTACCGTAGTTGTGCGTGTTTTCCGAGCCATTGCATCTAATTCAGAGATAAACAAGAATAGTGCGCCCCTCTAATTTAAATTAGAATTCTGCATACAAATGCACTCTCCGTGTTCACCTATGATTTAATTCCGGACTTTCGAATTCGGGAGATCACTTTAAACAGAGAAGTCAGAAAGAAAAGCAAACGAAGATGGTTACTTTTATCAAGTATCGGAGTGATCGGATTCCAAAAATCTAACAACTGCGAGACGAAGTGCGCCGGGTCCCCTAGTAATGTTATAAATAGATACATTCATATTTCATATATACATATATGTATGTATATTAACAAGTAAAAAGTATCAGTCGACTTTGCCGACAGAGATATACCCTCAGCCTACGTGAATTGAAACTTTGCCCATCTTCGAACTGAAAATATGATGCAGGCAAATTTTGGACCACATCGGTTGATCAGTTCGAGAGTTATCGTTCACATTTCGGGCTGTTTTCTCAAGAAGTAAGGATTTGCCATTAAAAAAAAAACGTTTACCGTCGTAATTGAGGCAGCGAATGCAAGTTGGTTCAATAAAAATCAAAGAGATGCGAGACCAGGTCTAATGTGAACTTATCCGAAATGTTGTGTGGGAGGTACATGAAGGTGTGGACAAATATAGACCATATTTGAACCTGATATATATCTGGTAGATATATCGGTCACTCGAGAGCAGGTCTAAAGTGAACTTATCCGAAATGTTGTGTGGGAGGTACATGAAGGTGTGGACAAATATAGACCATATTTGAACCTGATATATATCTGGTAGATATATCGGTCACTCCCTTCAAGAGTTATCGTGCGCACAATTTTTCCGAACATTTTTAAAATTTTGTGGGTGAGGTACCTGAAGGAGTAGGCAGATAGGGCTTGTCTTCGAACTGAAACTAAGTTTGAACAAAATATTACGAAGGTCATCCATATGGATTTTTTGCACATTTCAGGCTATTTTCTCATGATATTTTCCCTGATGGGGGGGCAGAAAATACAAGCTGTTACATCAAAAAGCGATTCGAGAGCAGGTCCTTAACTAAACTTATCCGAAATTTTGTGTGGGAGGAGAAATTCAAAGTCAAAATTAAACAAATATGAGTGTTTTAGAGTTTTTCATATGTTCTAACTAATTAAAAAGCGTCAAACCGCAATTAACAAACCATAAAAAATACAAAAGATGAAAATTTTTCTTTTTTTTTTGATTTGTTCAAATTTTTTTTATAAAATTAAATTAAAATTTCAAAATTGAAAAAAATACTCCTTTGGTTTTCATAAAACTCTTATAACTCCTGTAAAAATTCATTTAAAAAAAACCCTTTGTGTGAAAAAAAAAACTATAATTTATATGGGAATCGGTATGGAAAAAACACACATTTTTACCCACGTAATTTCAAAATATTTAAAAAAAGTGTTAAAAGTATATATGTGCTGAAAGAAGACACTCTCGGGCACCATTCTGTTAAAACGGAACTTTGTTCCAAGCGGTTCCCTAAAAGTTCTAGTCCACTAAACTTGGAATTTCACTAAAATTTAGTATCTGAGGAAAAATAAAATAGCTCACTTCGTGTAAACGGTACGGCAAACAAATCTATTTTAAACAAAATTGGTAAATTAAACAAATTTCGATTTTAACGAAAAACATTGACCCCTGTTGTCCAAAAATCGAACAAACACAAAAAATTTAAAAATCTGTCGCTTAAAGACAAAATTTGTATGTATTTAATAAAATATATGAAGATAGGTCCATTCGTTTTTGAGCTATCGTTGGTACCGACTTCAGAAATGCCATTTCGAGAAAAACGCGTTTTAAGTTTCGCCTCTGCACACAAAACAAAACGGGCTCTTCATTTTGAACGCTCATATAACAACCAATTTTGCTCCGATCGACTGGAAATTTTTGCGGCGTACTCTTGAATCAAATTTAAATGGAAGGTGCTTACACCTGGAAAGTTTTTGCGGATTCTGAAACTACAATGTTCATAGATAAGAAACATAAAAAAAACTAAAAATATCGCCGGAGAGCTTTTTAAATAAATAGCAATTCAAGTTGATATTTTTAAGGGCTTTTTAAGTTTTTACGATTTAGCTTGGAAACCGCAAGTGCTATTGAAATAGGACTAAAGTAGATGTCGTAGCTATGAATGATGATGCCAAGTAGGTTGGCGTAGGTGGCCAAATAACGGAGATATCGCAATAGTCGGTAATAAATCCCATTTTTCCATTTCGCGGGTAGCACAGAGAAAAAAGTCTTTTGATGTTGGTGTGTTACCATTGCACCACGGGACCGGAATGGGGAAAAGCCGTATGTGGACAAAAATACAAAGTTTTATTCTTATGCTAATATCTCCGCATTTAGAAGTCCTGTTCCAAAAGGAAAGTCCGTCAATGGATGAGGAAAATAACACATTTACTATGATGCAAAATAGGTTGACGCACATCCCAGCTTTGGTTGGATGCGTTTCAACAATGAAGATATGTTCCCAATTGCTTTATCAAAATTGGTGAAATGCTTGTGATGTTGAAAAATAATCTGGGATATCCCAATTTCGAATTTATGCAATTGTATTTCGATGTCAGATATTTCTGCTTCTGTATGACATATTCCAAGGAGAGAGGTTGATAATGAAACTAACTGAGCTTTAAATTAATACAAAATGTGCATTTGTGGTAAAATATTACAATATTTTAAAAATAATACTTTAATGAAATACACTTCTGCTTCTATTTGGTGTATTAAAGATTAATCAAGAAGAGCAGCAAAGCTTTCAGTCAGTCCCAAGTAGATGTCGGCAGTAGACAAATATAAAATTACATATTTTTATTAATTGTCGCGTTTAGAGTTAAGCTTGATGATCGGAATTTTTTTGCAAGTGAAAAAGGAAAGCCATGGACTTGAACCCACACAGTCACCAAATTACGTTCCTGGTTTCGCTGTTGGTTAAGCAGCTCTTCAATGGCTTCTCTGTCCTAGAACTTTTCGTTTTTCAAATGTAAATACATTTCAACGGCCAAATATCCGTTAATGTATAAAAACACATTTGCATTTGAAAAACGAAAAGTTCTAGGACAGAGAAGCCATTCGACAGTCGATACGTCTGAAGAGCTGCTTAACCAGCAGCGAAACCAGGATATGATTGGAAAGCATTTGGAAAATGTTACACAATTTGGTCTATTCTATTGATTATATTGAAATCGTGGTGAAGTATGACATTATATGGTCGGCCCCGTCCGACTTTGCGACTTTGATCCTAACCATACTGGTTTGGTCTTCTATCACGCTGTGGTATTAGAATATCTGTATATCTTAGAAATGAAAGGTAAAGAACTAGCTATATTTGACTTTGAACATATCGGTTTTGTTGAACATTTAAAAAGATTTTCGACTGATAAAACAATTTTCCGGTTTTCGTATATACTCCCGAAATTATATCCTTATATTAAATAATTTCTCCCTCTTCTTTTTCAGGTAAGCCCTTTCATGATGATCGTAAACTATAAAATTCATAAAATGAATGAATTTGGTAAGTCTATAGATGTAAGAAGTAAAACGTCTTCGAGCATAGTGGGATTATGGTCAGGATAATGCTAGCTTCTATTACCTTCAGATGACTGTCTGAAAATGTCATTTGTTTAAAGGATCGATTGGTAAGGAAATCCTGAAGGCTGTTTTTTTTTATAGATTTCATGTGAAACGTAAAATCCTGCACACTTAAGGATGTCTCTTTGATTAAAACATTTTTTATTCGCTAACATATTTACAAATATTTATATTCGTACTAAAAAAGAAATCTAAAACAATTATGTACAAAAGCGTTCAAATAAAACAATAACTAACAAAAATGAACTTAAACACCTAAAAATCACATCAACAGCTCAGCATTGCTAAACGCCTATTTAGTGATAGGGGGCAAATAATCGCTGATGGCGGATTTTTCCGATGCGCTTGGGGCAATGGGTTGATATTTGTAAGCACCATCGGGAGTAAGACCATCCAAAGCACCAACAACGGAAGTAATAGGGGCAACACCTTCATCAGAGAATTCGTTGGTGCCTCCCAATTTGTCGTATTCGTCTAAAGGGAAAGGAAAAGAGAAAATTAGTTTTAGTAGGAACTCTACAAGAAGGTGCAGACATTAAACTTACTTTGAATTTCTCTTTGGGCAGCCTCAGCCTCCTCAGGAGTCTTGTATTTAATGAAGAATACTTCAGGCTTGCTGGCCTCAGTTGGTGCTGGAGTGGCAATATCACCGGCATTCAATTCGCTCTCCTTCTTGCTGAGTACATAGATGACAGTCTTCTCTTCTTGTGGAGCATATTCGGCAGAGTATTTAACATTGGCATTATCGGAAGCTGGTGCCTTGATGAAGACAACACGATAGGTCTTTTGTGGGCGGCCCAACACCAAATGTTTTTGTTTAGTTTGACCCTCATTGTCTTCGGGAGCCGAAACCAAATAGAATTGTTTGCGTACAATGGGTGCTGGTGTGGTGCTGGCAGGGGGTAAATATTTTTCACCACCCTGGTAGCCACTGGTGGGAATTGAAACACTTGGTTGAGGTTGATATACTACGGGAGCTGGTTGTTGGGCTTGATATCCATAGCCACCGAATTGTGGAGCAGCTGATGCAACAGCCACCAAGCTAAGGGCAATTAAGGCAAAGGTTCTCATTGTGATATTCTTACGTAACGCCGACACGCACTATTTATTTTTTTTTTTTTGAATGTCTTTATTCCTGAACTGTTTCGATTGCACTGTGTCTTCTGCCAAACGATGCATAAGTATTTATTCGAATGCGAATTTTTTTTGACATCCAACTAATTTTAATGCAAATCTAGATCTGTCCAAGTTTGGCCGTATATTTTTTCTAATACCGATTCTATTGTGACGGCATTGTTTTGGGTTGACAATTTTGTTTTTTCGTTTTTTTTTGAGTAGTTTTTTGGTTTTGCTTTTGCTTTTGCTTTATTTGGCAGCTTTAAGTATTTGTTGTTGGGGCCCATCAAACTGATTCACTTCATTTGAATACAACTCAATTTGGTTTAAGGGTGAGATGTGTGAGTGAGTCAATTTGTTGCCGAAAATGTTTTTGTTTTCACTTTTGGAAGGGGTTAATAGCGTCCGATTTGTTTTTGCATATCGTGTTTCTTTATAACACCGATGAAAGATCGGCTTAAAAATGTATGAAAATTTTAAAAGTCATTAAACTATAATCACTTTTTTCTCAATTTGTGTTATATGCCGCCGTTTTTGATTAGTTGTCACGCTTGTCTACAAATCAAATAGTTTGGGAATTTTGTTGATGAGACAATGTCGAGTTAAAAAAAAAACTAATAAATATTATAATTGCATGGTTTAAAATTTGTTATACAATTTCTAAAGTTCTAAATAAAATAGTACAAATAAAATTATAAACAATTAAAGATCACTAAAAAAACGGTGAGGTCTTATGTATTTCCGTATATGAATCATCACGAGATTTGTGGTTTTTAAGTTTTTGGCATTCCACATTGAAAATAGGTATAGTGTTTGGAAATTGTGTGATTGTTTCTGCATATCTGGAAAACTTGGCGAAATTGAATAAACAATTGTGGCCCATACAACCATATTTCTACTTAGGGACATTCACACTAGCCACTCCCAATGGAAGTTATGTCCTATTACTCTATGTAAACACTGATTGATTGACTGATTTTAATTTATTTTTAATTATTTTAGTCATATTTATTAAAAAAAATTAAAAATTCAATTAGATTTCAGTTTTCTTAAAATCCACGATTGTTGCCCTAAATGTCCTCTGAAAATATTCTGTAAAAAATCCACGATTGTTGCCCTAAAAGTCCTCTGAAAATATTCTTTAAAAAATCCACGATTGTTGCCCTAAAAGTCCTCTGAAAATATTCTGTAAAAAAATCCACGATTGTTGCCCTAAAAGTCCTCTGAAAATATTCTGTAAAAAAATCCACGATTGTTGCCCTAAAAGTCCTCTGAAAATATTCTTTAAAAAATCCACGATTGTTGCCCTAAAAGTCCTCTGAAAATATTCTGTAAAAAATCCACGATTGTTGCCCTAAAAGTCCTCTGAAAATATTCTTTAAAAAATCCACGATTGTTGCCCTAAAAGTCCTCTGAAAATATTCTGTAAAAAATCCACGATTGTTGCCCTAAAAGTCCTCTGAAAATATTCTTTAAAAAAATCCACGATTGTGGCCCTAAAAGTTTTCTGAAAATATTCTTTAAAAAATCCACGATTGTTGTCCTAAAAGTCCTCTGAAAATATTCTTTAAAAAATCCACGATTGTTGCCCAAAAAGTCTTCAGAAAATATTTTTACAAAATCCACGATTGTTGACCTAAAAGTCCTCTGAAAACATTCTTTAAAAAAATCCACGATTATTGTCATAAACGTCTTTGTAAATATTCTTTAAAAAATCCACGATTATTGCCTAAAAAGTCCTCTGAAAATATTCTTTAAAAATCCACGATTATTGCCTAAAACGTCATTGGAAATATTTAAAAAAAAAAATCCACGATTATTGCCTAAAAAGTCCTCTGAAAGTATTCTTTAAAAAATCCACGATTATTGCCTAAAACGTCTTTGGAAATATTCTTTAAAAAATCCACGATTATTGCCTAAAAAGTCCTCTGAAAATATTCTTTAAAAAATCCACGATTATTGCCTAAAACGTCTTTGGAAATATTCTTTAAAAAATCCACAATTGTTGCCTAAAAGTCCTCTAAAATATTCTTTAAAAAATCCACGATTATTGCCTAAAAAGTCTTTGGAAATATTTAAAAAAAAATCCACGATTTTTGCCCGAAAAGTCCTCTGAAAATATTCTTAAAAAAATGCACGATTATTGCCTAAAAAGTCATCTGAAAATATTCTTTAAAAAATCCACGATTATTGCCTTAAAAGTCCTCTGAAATATTCTTTAAAAAATTCACGATTATTGCATTAAACGTCTTTGGAAATATTCTTTAAAAAATTCACGATGATTGCCTAAAAAGTCCTCTGAAAATATTCTTTAAAAATCCACGATTATTGTCTTAAACCTCTTTGGAAATATTCTCAAAAAATCCACGATTATTGCCTAAAAAGTCCTCTGAAAATATTCTTTAAAAAATCCACGATTGTTGCCTAAAAAGTCCTCTGAAAATATTCTTTAAAAAATCCACGATTATTGCCTAAAAAGTCGTCTGAAAATATTCTTTAAAAAATCCATGATTATTGCCTAAAAAGTCCTCTGAAAATATTCTTTAAAAAATCCACGATTGTTGCCCTAAAAGTCCTCTGAAAATATTACTTAAAAATCCACGATTGTTGCCTAAAAAGTCCTCTGAAAATATTCTTTAAAAAATCCACGATTATTGCCTAAAAAGTCGTCTGAAAATATTCTTTAAAAAATCCACGATTATTGCCTAAAAAGTCCTCTGAAAATATTCTTTAAAAAATCCACGATTGTTGCCCTAAAAGTCCTCTGAAAATATTACTTAAAAAATCCACGATTGTTGCCCTAAAAGTCCTCTGAAAATATTCTTGAAAAAATCCACGATTATTGCCTAAAACGTCTTTGGAAATATTCTTGAAAAAATCCACGATTATTGCCTAAAACGTCTTTGGAAATATTCTTCAAAAAATCCACGATTATTGCCTAAAACGTCTTTGGAAATATTCTTGAAAAAATCCACGATTATTGCCTAAAAAGTCCTCTGAAATATTCTTTAAAAAATCCACGATTGTTGCCCTAAAAGTCATCTGAAAATATTCTTAAAAAATGCACGATTATTGCCCAAAAAATCCGCGGTTATTGCCTAAAAAGTCCTCTGAAATATTCTTTAAAAAATCCACGATTGTTGCCCTAAAAGTCATCTGAAAATATTCTTAAAAAATGCACGATTATTGCCCAAAAAATCCGCGGTTATTGCCTAAAAAGTCCTCTGAAATATTCTTTAAAAAATCTACGATTGATTCTGAAAATATTCTTTAAAAAATCCACGATTGTTGCCCTAAAAGTCCTCTGAAAATATTCTTTAAAAAATCTACGATTGTTGCCCAAAAAGTCCTCTGAAAATATTATTTAAAAAATCCACGATTGTTGCCTTAAAAGTCCTCCGAAAATATTCTTTAAAAAAATGCACGATTATTGCCTAAAAAGTCATCTGAAAATATTATTTAAAAAATCCACGACTATTGCCTAAAACGTCTTTGGAAATATTCCTTAAAAAATCCACCACGATTATTGCCCTAAAAGTCCTCTGAAAATATTCCTTAAAAAATCCACGATTATTGCCTAAAAAGTCCTCTGAAAATATTCTTTAAAAAATCCACGATTATTGCCTAAAAAGTCCTCTGAAAATATTCTTTAAAAAATCCACGATTATTGCCTAAAAAGTCCTCTGAAAATATTCTTTAAAAAATCCACGATTGTTGCCCTAAAAGTCCTCCGAAAATATTACTTAAAAAATCCACGATTGTTGCCCTAAAAGACCTCTGAAAATATTCTTTAAAAAATCCACGATTGTTAACTTTTGGGGATGGCAGAGAATACTAGTTTCGTCCAACGCCACTTGGACTCATCAGTTCTCTTAGTTCTTTGTATTTAAACAAAGAACCCTTCCCCAATTTTATGACGACTCGAGCTCAAGAATAAGTGTGACTGATGAATTCGTTTAAATGCGAATTCAACCGAAAACACCTAAAAACTCTCGTAGCCGCATATTTAAACCAAATTAACTACTCCCACTATCATGTGTCTCCACATTGCAGAGAATGCACATAACTATTTTGATAGTTGTCGAAAAATTACTACAACCAATCGTCCACGGTGCTCTGTGTCTATTTTTAGATTCACTTTTTGTTGAGATATTTGTTTTACTTACTGTTTGTATGTAGTCAAGCTTAATCTCATATTTGTTTCAAATTTAAAAAACAACAAGTTTAATGTGGGATGATGTTAAAGCACCGTGGACGATTGGTTGTTGTAATTTTTCGACAACTATCAAAACAGTTATGTGCATTCTCTGCAATGTGGAGACACATGACAGTGGGAGTAGTTAATTTGGTTTACATATGCGGCTACGAGAGTTTTTAGGTGTTTTCGGTTGAATTCGCATTTAAACGAATTCATCAGTCACACTTATTCTTGAGCTCGAGTCGTCATAAAATTGGGGAAGGGTTCTTTGTTTAAATACAAAGAACTAAGGGAACTGATGAGTCCAAGTGGCGTTGGACGAAACTAGTATTCTCTGCCATCCCCAAAAGTAATCAATTTTAACTACATCCCACTTTAAACTTGTTGTTTTTTAAATTTGAAAACAACAAATATGAGATTAAGCTTGACTACATACAAAAAGTAAGTAAAACAAACATCTCAACAAAACTGCCAAAGTGAATCCACGATTGTTGCCCTAAAAGTCCTCTGAAAATATTCTTTAAAAAATCCACGATTGTTGCCCTAAAAGTCCTCTGAAAATATTCTTTAAAAAATCCACGATTGTTGCCCTAAAAGTCCTCTGAAAATATTCTTTAAAAAATCCACGATTGTTGCCCTAAAAGTCCTCTGAAAATATTCTTTAAAAAATCCACGATTGTTGCCCTAAAAGTCCTCTGAAAATATTCTGTAAAAAAATCCACGATTGTTGCCCTAAAAGTCCTCTGAAAATATTCTTTAAAAAATCCACGATTGTTGCCCTAAAAGTCCTCTGAAAATATTCTTTAAAAAATCCACGATTGTTGCCCTAAAAGTCCTCTGAAAATATTCTTTAAAAATCCACGATTATGCCCAAAAAGTCCTCTGAAAATATTCTTTAAAAAATCCACGATTGTTGCCCTAAAAGTCCTCCGAAAATATTTTTAAAAAATCCACGATTATTGCCTAAAAAGTCCTCTGAAATATTCTTTAAAAAATCCACGATTATTGCCTTAAACGTCTTTGGAAATATTCTCAAAAAATCCACGATTATTGCCTAAAAGTCTTCTGAAATATTCTTTAAAAAATCCACGATTATTTGCCTAAAACGTCTTTGGAAATATTCTTTAAAAAATCCACGATTATTTGCCTAAAACGTCGTTGGAAATATTTTTTAAAAAATCCACGATTATTTGCCTAAAACGTCTTTGGAAATATTCTTTAAAAAAATGCACGATTATGGCCTAAAACGTCATCTGAAAATATTCTTAAAAAAATCCACGATTATTGCCTAAAAGTCTTCTGAAATATTCTTTAAAAAATCCACGATTATTTGCCTAAAACGTCTTTGGAAATATTCTTTAAAAAATCCACGATTATTTGCCTAAAACGTCTTTGGAAATATTTTTTAAAAAATCCACGATTATTTGCCTAAAACGTCTTTGGAAATATTCTTTAAAAAAATGCACGATTATGGCCTAAAACGTCATCTGAAAATATTCTTAAAAAAATACACGATTATTGCCCAAAACGTTTTGGAAATATTCTCTAAAAATCCGCGATTATTGTCTAAAAAGTCATCTGAAAATATTCTTTAAAAAATCCACGATTATTGCCTAAAAAGTCCTCTGAAAATATTCTTTAAAAAATCCACGATTATTGCCTAAAAAGTCCTCTGAAAATATTCTTTAAAAATCCACCATTATTGCCTAAAAAGTCCTCTGAAAATATTCTTTAAAAATCCACGATTATTGCCTAAAACGTCTTTGGAAATATTCTTGAAAAAAATCCACGATTGTTGCCCTAAAAGTCCTCCGAAAATATTTTTTAAAAAATCCACGATTGTTGCACTAAAAGTCCTCCGAAAATATTCTTTAAAAAATCCACGATTGTTGCCCTAAAAGTCCTCTGAAAATATTCTTTAAAAATCCACGATTATTATTAAAAACTCATCTGAAAATATTCTTTAAAAATGCACAATTATTGCCTAAAACGTCTTTGGAAATATTCTTTAAAAAATCCACGATTATTGCCTAAAAAGTCCTCTGAAAATATTCTTTAAAAAATCCACGATTATTGCCTAAAAAGTCCTCTGAAAATATTCTTTAAAAATCCACCATTATTGCCTAAAAAGTCCTCTGAAAATATTCTTTAAAAATCCACGATTATTGCCTAAAACGTCTTTGGAAATATTTTGAAAAAATCCATGATTGTTGCCCTAAAAGTCCTCCGAAAATATTTTTTAAAAAATCCACGATTGTTGCACTAAAAGTCCTCCGAAAATATTCTTTAAAAAATCCACGATTGTTGCCCTAAAAGTCCTCTGAAAATATTCTTTAAAAATCCACGATTATTATTAAAAACTCATCTGAAAATATTCTTTAAAAATGCACAATTATTGCCTAAAACGTCTTTGGAAATATTCTTTAAAAAATCCACGATTATTGCCTAAAAAGTCCTCTGAAAATATTCTTTAAAAAATCCACGATTATTGGCTAAAAAGTCCTCTGAAAATATTCTTTAAAATCCACGATTATTGCCTAAAACGTCTTTGGAAATATTTTGAAAAAATCCATGATTGTTGCCCTAAAAGTCCTCCGAAAATATTTTTTAAAAAATCCACGATTGTTGCACTAAAAGTCCTCCGAAAATATTCTTTAAAAAATCCACGATTGTTGCCCTAAAAGTCCTCTGAAAATATTCTTTAAAAATCCACGATTATTATTAAAAACTCATCTGAAAATATTCTTTAAAAATGCACAATTATTGCCTAAAACGTCTTTGGAAATATTCTTTAAAAAATCCACGATTATTGCCTAAAAAGTCCTCTGAAAATATTCTTTAAAAAATCCACGATTATTGGCTAAAAAGTCCTCTGAAAATATTCTTTAAAATCCACGATTATTGCCTAAAACGTCTTTGGAAATATTTTGAAAAAATCCATGATTGTTGCCCTAAAAGTCCTCCGAAAATATTTTTTAAAAAATCCACGATTGTTGCACTAAAAGTCCTCCGAAAATATTCTTTAAAAAATCCACGATTGTTGCCCTAAAAGTCCTCTGAAAGTATTCTTTAAAAAATTCACGATTATTGCATTAAACGTCTTTGGAAATATTCTTTAAAAAATCCACGATTATTGCCTAAAAAGTCCTCTGAAAATATTCTTTAAAAATCCACCATTATTGCCTAAAAAGTCCTCTGAAAATATTCTTTAAAAATCCACGATTATTGCCTAAAACGTCTTTGGAAATATTTTGAAAAAATCCATGATTGTTGCCCTAAAAGTCCTCCGAAAATATTTTTTAAAAAATCCACGATTGTTGCACTAAAAGTCCTCCGAAAATATTCTTTAAAAAATCCACGATTGTTGCCCTAAAAGTCCTCTGAAAATATTCTTTAAAAATCCACGATTATTATTAAAAACTCATCTGAAAATATTCTTTAAAAATGCACAATTATTGCCTAAAACGTCTTTGGAAATATTCTTTAAAAAATCCACGATTATTGCCTAAAAAGTCCTCTGAAAATATTCTTTAAAAAATCCACGATTATTGGCTAAAAAGTCCTCTGAAAATATTCTTTAAAATCCACCATTATTGCCTAAAAAGTCCTCTGAAAATATTCTTTAAAAATCCACGATTATTGCCTAAAACGTCTTTGGAAATATTCTTGAAAAAATCCACGATTGTTGCCCTAAAAGTCCTCCGAAAATATTTTTTAAAAAATCCACGATTGTTGCACTAAAAGTCCTCCGAAAATATTCTTTAAAAAATCCACGATTATTGCCTAAAAAGTCCTCTGAAAATATTATTTAAGAAATCCACGACTACGACTTTAAACGTCTTTGGAAATATTCTTAAAAAATAAAAAATCCACGATGAGACAATAAAAATTTCGATTTTGTAATATTTTTAAGTGGCCATAACCCCTTAACAGCGGTTAGCAGAGCTAGTCAAAAATTGTTTTCTTTTTTTTTTTTTGGGAATGACCCTGCAATAAGGACGCTTATTTATACCACAGCTCCTTTTCAGAAAATTATGCCAGGACAACCATTGGAAAGCTTATCGAGATAGCTATCTCCTGATCTAAAAAAATTTTCAAAAAAAATATTGCCCGATGTCACGATATTTGCCGTTTTTGGGTGACCCTGCAATAAGGATACTTACTCAGCTCACTTTAGGAAAATTGTGCTAGGGCAACATGGGTATCGTTGGAAAGCTCATCGAGATAGCTATCTCCTGAGCTAATAAAATATCTAAAAAAAATATTGCCCGATGTCGCCATTATGGGGGTGACACTGCCATTAGGACACTTATTTTGACCGCCAGACCCACTTTAGCAGATTCTCCTTCGACCTTCATAAAGGTATCAGTTACTTCTTCTACTGATCGTCTTATGATGTCTATGTCATCAGCATAAGCAAGTAACATGTGACTATTGGTGTAGATCGTGCCATTTCTTTTGACATTTGCATCTCGTATTACCTTTTCCAGCAAAATGTTGAATAGGTCACACGAAAAGCTGTCTCCTTGTCTGAAGCCTCTTTTGGTACTGAACTGTTGGGAGAGGTTCTTTCCAATTTTAACTGATGACCTAGTGTCAGTTAAAGTCATCTTACAAAGCCGGATGAGCTTTGCGGGGATACTAAATTCAGACATTGCATGGAATACCTTTGATCGGAGGGGACTGTCGAAAGCTGCTTTATAATCGGCAAAAATGTGATATGTGTCATTCTGCATCTCTGGGGTCTTTTCAAGGATTTGCCGCAGGGTAAATATCTGGTCAATTGTGGACTTGCCAAGTCTAAGCCACATTGGTATGGTCCAATTATTTCGTTGACCATTGGCTTTAGTCGTTCGCACAATATCCACTATCTTATAGGCAATAGGGAGAAGACTTATGCCCCTATAGTTGGAGCATACGGTTTTATCTCCTTTCTTGTAGACGGGACACAGGATGCTTAGGTTCCAATCGTCGGGTACGCGTTCTTCCTGCCAGATGGTGCTAACTAGCTGATGCATACACCTTATCAGCACGTCGCCTTCGGTTTTAAACTGCTCGGCTGGTAGGCCATCGGCTCCTGCTGCCTTATTATTCTTCAGCCGGTTTATTGCTGTCTTTACCTCATCTTGGCCGGGTGGTATACATTCAGTACCATCTTCTGGGATTGGATCTGTGGTATCTTCGTCGACTTCGCTACTATTGGATACCAACAGTTTGGAAAAATGCTCTTTCCATATCCTTAGCACACTATCTGTATCAGTTACCAGATTACCTTGCTGATCTCTACAGGAGGATGTGCCAGTTCCAAAGCCATCAGTTTGATGTTTCATTCTTTGGTAGAATTATCGGACTTCATTCTGTTTCCTGTACATCTCGATTTGTTCACACTCCCGATTTTCCATCTCTCTCTTTTTCTTGCGGAAAAGACGTTTCTCTTCTCTCCTTTTCTCCCGATATCTCTCCCGTGCGCTAGGCGTTGCTACTGATTGTAAAGTAGCTTTATATGTCGCATTTTTTTCTTCGGTAGCAGCACGACACTCCTGGTCATACCATGAATTCCTTTGTGGTGATCTTTGGCACCCAAGTGTGGATTTTGCGGCTGTTTGCATGGAGTGGGCAATATTTTGCCATTGTGTTGTTATGTTATCGGCACAAGGAGTGCTCTCATTAAGCAATTGGGCTAGTTGAGTGGAGTATGCTGTGGCTATCTGTTGTGTTTGCAGCCTATTGATGTCCAACTTTCGCGTTGTGTCTGTTCGTGCTTTACTTGCAACGCTTATACGGGTACGTACCTTTGCTGCAACAAGGTAGTGGTCCGAATCAATGTTTGCGCCTTGGAACGATCGTACATCCAACACGCTCGATGAATGTCTTCCATCTATCACAACATGATCAATTCGATTACTTGTTCTTTGATCTGGAGACAGCCAGGTGCCCTTATGAATATCGAGATGATTAAATCTGGTACTGCTAACTACCATGTTTCTTGCAGCTGCAAAGTCTATCAGCCTCATACCATTGTCAAATGTTTCACTGTGGAGACTGAATTTCTCGACTGTTGGGCCAAAGATATTATCCTTTCCAATTTTGGCATTAAAATCGCCTAGAATAATTTTAATGTCATGGGCAGGGCAACGGTCATATGTTTCTTTTAAGCGCTCGTAAAATATATCTTTGGTCTGTTCGTCCTTTTCTTCAGTGGGAGCGTGAGCGCTAAAGGTCATTAGCTAATCAAAAACAAACAAAAAATTAAATCACTGTGGGAAAATACGTCTAAGCCTTAAATGGCAATAGTTCAGATCCAACAAACATGTGTTTCCTCCCTGAGAAAGAAGACATCAAAATTTAAATGTTCGCCATGTTAAGACCACACACATTGAGCAGCTAAAGGCTATATCTCACCATATGCTTTTTCACATGTATGTTGTCACTAATACTAATATACAGACCAGCTGATGTCATACCCCACCATACCATTGCTATCGAAAACGATATCGTTTTCGAACGTTTCTCGATAGTTTTGCGGATATTTGTCCGAGAACGACACACCAGAATGGCAGAAAAACCTTCGATTTCGAATATCGGCAATAATATTATTAGCGAATGAATGACGATAGTTTTTACGATAGTGACGAAAAACATTTTTTGTGGTGTTTCTTGATGTTGTCCGTTTTTATTTCTGTACCTATGTACCTATTGATAAACATTGCTGTCTTGCGTTTGGCAACCTACCCATATGTTGCCTTTATCAACCCTTATTGTTTATATTAAACGTAGCATTTATATCGTAATTATTTGAAAAAAGCAAATGGGAATTTTATACAAACAACATAAAATTATTTTTTGTAAACAAAAAAAAAAAAAAAAAAAATCAAAGTAAAAAAATTTTTCTCGAAACAATTTTTTCTGTGAGGAAAAAACATTCACTAAATGTTCGAAAATGATATCGTTTTCGAAATTTTGACGAACAAAAGAACAACATGCTTGTGTACACACGAAAAACATTTGCAAAACATTCGACATGGATAGTCGTTTTCGAAAGTTGTGCCGAACATTCGAATAATATCAGCAACTGGTATGGGGGTATTTGGTAACCTATATTATACATAGCATTTTTATCGAAATTATTTTAAACATTCAAACGGGAATTTTACAAACAAACAACCTACAATTATTTTTTGAAACAAAAAAATTTCCTAAGTAAAAAATGTTTCTGGAAACAATTTTTCTTGTGAAGAAAACCCCTTCGCCAAATGTTCAAAAATGTTATCGTTGTCAAACTTTTGGCGAACAAAAGAAACACACGAGAAAAAACATTTGCCAAACGTTCGAAAATGATATCGTTTTCGGAACTTGTAGCAAACATTCGAAAAATATCAGCAACTGGTATGGTGGGTACACATATCTACTAAATGTCATTAGCAAACACAAAATGAATAAAATCATTGTGGGAAAATACGTTTACGCCTTAAATGGCAATAGTTCAGAGCCAACAAAACATGCGTTTCCTCCCTGAAAAAGAAGACAACAAAATTTAAATTTTCGCCTATGTTAAGACCGCACACGTTGGCCAGCCAAACAACAGTCAGTCGGTCAATCAGTCAGCCGATTAATTTCACGCATCAAAAATTTGCATAATTTCCATTCAATCAGCAAGCTGTTTTTATTTTGTTTTCATTTGGTGACAAAATGTTAGCAAATGTTTGGAGATGCACAAGTTTATCGTCAAACTGATTGTTGATGTGAATTCTAGATTAAATTTTGTATAGATGTGACATTGTTCTTAACATAAAGAGACTATTTAAATATATTATAAAAATACAATATACAATACAATATAATTTAAAGAAAAAAGCTAAAAAAGGTAATTAAAGAGTGAAAATAGATCAGGAAGTTCTAAATGTTGATGATTTTAAATTTAGACATTATAGAGCAACATTTGTTACTTAAATATGCACTACATTTTTAGGTAATTTTGGTATGTAGATCCGACAAATCAAGAATGGGATATATTGTTAGATATTCTAATTTTTTTATTATTTGTTACTTTGTTTTTATTTATTTTTAATGACGACCGACGATCGCGGTTATTTGTAATACCATTCAGGTTATTCACATATGTATGTATAATTTTTTGAAAATGACATATTCTTAACTCCCTCAACCTCTTGTTGGATGTTACATCACCTTAACTAGTTCATCATTCAAATGTGACAAAATGTAACCATAATAAACACCTTGGTTGGTATTTAACGATGCCCCACCGCCACGATACAACCTCATAAAAAGAAATACAAATGCTAAATGATTTTCCAATCATCACCTCGTGATTAATGTTAGGCCATAAAAACGACCAATATACATATATACATACGAGTATATGTACATTTATGTATGCTTATTTTAATAGAGACATAAAATCGACAGCAAACAAAACCCATCTTTAACTTTGATATAAGTCATTAAAATGACTAAAAAATATAAAATAATAATTAAAAATGATCTACAACAAAAACTGGAAAAAAGGTCATTTTAAGGTATCGACTACTAATATTTAGTCATAAAAATAAAAAAGCAGATCATAGCGAAATACCGGTAAAACTATAAAAATAAATAAAATAATAAAAAAACGAAGTCAACATAAAAATGAACGGTTTATGTCAAATTGCTGACGACAATCGTTTAGGACAAACAATTTTATAAATTGAAATAAAAATTAATTTAAAAAAATGGGCTAGGTATTTTCCTCAAGATCAATGATATGCAGCATTTAAAACGTTCAAGGCCAATGCAGATCATTACTTCTATAAATTAATCTTGATATTTTTCTGCATTTTCTTGGAAATTAAGTTATTCACTAGAATAATACCAGATGGGCGAATCCCGCATGAATATATGTATGTATGTAAAATAAAAACTTCAGATGAAATCGGAATTTTAGATGAGAGAACCCAGTTTGGTTGATACAAGTTCTCTCACTTCAAATACGCTCAATGTTCCACTGATTTATTTAGAGTCTAAATTTTAGACTCATTCTATATTTGGTCCTCTTTATAAGTGGGGTGTGTGCCAAAACTGTGAGTGGTCAATCCATATCGGTTCACTTCTTGGGGCACTTCTCTCACAAATGTTCTTTCTATTACACTGTACAACACAAAAAATAATTACAAGATAATTCGACCAGATTATGAAAGAGGACAGAAAAAAAGAAGACACGTGTATCGGCGTTTTAAAAGTTTACGTCGGGAAGTAACCTAAATAGGCGTGGCAAGTTCCGCCCATTTCTACAGGTTTTGAAATATTCGACATCAGATTCCTTGGAATCCTTGCATTTTGGGTATAAAGTGTCTTTGGCAATATTGCTGACAACAATGCGGGGTAACTTTTTATGAAAAAAAAATTAACCCTCATGCGAGTCACTAAAGAGGTCTTTTTGGTCCCTTTTTTCAAAAACTTTTAAAAACTCCTTTAAAATGTGATCGTATCAGATCAATATATTCTACAAAATTATTTGTCATAAAATTTTACTGTAGGTCCCCGAATACACCAAAACTCTAAATTGTACCTAAACGCCAGGAATCTGCCAAAAGTAAAATCACATTATCTGAGTTTATTAAGTTTTGTACCACAAAACTTCATTCTAGATAGAAGACGTCAAAGACAAAAATAATCTCCATCAAATTTCAATATAAGTCACCGAATAAATTAAATATGTATTTGCAATATATATCAAGAAAATATGTACATCAAATTTGCAAACAAAACACCCAAATATTTGTTGAATAAATTTGTTTTGTTCTTTATTCGAGTTGATGCATGAAAGTAACATGAAATTTAGTTTTAGACGAAAGGTGTTAAAAGAAGAAATATTCTACACAAAATTTCATTGTAAGTCCTAGAACTCAGATATCTAGCTGAGTAAAATACTTTGTTAAGAAAATGACGTTACAAAATTAGATATTATAGGTAGAAATTATTTGTTAAAATTTAAGACTCTTAATTAAAATGTATGCCATACTGAGCCAAAATCTCCTCAAATACCTTACTTTTTTGGGATTGTGTCAAAAGAAGAAATGTTCCAAATCAAATTTCATTATGAGTCTCTAAACAAAAGAAATTTGTAGCTATAATATTTAACGTCTCCAGAAGCTTTCTCTTTTTATATATGATTTAGGACCATATTCTACCGTTTTTATTCACATTTTCGTTATCTGCAGTCACAAAATATATTTTATTGAGGTCTTTTGATAATAAATTCTTTCAGAAGATTATGTGTGCTCGATCCAAGCAGTTATTGAAATATCTATGGTGAATATATATATATATATATATATATATATATATATATATATATATATATAGAAAAAATATTGATAACCCAGATCGGACTTTGAAAAATTACGTATTTTAGTACTATAAACTCAAATAACGTCATCGGGATAAGTCATAGGTTCCTGATTTTGTATGTGAAAATACGGAGATAGTCTACGGCTATTGCCCAGTGAATATGTCTGACATACGAGTCCTAACATCCATGGTTTTGGCATGGTCCTAAATACTCTAATGATGGCAGCTATTCCTGCTCTGATAAAATTGTCTGATTTAACCCTTGAAATCGAACTAACTAGCCATATCCTAAATAACTTTGTTATGATCATTCATGATACACACATGTATGTCAGTTCCTAGGATTAATTCAGTAAATTTTATCAGAGCAGGAGTAGCTGCCATCATTAGACTATTTAGGACCATGCCAAAACCATGGATGTTAGGACTTGTATGTCGGATATATTCACTGGACAATAGCCGTAGACTATCCCCGCATTTTCACATACAATATCAGGAACCTATGACTCATCCCGATGACGTTATTTTACTTTATAGTACTGTCTTTGACGTCTTCTATACAGAATGAACTTTTGTGGGACAAAACTTAATAAACTCAGATAAAGTACAACATTAACCCTAAAACGTGATTTTACTTTTGGCAGATTCCTTGCGTTTAGGTACAATTTAGAGTTTTGGTGTATTCGGGGACCTATAGTAAAATTTTATGACAAATGATTTTGTAGAATATTTTGATCTGATACGATCACATTTTAAAGACACTTTATACCTAAAATGCAAGGATTCGAAGGAATCTGATGTCATATATTTCAGAACCTGTAGAAATGGGCGGAACTTGCCATGCCTATTTACGTTACTTCACGACGTAAACATTCAAAACGCCGATACACGTGTCTTCTTTCTTTCGGTCCTCTTTCATAATCTGTGCGGGGTTTCTTGTAATTTTTAAAAAATCGATTTTTTTGTACCGTGTTATTATTGTTATTGTTTAACAATAGCCGTCTTCCATCTCACTCGGTTTGGAGCTATATATGTATCTATGTAAGTGGATCCCATGTCAATCCGATAGATCTTATTTTGGCCTCTGTGTAACGTCTCTAGGTTTTCATTGGTCTTCCAACCCTTCTTCATTCTTGGTTGAACGGATTACAGCGTATAGCTTGTTTAGCTATACTGTTGTCATCATGGCGTAGAACATGTCCAATCCATTGACATTTACGTTTTCGGATTAAGGATCCCACATCCACCTGATTTGCTTGGCGTAAGAGCTCTGCGTTGGTTATTATATGCGGCCAAAATATACGTAGAATCCGGCGAAGGCAGCGATTAATGAAAATTTGTAGTACATCCATACAGCAAGAAAGAATTGACATTGGATTCGAATATACAGAGCTCTTTGTTCGTATGCTTATGCTTTTGTTTTGCCAAATTGGTGCCAGCATTCCAAATGCTTCTATAGTTGTGTCCCTTTACTTACCTGAAGTTACCATTTTTACAATTTGTTATCATTTTTATACCCTCGGCCTTTAGGCTAGAAAGGGTATATTCACTTTAATACGATTTTGTCCAAACTTAATCTAAATTCGAAGATGGGCCATATCGATGCACTCCCTCGGGTACCTCCCCCACAAAAGTTCAAAATTTATCTGTAAAATGCTGTGAACGATAGCTCTTTAAGGGCGCAATTGATTCGATCCAAACTTTGCACATCGTATTATTCCTTCAAGATATAGATCGAGTTCAAATAGTGTATCGGTCCACACCTTCGGGTACCTCCCACACAAAATTCGGATAAAGTGAATTTTAAAAGCACCTCTCGGATCGGGTTGAATTTTTTCAGTAGGTTGTCCTTGCGGCTCTCTTTACGACGGTACAATTTTTTTCTTGCGCAAGCCCACACTTCTTGAGTATTAGCCCAAACTCCGCAGGGAGTTTCTGATTGGTCCAGACTTTGCACATCGTATTATTTCATCCAGTCATGTATCAGGTGGGAATATGAACTATATCGGTCCACTCCTTCGGGTACCTCCCACACAAAATTCGGAAAAATTGAAGTTGAAGAGCTCCTCTCGCATCATTTTGATTCTTTTTTCAATAGGTTGTTCTAGCGGCCTCATTTACAACGGTACAATATTTTCGGGAGTAAGTCAATACTTTCTGAGGTAATGGCCCAAAAGCTCCAAAACCCTGTCGGCATATATGGCTATTGTGCAAGATAACTTTAAAACTTTTTCAATTTTTTTTCCAAACTGTTTTGTGTTTTTGGTCAGTGGCTGAGGGTATATCTCCGTCAGCACATCTGATACTTCCTTACTTGGTAACTTGCAAAGCGTTCCTTAACCCCAAAAAGTGGTAAAACTGGGAGCAATTTTTAAGAATAGGGAGAGGAGAGAACAGATATGCCTTTCTCTTCTACCATAGGCTACCAGACAAATTTCTGATTTTTCGACATTTGTTTGAAGATTATTTGACAATGAAGAAAAAAATGAATAAAAAGGGAAGAAAAAAGCGAACGCTAACAAAACAAAATTAATTAACAAAACAAATCTTAAAAACTGTGAAATTAAAGAAGAAAAGTGAATTTTTATGTTTCTTTTTGACATTGCTACCGGATCTACCATTTTTCCGTTCCTTTACTTTTCAGGTAAAACTGGTCATGAGAGAGCAATTTTGACAGCTTTCTCTTTTATCACTTTTACCATTAAAAAAAGTAAAGGATTATAGCTTATATCTTTGATAATTTTTGCTTCCACATTTACTTTTGTGCCACCATCCGGGTCCACCAAGCTTCCCAAATAACATAATTGTTCTACTGAGGCATAGCTTTGACCTCCTCCGTGTAACTTTTGTTGGGTGTTAGTCTTAATACTCATGTATGTAAGGAGATGTGTGACAGATTGTTTGACAGTAGGAAAATGTCATCTGCATTGGTCAAATAATTGAAAAATGTACCATCAATTCGCATTGTATACCTTTCCGATAAAACTGAGTTGCAGATAGTGCGTCCTCGATAACAAGCAGAAATAAGATAAGCGATAGAATGCAACTTTGTCTTACCCTACTCACAGCTTGAAATGGTTGAGCCAATTTTCCTTTATGCAAAACGTAGCAGTTTGCGTCATTTGGCTTTCTTTTATGAGGTTTATAAGCTCAACTAGCCTAATTGCTTAATGCAAGCACTCCTTGTCCCGATAACATAACAACACAATGGCAAAATATTGCCCACTCCATGCAAACAGCCGCAAAATCCATACTTGATTCCAGAGACCTCCACAAAGGAATTCATGGTATGACCAGGAGTGTCATGCTGCTCCGAAGAGAGAAATGCGGCATATAGAGCTACTTTACAATCAGTAGCAACGCGTAGCGCACTAGAGAGATATCGGGAGAAAAGGAAAGAAGAGAAACGTCTTTTCCACAAGAAAAAGAGAGAAATGTAAGAGCGGGAGTGTGAACAAATCGAGATGTACAGGAGCCAGAATGAATTCCGAAAATTCTACCAAGGAGTGAAACATCAAACAGATGGCTTTGGTACAGGCACATCCTCCTGTAGAGACCAGCAAGGTAATCTGGTAACAGATACATATAGCGTGCTCAGGATATGGAAGGAACATTTCTCCAATCTGCTGGTATCCAATAGTAGCGACGACGATGATACCACAGATCCAATCCCAAAAGATGGTATAGAATGTATACCCTCCGACCAAGATGAGGTAAAAACAGCAATCAACCGGCTGAAGAATAATAAAGCAGCAGGAGCCGATGGCTTTCCAGCCGAGCTGTTTAAAACCGGAGGCGACGCGCTGATAAGGTGTATGCATCAGATAGTTAGCACCATCTGGCAGGAAGAACGCGTACCCGACGATTGGAACCTGAGTATCCTGTGTCTCGTCCACAAGAAAGGAGATAAGACTGTATGCTCCAACTATAGGGGAATAAGTCTTCTCCCTATTGCCTATAACATAGTGTCAGGGATATTGTGCGAACTACTAAAGCCCATCAGCTTGTTTAGTTTGTCACCGTAGAATTTTTAGACTTTCGGGTCATTGCGTCAGTACGAATGCACATCATCTTATTGTTGTAAATAGGACAACAAGGACTACCTCGGCAACAATGTCAAAACGATGTTCGGCAGCCGCTGGCCGAAACACTTTTTGTTTCGGTTCAATCTGGTACGAAAGAACTCGCTGCAGTGGCATTCGCATATGAGTCATTTTAGTTGGTGTAGGCAAAATATTTGAACTTTTATCTGAGAGGCCAGGATTGGATACACATACATAGTCAATATCCGAACTAGGTTTGAAAGTAACATTACAATGTGAAAAGTTTGTACCAAAACGTTTACATCCTGTCGAGAGTTATCATGCATATAATTTTAGTAAATATTTTGATAATTTGTGGAGGATGTGTTTTTGGATCAAACTGGTTGCTCCCATATAGAGTTAGGGTCTGTACTTTTTAAATACATTTTTAAACTATGTGGGGGAGATACCCGAATTAGTAAACCGACTTATTCGAACATAATCTATATTTGGTTGAATGAAACAAGTATCGCCGAAACATACTTTGGTTACAAAACCATTATATCAATGAGGCACATTTTTGATAGTATTAAAGTGTTTGTACTCTCGTTAGCCTACAAGTTGAGGGAATTATTTTTCAGCTTTATGTTATACCTCATACCTATGTTATACCTCATACCTATATACACATATATATTAGACCGGGGCGATTTGAAAACCTTAATGGGCCCTTCGCGTTTCTGATTCCTGGGGTTGAACTGAGCAAAAAAGTCTACTGGACCATATATCTACCGTGAAAATCGAGCCTCCCGATTTTGACTTTAAGTTTTTTATTGACGTTTTTTGGATATTTTGGCATATAACAGCCAAACCATTGAGATTTTCGATCCAACACAAAGACAAACATTGTAGCCAAGACAGTAATTGAAAACTCTCTAATACATCGCAAAAGCATTGGAACGCTGCTTCAGACAGTTTTGGCCTTAAGAATATGCAAACTTTTCGGATAATGTCGATAAATGACATTGTGCTACAAAATTTGACCCGAAAAATATTCAAGTGTTCTGATGCAAAATTATATCGTGTTGGGATCCATGGGCAACGACAATGCCTTTATTTCGTTTGGGTCACTTCGTTTAATTTTTTGTAACGGTAAAGTAGTGAAAATCTGGGTTTCTTACAACGAAGTGACCCAAACGAAATAAAGGCATAGTCGTTGTCCATGGATCCCAACACGATATAATTTTGCATCAGAACACTTGAATATTTTTCGGGTCAAATTTTGTAGCACAATGTCATTTTTAGAAATTCCGTTGACACTAACAAATTGTTTTTAATGGTAAGTCCAACCAAACAAGTAAAAAAGTATCAGTCGGCTTTGCCGACAGAGATATACCCTCTGCCTGTGTATATTGAAGCATTTTTTCCCAAAAAACGTATGTATTTAGGGGGTTTTAAAAATGTTGGGCGTTTGGACCGACAAAAATGTTGATTAGGATTAAAGATCAAAAGTTTTACCGAGGAGATACTAAAAATAATGGATCTCCAGCCACTACATATGGTGCCATAGGGGGTTTTTACACACTTCGGGCTGTTTGCTCAAGAAGTATGGACTTGCCTCTGAAAAAAACTTTTACCATCGTAATTGAGGCAGCGAATGCAATTAGCTTCAACAAAAATCAAAGCGATTCTACATCAGGTCTTAAAGTGAACATATCCGAAATTTTGTGTGGGAGGTACCGGATGGAGTGTAAAAATATAGTCCATATTTGAAACTGATCTATATCTGGTAGATATATTAGGATGTGTAAAGTATGGACCAATTCGGCAACTCCCTTCAAGAGTTACCGTACGAACAATTTGTCCGAAAATTTTTGAATTTTTGTGGGGTAGGTACCTGAAGGAGTGGACCGATATGGCTTATCATCGAGCTTAAACTATGTTTGGACAGAATATTACTAAGGCCAAATTTTGGATCGAATCGGCAGATCCGTTCGAGAGTTATCTTGCGCTCCAACCACCCCACACGGTGTCATAGGGTTTTTGTGTAACTTTCAGGTTATTTTCTCAGGAAGTATGGACTTACCCCTGATAAAACTTGTACTGTCGTATGGGGGGCAGTAAATACAAGTTGCTAAAACAAAAATCAAAGTAATTCGAGAGATGGCTCTAAACTGAACTTTTCCTGTATTTTGTGTGGGAGGTACCCGGAGGAGTGAACCGATTGAGTCCATATTGAAATGTTATCTAAGTCTGGTGCACATTTCACGATGGGCAAAGTATGGACCAAATCGGTTACTCGCTTCAAGAGTTATCTTGCGCACAAATTTTCGGAACATTTTCGAACTTTTGTGGGGGAGGTACCGGAAGGAGTGGACCGATATAGCCCATCTTCGAACTTAAACTAAGTTTGGACAAAATATTACGAAAGCCAAATTTTGGATCGAATCGGTTGATCCGTTCGAGAGTTATCGTGCGCTCCAGCCAGACAGACGGACGGACATTGCTCAATCGACTCCAAATTGTCTGAAACACATTTCGTCCAAACATACTTGGGGTCTAAAACCATTATTTCGATGAGGCACATTTTGCCCGTATGAAAGTGTATATACCCTCGTTAGCATAAATGCTGAGGGTATAAAAACCCCGTAATTGTCTCTAATCTTCTTCCAAATAAATGGAATGGCCTCACTCAAATAAATCAGACATGTTATTGAAAAAAATGTTTGTTGATATTTTCCACAAACATCTACAAACATATATCATTGGATACAAATTGTTTGCCTTTGAATTGTTATAGCAAAAATTCTATAATTGGCGCCATACCACAACAAACATTTTCAATGTTGGGCAAATTTGTGTTAGACCTAATTTCAATAAGTGTGGGTTATCGATTTCAGTTTGTTGGTCAATTTCCACCTTCTTCTTCTCTTAATTTACATTTAGTTGTTGTACCAACGCCACTGGACATGTTAATTTCTGAACATTATGTGACCTTGTTGTTATTTTTGGATGCCCATTATTTAAATATAGTTTGGGAATTTCGATTTTTTTATCAAAATCTTTAAATGATTTATTGTAAGCAGCCATGTGACAAAAAATTTAAACGAATAAGTGGGTGTCGGCTCATCTCAAAAGAATATTCAACTTTTTTGTCTTCTTCATTTTTTGGTGATGTAAAATCCGAGAAAAAAGAGTTGGAATTAAGTTACTGTTGCCATGGGGAATCTCTAAGGTATTTCTTTATTATATATTCCATTATAAAATTTAAATTAATTTGTTTTTTTGGACAAATAAATGTTTTTTTTTTTAAATTTGTAACAAGAACTTGTGGAGCAACAACATGTCGAGTTGGTGTTACAACAGTGTTTACTTGTTTTTGTTGTTTTTTTTTTCTTACTCATAGCTGGAGTAATATAATAGACCATCCTGTAGATAACAAAGATCGGTCTTGAATGGTTTTAACATGACGAAGTAACCAATTGTATTGGTCTTTCTTTCTTTATGACCCTATTCTTCCCGTGTCAAACTTGAAAATCCGTTAAAGATACCCTGGGATATGAGTAAAATATCCCATATCCACAAAATATAAATAAACAAATTTATCAATTTACTAATTTATTAATTAATTAATTATTTATTTAATTAATAAATAATAAAATTGATATCTGCAACACTCTTATCCAATAACCCTTTTGCCTTATTCTAATATCTTGATTATTTGAATTTCATAATGAACGGATTTGAATTTACCAACAACTTTGCAATAGACTTTATAAAATATTATCTAGCAACAATATTAAATTCTTATTAATCATATAATGGGCATTTCTCGGTCAAAATATGTGCAAAAAACAAAAACAAAATGCAAACAAATTCAAACGATTTGTCGAAATGTGTCTAAATTCGATTATGAAACTATAAACTTTGTCTACATTTTTATTAGAATTGTTGTGTTTTCGAACGAAAAAAAAAATGGTTTATTTCTGTTCTACAGATTTCGCCAAATAGTTTCGTTTAGAGATTGATATTTCCGATTCGATTTCGATTTGGAAATTGTCTATGCAAATCAATTCAATTTGTAGCAAATGTGATGATATTTTGATGTTGTGGTTATTGCAAATGGTAGAAGACTACCAAACCGTTTGTATCTCTTCGCTCGTAATCTCCACCTTCCTTCCACACTAATTAATTTTTTTTTTTTTGCGAATTTACATAAAGACGAATTTTTGTTGCCGATCTTTGTTTAATCTCGTGTTGCCGTTTTTTTGAGTTTTTTATGTGTAATCATAAAACGGCTTATTTGTCGTTGTTAAAATTCAAGTTCAATGTTAAACTAATTTGTATTTATAATCACATGCGAATTTTTTGGTTTTTTGTTTTCGAAGTGGGAATTGACATTTGTAATCTTCAAATCAAAATATTAAAGCATATCATCTGATAGTAATCTGCACAAAAGGTTACATGATGTATGATAGATGCCAATGAATGGTCATGGTTCTCCCTATCAGGACATATAATGATGTTTTAGGATTTCATGGCTTATGGACCGTTGAACCTCACCATTTAAGGTAATTTGTAAATATGTCGTTTTTCTTGATCGGGGGCTCGACCACCGTTGTCTCGAAAATAATTCTGCAACCCGCTGCACTCATAAGTTTAGCAACTATAGCGATTATAAAACAGTAGGCCCCGAAATTCGTCTACAAATATATAGCATTTTGCACTACGGGACATTCCTGAACATTTTCTGATAAATAGGTTCAGTAGTTTTGGAAAAATAATGTTTTGAAAAGAATGGGACTGATGACCACAGTTTTCAAGATATAACATATTTAAATATGTGGGCTTGGTCCGGTATTTTGACTCCAAATATGTACCTAATAACGGCAAACATTGAACTTTTGCTGCACATTTCAGTAGTATTGGAGTTATGACATATTAAAAAAAGGCATGATCATTTCTTTAGGCCCTAAAGAATAATTTTTTACATTTATTTGTAGGCCAAATTCCGTCACATAGTCCAAATTTCATTGAAATCGGACAAATATAGCGTGTTTCGTGCATCAAATAACTCAAATCTGCCTAAAATATATATGAGAGCTATATCCAAATCTGAACCGATTTCGATATAATTTGGCATTTATATTTCTAGGTCAAATCCCGGCAAACATTCCAAATTTTATTGAAATTGGAAATATATAGCGCGTTTTGTGCATCAAATACCTAAAATCAGCCTAGAATATATATGGGGGCTACATCCTGAATCTGAACCGATTTCTACATAATTTGGCACACTTATTTCGTGTTTCGTGCACCAAAGTCCTTAAATCGGGCGAAGATATATATGGGGACTATATCCAAATCTGAACCGATTTTTACCAAAATAAATAGCGTTCGTCCTTTGGCCAAAAAACTCTCTTCCTCAATTTTCATGCGAATCGGACAATGAATACATAGACAGACGGAGAGACATACAGACGGGCATGCGTAAATCGACTCAGAAAGTGATTCTATGTATATCCCTAAAAGGAACTATGGGTCTATCTCGTTTCCTTTTGCATGTTACAAACTAATGCACAAAGACATAATACCCCTCACCACAAGGTGATGTAGGGTATAATAAAACAAGTAAAAAGTATCAGTCGGCTTTGCCGACTGAGATATACCCTCAGCCTGTGCAAATTGAAACACTTTTGTCACAAAAAACTTATGTATTTAGGGGGTTTCAAAATTTTGGTCGTATGAACCGACAAAAAGGCTGATTACGATCAAAGTTCAAACATTTCGCGGAAAAGGTACTTAAAGGAATGGACCGACATAGACCCTTCGGGCTGTTTTCTCAAGAAGTATAGACTTGCCCCTGAAACAACTTTTACCATCGTCATTGAGGCAGCGAATATAAGTTGCTTCAACAAAAAATCAAAGTGATTCAATAGCAGGTCTTAAAGTGAACTTATCCAAAATTTTGTGTGGGAGGTACCGGATGGAGTGGACAAATATAGTCCATATTCTAACCTGATCTGTATCTGGTAGATATTATGAGAATGTGTAAAGTATGGACCAAATCGGTCACTCCCATCAAGAGTTATCGTGTGCACAATTTTTCCGAACATTTTTGAACATTTGTGGGGTAGGTACCTGAAGTAGTGGACCGATATGGCTTATCTACGAACTTAAAGTAAGTTTGGAAACAATATTACGAAGGCCAAATTTTGGCCGGAATTGGCATATCCGTTCGAGAATTATCTTGCGCTTCCAGCCATAAACATGGTGGCATAGGGTTTTTTTTTCAACTTTCAGGCTATTTTCTCAAGAAGTATGGACTTGCCCCTGAGGAAACTTGTACCTTCGTATAGGGGACAGTGAATACAAGATGTTACAACAAAAACCAAAGCGATTCGAGAGATGGTCCTAAACTGAACTTTTCCTAAATTTTGTTTGGGAGGTACTCGAAGGAGTTTACCGATTGAGTCCATACTAAAACCTCATCTATGTCTGGTAGAAATTTCATAACGTGCAAAGTATGGACCAAATCGGTTACTTCCTTCAAGAATTATCGTACGCACAAATTTTCCCAACATTTTCGAACTCTTGTGGGGGAGGTACCGGAAGGAGTAGACCGATATAATCCATCTTTGAACTTGAACAAAGTTTGGACAAAATATTACGAAAGCCAAATTTTGGACCGAATCGGCAGATCCGTTCGAAAGTTATCTTGCGCCCCAACCACTACACACGGTGTCATAGGGTTTTTTGTAACATTCAGGCTATTTTCTCAGGAAGTATGAACTTGACCCTAATGTAAGTTTCGTATAGAGGACAGTGAATACAACTTGCGTAACCAAAAATCAAAGCGATTCGAGGCCAGGTCCTAAACTGAACTTCTCCGAAATTTTGTGTGGGAGGTACCCGAAGGAGTGGACCGATTGAGTCCATATTGGAACCTCATCTAAGTTTGGTAGAAAAAACACTAACAAAATATTTCGATACCCAAAATTTGAACCGAATCGATTGATCCGTTCGAGAGTTATGGTGCGCACCAGCCAGCCAGACAGACGGACAGACAGACGGACGGACGGACGGACATTGCTAGATCTACTCAAAATTGTCTGAAACGGATATCGTACAAACATACCTGGGGTCTAAAACCATTATTTCGATGAGGCACATTTTTGGTCGAATCAAAGTGTAAATACCCTCTTTAGCCTAAAGGCTGAGGGTATAAAAAGTGGACGTGTTAAACTTTCGAAATTCAAGAAAATATGCATCCTATTTTCACCTGAGACCATACCCGGAGACACAACCACAATTGTCTCGCAAATTAATTTTCACACTGATACATTTGTAATTATTGAAAATATATCATTTTTAATATAATAGGGTATAGGGGAAGTACCCCACCCCCTCCGAAATTCAACAAAATATCCCTGCAAAATTTAAAGGAAGGGGTTCCATGCGATGCCGAGATTTCATGGCATCTTTTGCTTTGGTTCAAACGAAGTCCTGAAAAATCCGATCTTTTCATTAGCATTTGAACCAATGCCAAGGAAGTCGTGAAAGATCCGATCTTTTCATCAGCATTTGAACCCTTGAAAAGGAAGTCGTGAAAGATCCGATCTTTTCATCAGCATTTGAACCCATCCCACCGATCCAATAGAGATGAATTTTGTGTTTTTATTTATACACATTTTTTCTAAATACGCAAGAATAATTATTTACAATATGCTTGATGCTGTCGGAGACTCTAAATCACAACCAACGTTGTTAAAACTCTCGTCGTAATGATAATGTAATTGCAAAGGGTTGGTGAAAATGACATGCCAAAGCATTGGTGGAAATGACATGCGAAAGCATTGGTGAAAATGACATGTCAAAGCATTTTTGTCAATTTTATCAGAGCAGGAGTAGCTGCCATCATTAGAGTATTTAGGACCTTGCCAAAACCATGGATGTTAGGACTCGTATGTCAGATATATATTCACTGGGCAATAGCCGTAGACTATCCCCGCATTTTCACATACTATATCAGGAACCTATGACTTATCCTGATGACGTTATTTTTGTTTATAGTACTAAAATGCGTAATTTTTCAAAGTCCGATCTGGATTATCAATATTTTCCCTATATATATTCACCATAGATGTTTCATGGATTGAGCACACATAATCTTCTGAAAGATTTTATTATCAAAAAACTTCAATAAAGTATATTTTGTGACTGCAGATAACGAAAATGTGAATAAAACGATAGAATATGGTCCTAAATCATATATAAAAAGGGAAAGCTTCTGGAGATGTTTAATATTATAGCTACAAATTTCTTTTGTTCAGAGACTCATAATGCAATTTAATTTGGAACATTTCTTCTTTTGACACAACACCCAAAAAGTGAGGTATTTTAGGACATTTTGACTCAGTATGGAATAAATTTTAATTAAGAGTCTAAAAGTTTAACAAATAATTTCTACCTATAATATCGAATTTTCTAACGCCATTTTCTTATCAAAGTATTTTACTCAGATATCTAGTTTGTTCTAGGACTTACAGTGAAATTTTGTGTAGAATATTTCTTCTTTTAACACCTTTCGTCTAAAACTAAATTTCATGTTACTTTCATACATCAACTCGAAAAAAGAACAAAACAAATTTATTAAAAAAATATTTGGGTGTTTTGTTGCAAATTTGATATATATTGCAAATACATATTTCATATATTCGGCGACTTACATTGAAATTTGATGGAGATTATTTTTGTCCTTGACGCCTTCTATGTAGAATGAAGTTTTGTGGGACAAAACTTAATAAACTTAGATAAAGTACAACATTAACCCTAAAACATGATTTTACTTTTGGCAAATAACTGACGTTCAGGTACGATTTAGAATTTTGGTGTATTCGGGGACCTATAGTAAAATTTTACGACAAAGAATTTTGTAGAATATTTTAATCTGATACGATCACATTTTAAAGGAGTTTTTAAACGTTTTTGAAAAAAGGGGACAAAAAGACCCCTTTAGTGACTCGCATGAGGATTTTTTTTTTTTTTATAAAAAAATACCCCGCATTGTTGTCAGCAATGTTGCCAAAGACACTTTATACCTAAGATGCCTATTTAGGTTACTTCCCGGCGTAAACTTTCAAAACGCCGATACACGTGTCTTCTTTTTTCGCTCCTCTTTTATAGTCTGTGCGGGGTTTCTTGTAATTTAAAAAAAAGTTCGATTTTGTTATACTGTGTATTTGGACAATAACAAACCGGAAACTTCCGGCGACTTTTGTTTTATAGCAATTTTTAGGAAATTTGCCAATTCGGGAAGGAAGCTTTTTTAATGATAAATAAGATCAGATATTATTTGGAATCGATCACAGCATAACAGTTAAGAAAACCAAAATGAATAAGACCGCCCTGCAGTAATGCGTCTCCAAAGAAACTGCTAAATACAATTTTTTATTACTAAAACGTGCAAAATGGGGCGATGTTGAACTTTTATTATACCCTCCACCATAAATTATGTATGTATATTCAAATCAGATTTAAGCCATGTCGGTGCGATATTGAGGACTCATCTTCAACATACCGAAAATCGGGAGGTACCGTTCTATGGGGGCTATATAAAGACGTGGATCTATACTGACAAATTGCAAGTGAAAAGTTGTATAACCCCAACCAAGACTAAATACAAAATGTCAGCCATTTCGGTTGGATAATGCGGCAAAAATCATCAAAATTACCAAAATCATCAAAATTACACCAAACAAGTAAAAAAGTATCAATCGGCTTTGCCGACAGAGATATACCCTATGTGAATTGAAACTTTCATCTACGGACAGATCGAATGTATTTAGGGCCATTTCAGAATTTTGTGGCCCATTTGAACTTACAGACAAAATGAGGATTAGGATTAAAGTGTTGCGGAGGAGGTACTTGAAGGAATGAACCGACACAGTCCATTATGAAAGTGGATCTTATTTTGGGAGTCATATCTTTTCGATAGATACCGCACCCACTAGTAATTTCAGTGGCTCATCGTATAACATTTGCTTGTCCACGGAAAACATAATATCGCTGTAAACAGGACCACATCGGTATGTATTTCCAAAGGATCTTCGAACATACCCTAAACTGCACTTAAACAAAAATGTTAACGTTTTGCGGGAGAGGTACCTTAAAGAGAGGACCAATATGGACCATTTTAAAAGTTAAACTAAATTTGGACAAAATATTAGAATGTTCACGAAAGTGTATCATGCATACCATTTTAGTGACTTTTTTTAAATTTTGGGGGGAAGTACTGGAAGTTGTGGACCGGTAAGTTTGGACAAAAATTACGGAGGCCAAATTTCGGACCAACGTTTGGGCTATTTTCTCAGAAAGTATTTAATTGCCCCTAAAAAAACTTGTACCATCGTAAAGGGGTCAGTGAATGCAAGTTGTTTCAACAAAAATCAAAGTGATTCGAGAGCAGGTCTTAAAGTGAACTTATCCGAAACTTTGTGTGAGAGGTACCCGAAGAAGTGGACAAATATAGTCCATATTCGAACCTGATATATATCTGGTGGATATATAATGATGTGTAGAGTATGGACCAAATTGATCACCCCATCAAGAGTTATCGTGCGCACATATTTTCCGAACATTTTTGAAATGTTGTGGGGAGCGATATGGCTTATCTTCGAACTTAAACTAAGTTTGGAGAAAATTTGACAATGCTAAATTTTGGACCGAATGGGTAGATCCGTTCGAGATTTGTCTTGCGTTCCAACCACTACAGACGATATCATACGGGGTTTTTGCGCCATTCAGGCTGTTTTTTAGGATGTATGGACTTGCCTCTGAAGAAACTTGGATACTTTTTTCAAGAGTTATCGTGCACACAAATTATCCGAACATTTTTGAACTTTTGTGGGGGAGGTACCGGAAGGAGTGGACCGATATAACCCATCTTCGAACTTAAACTAAGTTTGGACAAAATATTACGAAAGCCAAATTTTGGGCCGAATCGGTTCATCCGTTCGAGACGGACACTAGTCTACGAAAAACATAATATTGCTGTAAACAGGGCCACTAGGAAAATCTTCCGAAAACCTTCCGAAGGATCCTCGAACCACATGCTAGATCTGCATTTTGTCCCAATGTGCGTCGTTCTTACTTGTTGAATTAATTATTTTCTTTATTCTTGTCACAATATGCGTCGGTTAAGGTGACCACATAAAAACAAACATCTTGCCTCCTTTTTTCAGACTCAGTATAATTTAAAATATGTTTAGTTTATTTGCAAAAATATTCCAAATTAATTCACTTAAGTAACAAAGGGTCGCAGGTGCTAATGTAGACAAATTGTGCTGTATTTTCTTTTATGTACTATATTCCGCTTGAAACGAAAACTGCCTAAGAAACATACTAGAGAAATAGCAACCATACTTGTCTCTTCTTCTTGGTCCACTATTGAGAGAGATATGTATCTCTCTATTGGTTTCTCATTTAATCTTGTGTGAATATTCGCAAACCAAAAGACTTAAGAAACAAACGTTAAATGTTATACAAATTAGGAATCAAAAGACTTAAGAAACAAACCTAAAAAGTGTCTCCAAGTCTCGGCAACAATGTAACAAAAATTATGAATATTCAAATATTTATTTTTATTACTTTGCCAAAATTTATAGGAAATATTAAAAACTAATATTTGGACTAATTTTAGACACAACTGATTCACTTTCAATTTCCATAGAAAAAAAATCTAAAACAAAACTAAAATTCTTAAAAACGTTTAAAAATAAACTTTGCCAAATCCAAAAAAACATCAGCTAATCTTCTTGTGTGGTAGTGGCGGGCGGTCTTCTTTTATTTTGTGTTTCTTCTGCTCAGCATCGAAAACGAAATTGAAAAATTTACATAAATTATGGGTCAACTTAATCAAATGGCAAATTCCCAAAAACACGACGACAAAACTGGCTGACTGCTGCATGGACAACCACCACTCAAACCTTAAAATCAGAATCAATTCAATAATCTGTAACAACAATAGCAACAATGTCAACAACAGCAATAATAATAATGATATTTGGTGACACAAACAAAAAGCAAAGGCGTAAAATTGTCTTCGCCTTAACAGCAACAACAGCAGCAGCAACAATACAACAACTACCAAGAGTAGGCTTAAAATTCATTTAGGAATATTTACCTTTTGTCACTCGTCGTTTCGTTTTGGTGTTGAGGGGGGGAAATTTGCATATTTTTTAGTTGGTGTTGTTTATCAATTTAGTCTATGGCGACGGTGGCGACAAGTTCACGAGGAGGAGAACTACATTGAAAATCACTTTTTTATGATATTTTTGTATAAAAGTTGAATGATCTTTGGGAATTAGCATCCAGTGAAGAGTAACAGTTCAACAGATAAACAAGTCTCAAGAAGACAAAAGAACTACAAAGCAAAAAATCGAAAAAACGAACCTAAAAAAGTGCAAAAAAAACAAATCCTTTACAAAATGCGTGCCTTTGTTGTGTTATCCGCTCTATTAGCCGTTTGCTGTGCTGCCCCATATAGTTATGTGCAACCAACAAACATTGGATTACCTCCTACCGCCACCGGTGGTCATCGTGGTGGTGACAAATATTTGCCACCTGCCCCCAAACCTCTCGATCCCATTGTACGTAAGCAATTCTATGTGATCTCTGCTCCTGAGGATAATGAAAATCAAGGCAAGACCAAACATTTGGTATTGGGCCGCCCACAAAAGAACTATCGTGTCGTTTTCATTAAGGCTCCCAGCTCTGGTAATGGCAATATTAAATATTCTGCTGAATTTGCTCCACAAGAAGAGAAGACTGTCATCTATGTTTTGAACAAGAAAGAAAATGAATTGGATGCCAGCGATATTGCCACACCAGCACCAACTGCTGCCAGCAAACCTGAAGTCTTCTTCATTAAATACAAGACCGATGATGAGGCTCAACAGGCACAAAAGGAAATTAAAGGTAAATTTACATAAACGAATAAAAATGTACATGAATTCGAAATAACATAACTTTTTTCCGATTCCAGAACAATACGACAAATTGGGTGGCACCAACGAAGTTGCCGATGAAACCACTGCCCCCATCACCTCCGTCATTGGTTCTTTGGATAGCCTTAACCCTGATGGCAGCTACAACTACCGCAAAACCAATGGAAATGTTGTTCCCTCGGTCCCCTCGGTCCCCACGGTGCAAACACCAAACACCCAATATTTGCCTGCTTTGTTGCAACATTAATTTGTTGTTGTAAATAGTTAATGTTTAGAGAAATTGTTGTTTAGTTGTAAGTTTAAACGAATTCCAACAAAATTGTTGTCATATTTCATTGTCAATATTTTCATAGGAATAAATAAATAAATTCGTTTCTTAGTCAAATGTAATCAAAATGAGTATTAAATAGTGTAAGCCACAGCAATGGCAAAGATGACCAGCAAGCCCACAAAAGGTCGCTCGGTTTAACCCGGCCCTTCGGGTGGCCTACTGTAAAGTCGATGCCCCTTTGGGTGCTGGAAAACACATGTCCGATTACGTCATCGAATATAGAGTAGATAGCCCTTTGGGTCTACTGCAGAGTACATGGCCCTTTGGGTCGTCTACTGTAGAGTAGCTGACCCTTTGTTTGGTCTACTCTAGAGTAGATGGCCCTTTGGGTCGTCTACTGTAGAGTAGATGGCCCTTTGGGTCGTCTACTGTAGAATAGATGGCCCATTGGGTCGTCTACTGCAGAGTAGAGGGCCCTTTGGGTCGTCTACTGTAGTCTATCGTCTACTGTGGTTTATATGGCCCTTTGGATCGTCTTCTGTATAGTAGATGGCCCTTTGGGTCGTCTACTATAGAGTATATAGCCCTTTGGGTCGTCTACTGTAGAGTAGATGGCCCTGTGGGTCGTCTACTGTAGAGTAGATGGTCCTGTTTGTAGTCTACTGTAGAATAGATGGCCCCTTGGGTCGTCTACTGTAGAGTAGATGGCCCTTTGGGTCGTCTACTGTAGAATAGATGGCCCATTGGGTCGTCTACTGCAGAGTAGCGGGCCCTTTGGGTCGTCTACTGTAGTCTATCGTCTACTGTGGTTATATGGCCCTTTGGATCGTCTTCTGTATAGTAGATGGCCCTTTGGGTCGTCTACTATAGAGTATATAGCCCTTTGGGTCGTCTACTGTAGAGTAGATGGCCCTGTTTGTCGTCTACTGTAGAATAGATGGCCCCTTGGGTCGTCTACTGTAGAGTAGATGGCCCTTTGGGTCGTCTACTGTAGAGTATATGGCCTTTTGGGTCGTCTACTGTAGAGTAGATGGCCCTTTGGGTCGTCTACTGTAGAGTAGATGGCACCTTGGGTCATATACTGTAGAGTAGATGGCCCTTTGGGTCGTCTACTGTAGAGTAGATGGCACCTTGGGTCATATACTGTAGAGTAGACGGCCCTTTGGGTCGTCTACTGTAGAGTAGATGTCCCTTTGGGTCGTCTACTGTAGAGTAGATGGCCCTTTGGGTCGTCTACTGTAGAGTAGATAACCCTTTGGGTCGTCTACTGTAGAGTATATGTCCCTTTAGGTCGTCTACTGTCGAGTAGATGGCCCTATGGGTCGTCTACTGTAGAGTAGATGGCCCTTTGGGTCGTCTACTGTAGAGTAGATAACCCTTTGGGTCGTCTACTGTAGAGTATATGGCCCTTTAGGTCGTCTACTGTTGTGTAGATGGCTCTTTGGATCGTCTACTGTAGAGTAGATGGCCCTTTGGGTCGTCTACTGTAGAGTAGATTGCCCTTTGGGTCGTCTACTGTAGAGTAGATGGCCCTTTGGGTCGTCTACTGTAGAGTAGATGGCCCTTTGGGTGGTCTACTGCAGAGTAGATGGCCCTTTGGGTCGTCTACTGTAGAGTAGATGGCCCTTTGGGTCGTCCACTGTAGAATAGATTGCCTTTTGGGTCGTCTACTGTAGAATAGATGGCCCTTTGGGTCGTCTACTGTAGAGTAGATGGCCCTTTGGGTCGTCTACTGTAGAATAGATTGCCTTTTGAGTCGTCTACTGTAGAGTAGATATCCCTTTGGGTCCTCTACTGTAGAGTATATGGCCCTTTAGGTGGTCTACTGTAGTGTAGATGGCTCTTTGGGTCGTCTACTGTAGAGTAGATGGTCATTTGGGTCGTCTACTGTAGAGTATATGGTTCGTTGGGTCGTCTACTATAGAGTAGATTGCCCTTTGGGTTGTCTACTGTAGAGTAGATGGCCCTTGGGGTCGTCTACTGTAGAGTAGATGGCCCTTTGTGTCGTCTAATGTAGGGTAGATGGCCCTTTTGGGTCGTCTACTGTAGAGTAGATGGCCCTTTGGGTCGTCTACTGCAGAGTAGATGGCCCTTTGGGTCGTCAACTGTAGAGTAAATGGCCCTTTGGGTCGTCAACTGTAGAGTAAATGGCCCTTTGGGTCGTCTACTCTAAAGTATATGGCCCTTTGGGTTGTCTACTGTAGAGTAGATGGCCCTTAGGGTCGTCTACTCTAGAGTAGATGGCCCCTTGGGTCGTCTACTGTAGAGTAGATGGCCCTTTGGGTCGTCTACTGTAGAGTAGATGGCCCTTTGGGTCGTCTACTGTAGAGTAGATGGCCCTTTGGGTCGTCTACTGTAGAGTAGATGGCCCTTTGGGTCGTCTACTGTAGAGTAGATGGCCCTTTGGGTCGTTTACTGTAGAGTAGATGGCCCTTTTGGTCGTTTACTGTACAGTAGATGGCCCTTTGGATCGCTTATTGTAGAGTAGATGGCCCTTTGGGTCGTCTACTGTAGAGTAGATGGCCCTCTGGTTCGTCTACTTTAGAGTAGATGGCCCTTTGGGTCGTTTACTGTAGGGTCGTCTACGGTAGAGTAGATGGCCCTTTGGGTCGTCTACTGTAGAATAGATGGCCCTTTGGGTCGTGTTGTTCTTCAGTTGTCACTATGATAGTCCTTGCAAATATATCGATAGAAATGTCATATTTACAGCTTCTGTTAATGTTAAGTATACCCTTATTAAGGGTTATCCCCCAAACAATTTTATTAAAAATCTCATTCGTAGTGTACTATTTTTTTATTTTTGGTAATTATTAATTTGTATTTCCAATATTCACGTTCAATATTCACTTTTAAAATAAAATTGACATTTGCTTTCAAATACTCACATACAATATATTTTTTTCAATATTTATTTTCATCGAATACTGATCCTTTGTCTTTTGTTTTTTATCATTTCAGGTAAGAGTGCACTTCTTTCGTATTTTGTTAAACATATCCAAATGGAGGGTAAGAAATGTTGACATTACTTTACTATCAATTCTTAAGCTTTATTTTGTTTCGAGTCAACTCTCTAATAAACACCGGTGGGTTCTGAAAATTGAATGAAATCAAATTGGTCCATAAAGTAAAACTATAAAAATAAACCTGAAGTAGGATGGTATCATTATATGGGGGCTTTACTAAAATTTTTGTTGGAGAAAGTTTTTTTTTTACCACAGGTCAGTAAATTTGGCTAAAAACTTCAAAAATAACTAAAATTGGGCGGTACTGCAATAGAAAAACATTATCTTCTAATCATTTGCCGGATCTTAGTCAAAGGAGCCATGTTTGATTTTGTGACTAGAGAAGAAACATCATATATGTAGATTAAACTGCTGTATATCCAACGAAATAAAAAACACTATATTGAAGTTGCCTTATTAATAATGGTGCCTACTTTTAGGCTGGTAGGGTAATTAACCCTCAAACATTACTTTGTGTGTAATAATTAGTTTTAGTGAAGAATAACGAAAAAACAACGTAATATAATAAAACTGGATATAATCGGGTATGTTCTGAGACACACTAGGGTGTACTCTTCATTTTAAATACCCTAATGAATCTTAGTCCCATGAAATTCGAAAAAATTCGGAGTAAATGGGGTGAACAAAATGCTTGAGGCGTGAAGTGAGAGGGAAGTGTGTCTCAGAACATACCCGATTATGAAAGAGGAGCGAAACAAATGTGTTTGGGAAATGTTCGCCAGCACATATTTCTGTTTTTAAAAAACAATGAAATATATTTCCGTTCACCGAAAAACTACCTTTTCCCAATACATAAGAGTTCGTTGTTTAATTCTTTTTGGTACAATGCTCACTATAAAAATTGTTCACATCAAGAAAAGACATAAGGCCTGCTCTCGAATCACTTTGGTTTTTGTTGAAGCAGTTAGTATTCGCTGCCTAAATTACGACAGTAAAAGTTTTTTCAGGGGTAAGTCCATACTCCTTACGAAAACAACCCGAAAGTTGTAAAAACCCCTATGGCACTATATGTAGTGACTGGAGTGCTCGAACCGAATACAGCGTTCGTCCACACTTTGGATATTATAATATTTCTTCGAATAGTAGATGAAATTCCAAGGTTGTGCTTATAGGTCCACTACATCCGATACCTCCCCCACAAAAGTTCGAAAATATTCGCTAAAATGGTATGCGCGATTTCTCATCGGCGTAACAACCGATTTGGTCCAAACTTTGGATCTCTAAATATTTTCGAAACTTAGTTTAATGTTCAACATTTTTGTGTGGTTCGAGGATCCTTTGAACATTTTACCGAAGGTTTTCCTAGTGGCCCTGTTTACAGCGATATTATGTTTTTCGTAGGCGTAAATTTTTGAGCTTTTATCCTATCTATACATTTCTTTTCATACGCCCAAAATTTTGAAAACCCCCCCTGAATACATGTTTTTTTTTTTTGAAAAAAAGTATTTCAATCCACACAGGCTGAAGGTATATGGTAATATTCAAAAAAGTTGTTAATCTTTGAAGTTGGGCTTTACCATTTATTAAATCGTGGAAGCTATGTTGGTGGAAATACAAAAAAAAAAAATGTGTTGAAGTAAACAAGTTTTTTTGTGTTCTTTAATAACCCGTTGTGTTCTTTGGCCGTTGAAATGTATTTCTTCATGACAAACGCTATTTTGCGCTGCCTTTGAAGTTATGAGTTTGGCTTTGAACGCTAACACGCCGTGACAACATTTTTGATATATTTTCAAGGACGTGGGTTCAAATCACAGCCTGGCTCAGTCTGAAATTTTGCCTGTTAGGGCGAAGATAATTTTTCATGATTTTTATTAATTTTCTCGTTTAGAGTTAAGCTTGATGATCGGATTTTTTTTTTATAAGTGAAAAAGGAACGCCAAGGACTCGAACTCACACAGTCACCAAATTACGTTCCCTGGTTTCGCTGTTAGTTAAGCAGCTCTTCAGACGTATCGACTGTCGAATGCAAATGTGTTTTCCCAGCAAACCAAATGTCGGATGTCCGACATGTCTGAACAATTTCGGAAGCAACGTCGTTCAGATTTCGTTCCGATTTCTAAACGATTTTCGGTGCGGAAATAGTTCAGATTTTGTACAGATTTCGTTCCGATTTCGGAACGAATGTCGGAAAGAAATTTCCTTTCCGAATTTCCCAAGGATTTTCTTCAGATTTCGTTACGAAATCGGATCGAAATCGGTACGATGTCGCTCCGACATTTCGTTCCGAAATTATGTCAACCACTTCATACAACTTTCGTTAAGATGTCGTTACGATTTCGTTTCAGACATCGGACATATCGTCCGAATTTTGTTCCGATTTCGTTAAGATGTCGGTACGATTGGTTTGCTGGGTTTATACATTAACGGATATTTGGCCGTTGAAATGTATTTCTTCATGAAAAACGCTATTTTGCGCTGCCTTTGAAGTTATGAGTTTGGCTTTGAACGCTAACACGCCGTGACAAATTTCACGGATATGCCCGCAAATGTGAATTTAAACACTTTTTTTCTAAAAAACGTATGTAACTTATGTACCCCCTAAGTGTTTTCAAAATTTTGGGCGTATGAACGCCAAAAATATGGCCCACTTTTAAACATACACTAGGTTTGGACAAAATATTTTGAGATCCAAAGTTTGGATCAAACCGGTTGCTCCGAATATCGCGAATATTTTCGAACTTTTGTGGGAAAAATAATGGAAGAAGTGCACTTATAAGCACCACCTTCGAATTTCAGCTAATTTTCGAAGAAATATTAGAATATGCAATGTGTGGACCAATGCTGTATTCGATTCGAGAGTTTTCGTGAGCACCAGCCACTACACATGCTAGCCGTGCGGGTTTTTTACAACTTTCGGATCATTTTCTCAAGGGGTATGGATTTGTCACTCAAAAATTTGTACCATCGTAATAGGTGCTTTGAGCGCAACATGTTAAAAACAAATCAAAACGATTCGAGAGAAGGGGCTAAACTGCACTTTTCCGAAATTTTGTGTGGCAAATATCCGAAGGAGTTGATATATATTGTCCATATTCTAACCGGATCTATGTCTCGTAGAAATATTACGATGTCCAAAGTTTGTATCAAATCGGTCACTGCCTTAGAGAGTTATCATGCACACCGAAGGAGTGTCCCGATGTGGCCAATCTTAGAACTTGTTTTAGTTTTCATCGTGCGCTTCTTACACTACACACGCTGCTAAAGCGGGTTTTTACAGCTTTCGCGCCATTTTCTGAGGAAGTATGGACTTGCCCCTGATGAAACTTATACCGTCGTATGGGGGGCAGTAAATGCAAGTTATTACAACAAAAATCAAAGCGGTTCGAGAGCAGGTCCTAAACTGAACTTTTCCGAAATTTTGTGTGGGAGGTACCCGAAGCAGTGGAGCGATACCTTATCTATGTCTGGTAGAAATTTAAGGAGGTGCAAAGCATGGACATTGTTTTAGCTTATTTTTGAGATGACATGTCTGCAGTTGAATCCAATGAGAATTATTTGCGTAGAGCACTTCGTCCTTCTAACTCGTTTCCTTCAATGTCCTTTTCGTCCTTTATTTTAAGAACCGCTATAAAAGTACCACAAGATGACGTTTTTTAGCTTCGAAATGTTCTGCAAAAATGTCGCTCAAAAAATCTTAGGTACGGCTCTCATTGACAACTAATCGATTTTTTAGGTCCCTTCAGACCTTTTAAAACATCGATGATGACTAGCAGAGTTTATTAAAAGCGTGTCAATTTGCTATATAAGTTTCCTCTGTTCAAATTCAACAAACTTTTTTACCATCTGTCAAGGAAATGTTCAACCTAATGTTCCTCTGGGGACATGCAAAATAGCCCTCAGTAATATTGGCAACATTCCCTGAGTATTTCAGCCATATAAAACATCTCTACAGGCGGTCCCATATCATTGAACTAATATGAATCGGGGTGCACTCACTGATATGAGAGAAGTCTCCCTTGTCCCTTCTGGGATGTTTGTGAAACAATTATTACATATTTTATTATACAAATCTTAAATGCGCCATAACACACTTTGCAGGAAGTGTTATAGAAACGTTTAATGCATTGTGACGATTGTGGCTCTATTATTTCGCACACCAGTGTATGAGTTTTTATATATACATTTCCAAAGGATCTTCGAACAAACCTTAAACTGCACTTATACACAAATGTTGTACACTAAGGTACCTCCATTTTAGAAGTTGAACTAAATTTTGACAAAATAATAGGAGATCCGAAGTTTGGGCCAAATTCGTTCAAGATATATCGTGCATACCATTTAGTGAATTTTTTTAAATAGTCGGGGAAGTACAGGATGTTGTTGACTGGGATTGCCTATCTTGGAACTAAAACTAAACTATGACAAAATATGAAGGCACAATTTTGAACCAAATCCCTTGATCACAACGAGAGTTATCGTGTTCTCCAGACACTACATATGGTACAGTAGAGGTTTTTTACACTTTTTGGGTTGTTTTTTCAAGAAGTATGGACTCGCCTCTGGAAAAACTTTTACTATTGTAATTGAGGCAGCGAATGCAAGTTGCTTCAACAAAAATCAAAGTGATTCGATAGCAGGTCTTAAATGAACACATCCGAAATTTGGTGTGATAGGTTCCCGTAGGAGTGGGCACATATAGTCCATTTTCGAACCTGATCTTTATCTGGTAGATATATTAGGATGCGTAAAGTATAGACAAAATCGATTGATCCGTTCTAGAGTTATCTTGCGCTCTAACGTGTGTAGTCACGATGTTATGGGATGTTTTGCAAGTTTCAGGACATTTCCTCAGGAGGTATGGACTTGCCCCAGATGAAACTTGTACCGGCGTATGAGGGTAGTAAATACAAGCTATTACAACAAAAAATGCGATTCGAGAGCAGGTCCTAAGCTGAACTTTTCTGAAATTTTGTGTGAGAGGCACTGGAAGGAGTGGAGTGATGGAGTCCATATTGACACCTTATCCAAGTCTGGTAGAAATTTCACGATGAGCAAAGAATAGACAAAATCGATTACTCCGTTCAAAAGGTACCAGAAGGAGTGGACCGATATTACCCATCTGGGAACGTAAACTAAGTTTGGACAAAATGTTACGAAAGCCAAATTTTGGACCAAATCGGTTCATCTGTTCGACAGTTATCGTGCGCACCAGCCAGACAGAAAGACGGACATTGCTATATCGACTTTAAATTGTATGAAACGGATTCCGTCCAAACATACTCGGGGTCTAAAACCATTATTTCGATGAGGCACATTTTGCCGGCTTGAATGCTGAGGGTATAAAAATAGTAAAAAAAAGTTTAACTTTAACCATAGATTGCTCTTCAGCTACTATACCGAATTTGATGTTTTTTGCTTTTGTTTCGCCGGAAAGCTGTTTGCGTTATCTGTCGAAATTATGAAGATATCTCCATCCGTTTAAAAGTTAGAGAATTCTCACCAGGAAAAAAAAACAATTCTGTACCACTGTGCTTTCATAACTGATAGTGTGAGCTGCACTTTATTCGACTTTCGGTTCGATTTTTACCTGATTTGTCAAATTCGAAAAGCCAAACATGATTTCATTAACAAATCAAAAATTCGAATGGCGTGCTTCTTTCTCTAAGACCACTAGAATTCATTTTAAAATTTCCCAATTGTAATTCAAAATTGGTTACAGTTTCGAAATGTTGCACTAATTTGAAATTTGATTTAAAAATTGATCTAATTCGATTATTCTATTTGTAATTCCAAGCGTATTCATTTTAAATTGATGTTTAAATTATTGAATTTCGGATTCATATTGAAATTACATAATATGACAATTATTTAATTCGCATGTATGAAAATTGCGCGGAGTAAAAATGCATGGTTGTTCGTTTTTCAAAAAGACGTTATTTTATTTACAATAAAAGCTTTCCTATTTTTTTACAAAATGCAACATTACAAAAAAATTATTTACAACAAAAACAAAACATAAATATCTCGACAAATTTATGAAACAATTTATTAAAATTTTTTATCATTTCAAATTAAAATTTATTTGTGGTTAGCTGGCAAATAAGTTTGTTGAGTATTGGAGCCGGTGTAGGTAACAACGGGGACATCTCTAAGATCACCATGACCAGCATCACTGCCACCGGAACCTCCCAAGCTACCGATAACCGAAGAAACTGGAATTGTACCTTCATTGTGGGATTCGGAGGTACCACCGAGAGCATCGTATTGGGCTTGGATGGTGTGTTGAGCATGAATGGCCTCTTCGGGAGTCTTGTATTTGATAAAGAAGACTTCAGGTTTGTTATTGACTGGAGCAGGAGTAACAACTTCAGTGTTGATATCCAAAGCATTGTTCTTCTTGGAGAGGACATAAATGGCGGTTTTTTCTTCAGTTGGTGCAACATTGGCAATAACTTTAGCCTTGTTATTAGTGTTGGAGGGTGCATCAATGAAGACAACACGATAGTTCTTTTGGGGACGACCAATGTTGATGTATTTAACAATTTCTTGTCCGTCATTATCTTCGGGAGCGGTGTGGAGGTAGAAATGTTTGGTAATCACTGGAGCTCCAAAGGCTTCTTGTCCACCTACAACATAAGAACTTTGAGAGTAGGATGAGCCACCAGAATTGAATTGTGAACCGCCGCCAACACCAAATGATGAGCCGCCAAATCCTGAACTTCCTTCATAGGAGGACGAAGAGGAAGAGGAGGAATCTGGGACACTCAAAACGGAAGCACCACCACTGGTTTGGTCTGGGTGGTAGTGATAGCCCAAGCTGACATCAGGGCGGGCATGGGCACAGCTCAAAAGCACTGTGGCACAGGCAATTAACTGAAATGGAAGAGTGAAAGAGAGAGAGAGAGAGAGAAATTGAGGCAGTTGATATTATGGAACATAAGGGTGGAATTTGACAATTAAAAAATACTGTTTGTGGAAATGAAGCTTCCTTTTAATTCGGCAGCTTTTTTAATTCGTAATATTTGACCGTAGTTCAAGTTTTAAGTTTTTATGTTGCATTTTCTCCATTATGAGCATTTTGAATTCATGTATTATTTTATTATAAAATTTTTAATTTTATGATACAATAATTTTTACGTTGAGAGTTGACTTGAAGCACATCTCAAGTCTAAAGTTTTTTGAATTACATTGTTGTTTTTATAAACCATATTTTAAGTTAGAAAATAAGCTGTTAATTGATTATTTTGCAATTAAGCCTGAAACCTAAAATTTTCAGTGTTTTTACTGTAAAACCGCTCAGTCCAAAGCTTTTGATTTCCGGTATTGTTGAACACAAGTTTCTGTTATAACTTTATAACATATTAATGAATTATAGAAATTATGTATGTAAAAGCTCTGTTGTCAATGATCTTAAGTTCTTTGGTTTAATTTATATTGTAAAAGCTTAATGCCATATGTGTTTTAACTTTTTCTAAGATAAAACAAAACTTTCGTAAAAGCTTCACTTAAGTTTTATCGGCACACTTTTATATAATCCAAGTTTTATCATTGAATAGTTCGTTATGAAATTGAAGTGATTTGATTCCGGGAGTTTTCTTGGAGTTTAAGAGCTTTCCAAGCTCTATTGGTGAGCTTTTTGTTTACAATTCATTATTCAGAGTTTTTTAAAAACGTATCCCGTTGTTTACGACTTCTTAGCAAATTTTTATATATTAATTTTTAAATTGTTGAAAATAATACTTTTTTCACAATACTTCATTGTTTGCATTTTTTAACATTTTCTTTTAAATCCTTCATTGTTCCTTTTTGTTTCACAAACACTTATTTTCCACACATTTATCTGCAAGGTCCTTTCATCTAACTGGTAATCCACATTTCCAATTCGTTTTTCTTTATTCGCCTTCAAAACTCACCACAAATGAATTCATGTTCAAGCTTAGAATTTTGCGTTAGTTTGATTGATCTCTCCCGAAGAGTTGTTGAGAAACTACTGATACCAAATAGCCTGCAGGCAAACAGTTATATACCAAATTGTCTTCATGGCAATGAAATCGAAACGAGATTGGTTATAATAGAAAAACTTGCCTCAGAAACTTATCATCCGCAACCCATGATGCAGTGAAAAAGTATCCATAAAAAATATTATATTTTAATTAAATCTAATTAAATAAATTTATTAAAATAAATCTCCAAGAAATATAAACAATGTGTCATAAATCGATGACTCCGAATGCTTATTTCCGGTATTTCCTTCACTGCAAGTCAATGTCTATAGCTGCCCGAAATAGTGGCTTTGAAAAAGGTGCTAAATAAATAATAAATAACACTGGGTAATAAAATTTTGTTAAAATAATTAAAAAAAAATCAGTCAGATTATTTAACAGGAGGAAAACTATAAGATGCATTTGTTAAAATATTGGCATAATTTTGGTCGAAGAGGAGTCGGATGTTTTTACCAATGCTTCGTTCAAAATCAAATCGTTCAAAATAAAATCAAAATCTTAAGAAAGTCAAAAGAAAAATGTTTTTCGTACCGAATTCGTATGAGATATCTATACAATTTCGGAATAACGTCGTACTGAAATGGAATGTGCCTACCGAATCTTCGTACAGAATTCTGTACGAGTTCGGGAATTTTTTCATTGCGGACTCGAAGTGAATTCGAATGCGATATACGTTTTAGGAATAGTGTCGTATAGATAACGTACAAAATTCTCCACGTTAAAAAAAAAATAAATATATTGTATTCAAGATATTATTAAAGAAAGAGTAAATTAATTAAAAACGAAGTTAAAAATATCAGTCGGCTTCGCCGATAGAGATATACATACATACCATGAGCCTGTGTGAATATCTTTCCATCGTCCTAAAAATTCTGATTTGGGGGTATCAACATTTTGGACGTATCAACTTACCAACAAAAATTCGTAACAAAAGTGTATCGGAGGAGGTAACTGAAGTAGGTCTTAATTTGGGTATCATTCCTTTCGATAGATATCACGGCCAGCAGTCATTGCAGTTGGTTACCGTGTAAATTAGAATCCATAAAGCAGTCCACAAACAGTACCTTCGGTAAAAAAAGATCCAAAGGATCCTCGAACTAACCTTTAACTGTACTTATGTAAACAAAAATGTTGAACTTTTATCCGGGACCGATATGGCCCATTTTATTTAAACTTTTGGTCGGTTTCACTAATACAAATTCGTTCGAATTACTACAAAACTTCTGGTTTTTGGTAAATATTTGCATTGTTTATACCCTCGAAATAATGGTTTATACCCCAAGTAAGTTTGGATGAAATCCGTTTCAGACAATTTGGAGTTGATTTAGCCTTGTCCGTCTGTCTGTCTGGCTGGCTCGCTGGAGCGCACGACTACTCTCGAATGGATGAAACCATTCGGTCAAAGTTTGGTTTTCCTAATAGTTGGTCCAAACATTGTTTAAGTTCGAAGATGGGTTATATCGGTTCACTCTTTCGAGTACCTCCCACACAAAATTTCGAAAAGTTTAGGATCTGCTCCCAAATAGCTTTAATTTTTATTGTAATAACTTGTATTCACTGCCCCCTATACGACAGTATAAATTTCACCAGGGGTGAGTCCATACTTCCTGAGAAAATAACCTGAAAGATGCAGAAAACCCCTATGACACCGTGTGTTGTGGTTGGAGCGCAAGATAACTCTCGAACGGATCTGCCGATTTAGTCCAAAATTTGGCATTCGCAATATTGTGTCCAAGCTTAGTTTAAGTTCGAAGATAAGCCATATCGATCCACTTCTTCAGGTATCTCTCCCACAAAAGTTAAAAAAAAAAATCGGAATAATTGTGAGCACAACAATTCTAATGAGAGTGACCGATTTGGCCTGTACTTTCCTAATACATCTACTAGATATATATCAGTTTCGAATATGGACCACTCCATCGGGTACTTCCCACACAAAATTTCGCGTAAGTTCACTTTAATACCTGCTCTCGGTTCACTTCAATTTTGTTGAAGGAACTTGCATTCGCTTTCTCAGTTACGACGGCAACAGTTTTTTTTCAGCGACAAGTCCTTACTTCTTGAGAAAACAGCCCAAAATATGTAAACAAAAACCCTATGGCACCATATCTAGTGGCTGATCAACCGATTTGGTCCAAAATGTGCCCTTCGTCATATTTTGTCAAAACTTCCGGTACTTCCCCCCAATATTTAAAAAAATGTCACTAAAATGACAAAAGTTCAACATTTGTGTCTAACTGCAGTTTGGGGTCTTTTCGAAGAACCTTTGGAAATGTATACCGATGCTGTTCGTTGTAGTCCTGTTTAGGGCGATATTATGTTTCCATGATTCCTGACATATTGGTCCAAAAGTTATACAATGACCCATTGAAATGACTAGTGGGCGCGGTATCTATCGAAAAGATATGACTTCCACAATAAGATCCACTTCCATAATGTACCAAGTCGGAAAGCACCTTTAAGTACCTCCTACGCTACGCTTTTGAACTTTAATCCTAATTCACATTTTCTTTTCGACAATCCAAAAAGGACCAAACATCCTGAAAAGACCCCAAATACATTCGATCTGTCCGCATATGAAAGTTTAAATTCACACAGGCTGAGCGTATATCTCTGTCGGCAAAGCCGACTGATGTTCGCGGCGTTTCAGGAAACCAAACTCAACTACAACTGCAGCTTACAGCGTTGTCATGAGTAGACATCGGATTTTAGCATGTTTTTTATTTCTTATCCGATTGGACTCAAATTTTGGATCTAGGCGTTTTGAGGGTCAATTTTTCGATATTTGGGGTCATATCAAAAATATGCAAAAAATATGCAAAAAATATGCAAAATATATGCAAAAAATATGCAAAATATATGCAAAAAATATGCAAAAAATATGCAAAAAATATGCTAAATATGCAAGTGTTTTTTTGACAAAAATCGTCAATTAAATTTAGAAAATCATCAAAAAACATTCTAAATTAAGTTTTTTGACATTTAACATAGTTTTTTGCAGATTGTTATGTTATTGAGACTCTCCAGATATTCCGCCACAGCAATAAATCTAGACTAACAAGTCTTAAATCAGTTTTCACAAGGCGAGAAAATGTCAAATAACGCAGCATTCCTATTACAACATAATTTGCTTCCTATACAAATGTAGATAGATAATAGAAAAATTTCAAAAACTCAATCAGAAATGTAAAATCAACATGTCCAAATATGGGGATAGTTTCTAATCGGCCAAAATTGTCTAGCAAAAAAACAAAGGAGCTAGAGTTATTCATCGCTATTTTTCTTTAGATAGAAGCGCAATTTTTTCTAGTTTTTTTGGAAAAAGGGTTCGTTTTTTAGCGCAAAATGGGAAAAAGTACTAAAGTACCATTTACGATTCCAGGTTCTGGAATATAACTATAATTAGAAGTATACGTTTTGAATATCCACATATTAGATTTGAATATCTTTATATATAAAACTCAATTGTCGTTTGTTGGTAATTGAATCAGCTCAAAACGGCTGCAGCGATTTGGATAATTTTTTGTGGAAATGTTAGTAATAGTCCAGTTTAGGTTTTTATGCAAAGAAAAATTGGCCACGCCCACTTTTCCGCCCACTTTTTTAAATATTTTATATCTACGAAACTACTCAACAGATTTTTCTGAAAATTTCAGGGAACGTAGAGCGATGGCCCCCTGTTGAAATAGGCTACACATTTGGTTGAATTTCGGATTGGGCGGGGTACCTCCCCTATGCCCTATTTTTACTTACTTACTTACTTAGCTGGCCCATTACAGAACATTTGTTCTATAGGCCGAACTAAGAAGAGATCTCCATTCCTCTCTATTTGTTGCTTTGCTCTCTGGAATACCGCGTCTTTTCATCTCAACATCCACTTGTTTGCGCCATCTATTCCTTGGCCTGCCAATTCTGCGTGCACCGCCATGTGGCATGTATTCATACGCCTTTTTAGCGGGTTCATCATCGCTCATTCTTATGATATGGCCTAGCCAACGCAATCGCTGCATCTCGATACGTTTAACAATATTGATGTCGTTGTATAGCAGATACAGCTCGTGGTTCATGCGACGTCGATATTCACCGTCAACGCAGATTGGTCCGTAGATCTTTCGAAGAATTTTTCTCTCAAACACACCAAGCACTGCCATGTCTGCTTGCGCAAGTACCCAGGCTTCGGAGCCATACATCAGCACGGGTAGTATCAGTGTTTTGTAGAGCGTTATTTTTGTTTGACGAGATGTGGCTTTGTTTTTAAACTGCTTACTTAATCCAAAGTAGCATCTGTTGGCCAATACAATTCTTCTTTTTATTTCACAACTGATGTCGTTTGTTGTGTTGACGGAGGTGCCGAGGTAGACGAAGTCTTTTACTACCTCAATATTATAGGAACCAACTTCCACAGTCGGTCCGAGCTCAATGGACGCATTGCGCGTCGACACCATCAACTTGGTCTTCTCACCGTTTACCACCAGACCCACTTTAGCAGATTCTCCTTCGACCTTTATAAAGGTATCAGTTACTTCTTTTACTGATCGACCCATGATGTCTATATCATCAGCATAAGCAAGTAACATGTGACTATTGGTGTAGATTGTGCCACTTCTTTTGACGTTTGCCTCTCGTATAACCTTTTCTAGCAGGATGTTGAAGAGGTCACACGAAAGGCTGTCTCCTTGTCTGAAACCTCTTTTGGTACCAAACTCTTCGGAGAGGTTCTTTCCTATTTTAACTGAGGACCTCGTGTCAGTTAAAGTCATTTTACAAAGCCGGATGAGCTTTGCGGGAATACCAAATTCAGACATGGCTTGGAATACCTTTGAGCGCAGCGGACTGTCGAAGGCTGCTTTATAATCGACAAAAAGGTGGTAGGTGTCGATCTGCATCTCTTGGGTCTTCTCCAGGATTTGCCGCAGGGTAAATATCTGGTCAATGGTGGACTTGCCAGGTCTAAAGCCGCATTGGTATGGTCCAATTATCTCGTTGACCATAGGCTTTAGTCGTTCGCACAATATCCCTGACACGATCTTGTAGGCAATATGGAGTAGACTTATGCCCCTATAGTTAGAGCATACAGTCTTATCTCCCTTCTTGTGGACGGGGCACAGGATACTCAGGTTCCAATCGTCGGGTACTCGTTCTTCCTGCCAGATGGTGCTAACTAGCTGATGAATACACCTTATCAGCGTGTCGCCTCCGGTTTTGAACAGCTCGGCTGGTAAGCCATCGGCCCCTGCTGCCTTATTATTCTTCAGCCGATTTATTGCTGTCTTTACCTCATCTTGGCTGGGCAGTATACATTCAATACCATCTTCTGGGATTGGGACTGTGGTATCTTCGTCTTCTTCGCTGCTATTGGATACCAACAGATTTGAAAAATGTTCTTTCCATATCCTGAGTATACTATCTGTATCAGTTACCAAATTACCTTGCTGGTCTCTACAGGAGGATGTGCCTGTACCAAAGCCATCAGTTTGATGCTTGACTCTTTGGTAGAATTTTCGGACTTCATTCTGGCTCCTGTACATCTCGATTTTTCATCTCTCTCTTTTTCCTGCGGAAAAGACGTTTCTCCTCTCTCCTTTTCTCCCTGTATCTCTCTCGTGCGCTACGCGTTGCTACGGATTGTAAAGTAGCCTTATATGCCGCATTTTTCTCTTCGGTGGCAGCACGACACTCCTCATCATACCATGGATTCCTTGGTGGAGGTCTCTGGTATCCAAGTATGGATTTTGCGGCTGTTTGCATGGAGTGGGCAATGCTTTGCCATTGCGCTGATATGTTATCGGGATGAGGAGGGCTTTGATTAAGCTATTGGGCTAGTTGAGTGGAATATGCTGTGGCTATCTGTTGTGATTGCAGCTTACCGATGTCTAACTTTCGTGTTGTGTCTGCTCGTACTTTGTTTGCTACGTTTAAGCGGGTGCGTACCTTTGCTGCAACAAGGTAGTGGTCCGAATCAATGTTTGCGCCTCGGAACGATCGTACATCCAACACGCTCGATGAATGTCTTCCATCTATCACAACATGATCAATTTGGTTTCTTGTTTTCTGATCTGGAGACAGCCAGGTGCCCTTATGAATATCGAGATGATTAAATCTGGTACTGCTAACTACCATGTTTTTTGCAGCTGCAAAGTCTATCAGTCTCATACCATTGTCAGATGTTTCACTGTGGAGACTGAATTTCCCGACTGTTGGGCCAAAGATATTCTCCTTTCCAATTTTGGCATTAAAATCGCCTAGAATGATTTTAATGTCATGGGCAGGGCAACGGTCATATGTTTCTTCTAAGCACTCGTAAAATATATCTTTGGTCTGTTCGTCCTTTTCTTCAGTGGGAGCATGAGCGCAAATAAAGCTGATGTTGAAGAATTTAGCTTTTATTCGAATTGCAGCAAGTCTTTCATTCACTGGAGTGAAGCTGGATACAAGATGTTTTAGTCTCCGACTAACTACGAATCCACAACCAAACTCATGCTTTACGTCATGGCAGCTATAATACAGTGCGTCACCTTTAGGTGTTGTTGTGACGCCTTTCCCAATCCATCGTATTTCCTGTATGGCAGTAATATCGGTCTTGTACTTTTCAAGTACGTCTGCCAATGCGAAGACTGCACCTTCTCTATAAAGAGTGCGAACATTCCAGGTGCAGATTCGCAGATCATGGTCCTTAAAACGTTTGCGGGGTTCGTCAACTTTAGAGGGGTTTGTTTTTCTTTTCTTTCGTTTTTTCATAGTAGGCTGTTTTTTCTAGGGGAGGGTTACTAACCCGACGCCCAAACCCAAGTTTTTAACGTTCTTATGGGTGAACGCGCGGCACATGTTAGCTCACTACCTTTAACGGGTGTTAAAGGCAGTTCCCCAGGTGACACCACGGGGAGGTCAGTGTCCACTTGGGATGAAAGAGGGACCAAGATAAATCCTGGGCTTTGCCATGTTAAAACCGGTCAGGACCGTTCCTTGGTATCTTCCATCCCCTACGTCGCCCTATTTTTGTAAAAATGCAATATTTGCAACAATTACAAATGTATCGCTTTGAAAATTAATTTCCGAGTCAATGGCGATTGTGTCTCCGACCTTACGTGCTTATTGGGGCATTAAGACTGGACAACGCCCACTTTTTTAAATATGTTATATCTGCGAAACTACTGAATCAATATTCCTGAAACTTTCAGCGTATGTACAGGGTTGGTCCCCGATAAAAATAGCCTACATATTTTTTGACTTTCGGATCGGGCGGGTACTTCCCCTATGCCCTATATTTGTAAAAATGCAATATTTGCAACAAATACGAATGTATCGGTTTCGGAATTTATTTGCGAGTCAATGGCGATTGTGTCTCCAACCTTACGTACTTATTTTGGGACTCAAGATCCGACCACGCTCACTTTCTAATTAGGTTATATCTACAAAACTACTGAAGGAATTTTCAAGGAAATCGCGGTTTGTGTAAACTTTTAAATCTTTAAAAAAAATCAAATGTCGTTCGTTGGTCATGGCATCAGTTGAGAACGGCTGGACCGATTTCGATATTTTTATGCAAAGAAAATGTACGCCCAATTGTTTCAATTTTCAATTTTTATCATTTCTACCGATTTTCCTGAAATTGCCAGGGAATGTACAAGGATGGCCCCGCTTAAAATAGGCTACAAATTCAGTTGAATTTCGGAAAGGGCGGGGTACTTCCCCTATACCCTACTTTTTTAAAAATGTTATATTTACAATAATTACGAATGTATCTATTTCGGAAGACCTTACCCACTATTTTAGTATCCAATGACTTGACCACACCCACTTTTTAAAATATGTTACATCTACAAAACTACTGAACCGATTTTCCTAAAAATGTCAGGGAATGTACGGGCATATTTTCTTGAATTTTGAAGGGGGCATATTTGAAAAAAAGCCTTATCTTTATGAATAAAAATTAAATGCTGTCATAACTCAACCTAAGTTTTTTGGAAAGAAAAGTTTACCACGCCCCCCGAAAACAGGTTACATATTTTATTGAATTCCAGAGGGAGCGGGGCACCTCCCCTATGTGATATTTTTAAAAAAACTTTACATTTGCAAAAATTATGCATGTATCGGATTAAAAATTTACGAATTAATCTATAATCTAGGTAATTCTTTAGGGCCTATAGGCCCGACCACGCCTGTTTTTTTAATATGTCATAACTCCAATACTACTGAAGGGATTTCCATAAAATTTGCGACAAAAGCTCAATGTTTGCCGTTGTTATGTATATATTATGAATTTCGGAAGAGGTGGGGTACCTTCCCAATACATTTCTGTTAAACGCTATATGTAAGCCAAATGTATGATTATATCGGTTTCAGCATACATTTTGGTAGGCAATGATGTTGTGTGCACCATAGGTACATATTTGGAGCCAAGATACCGGATCAGGCCTACTTTTTTTAATATGAACCTAATATTCAGAAAATGTTCAGGAATGTCCCGTGGTCCAAAATGCTATATATTTGTAGACGAATTTGGGGGCCTATTATTTTTTAATCGCTATATTTGCTAAACTTATGAGTGCATCGGGTTGCAAATTAGTTTTCGAGACAACGGTGGTTGCGCCCAAAATTTAGTTGAATGGTGAGGTTCAACGGTCCATCAGCCATGAAAAGCTAAAACATATAAGTCTCAATAAGCGGGAGAATTCGATTTAACCACTTTTTAACCTTTAAAAGTAGATCGCTTTAGGATAAAGACAGGGACATGGACGATAATAAATCCTAAAAAGCATAAATTGGCGAAATGATCCGACAAAGTCCGTAAGAGAAGAGAAAGGTTACAGACAAAAAATCCTTCTCGGTTTGACAATAGACCGAAGAAGTGAGGTAGAAAATACCTATTTTTGAATTTTCAAGCATAAAGTCGATAAAAAGTTGTCATTAAAACCCGTCGTAAGGCCAGCAACGCGGACCGGGGTCTGCTAGTATTTTATAGTTTTTAGTCCTATATTTGTGGTCAAAAAGCCTTCTTTGGAAAACAAGGATATAACATCTTTTATAACACATTAGTCTTGTTGTCTAGGATACAAATAAATATATTAAGAAAAATATTCGCCGCAATATTGTCATTAAAGTTGCCAAAGGCAAAGATTTCAAGGAATCTTAATTTTCAAAAAAAAAAAAAAAAATAAATTTCACACTTGCCCCGTGTTTTGCTTACATCCTGATGTATACTTTAAAAACGTCATATTTTTAGCTCTACTTTCACAATCTGATTGGCGTTTTCTGTAGTTTGGGAAAATTGAGTCTTGTTGCATGGTAAATTGGTAAAAAGTAAGGAAAGGAACAAATACGGGCAATGCCAACAAAAATGTCCGGATTGTCGTATACAAAATCTCATTATTTTTAACACTTAGAGCACGTAGAGTATTATATAACTACCACGAGTTATTTAATCAACGAAAATAATTTATTTTCTTTACTATTCGTTAATCCGGACAATTTGATACACCGCCGAAACCTGTGGTATAGGGATTATCGAGATTATACTGTATATATGGGTGCATTATCCAAATCTGAATCGATTCTTACCAAAATAAACAGGGATCGCCCTAGGGCCAAAAAATCTCCAATTTTTATGCGAATCGGTCTATAAATGTGACCTGTACTTTGTTTTCAAAAAGACCTGGCCAGATGGATAAGTGCGAATCTATGCAGATCATAAAAAGGAACTGTGGGTCTATTTCGTTTCCTTTTGCATGTTGCAAACTCATTCACTAAGACATAATACCCTTAGGGTATTAAAATATAGTTATCAGTGCAATCATGAATAAAAATTCCTTGCATAATTTGTTTCCTTTCCCAAATTTCACAATTTTTTTCCATATTTATGCCCAAAAAATGGAATATTTTTGTCGATTCGACTAGAATATGCCATCATGAAGCGAATCTAGTAGCTTTCAACTTTTAACAAATATTGATTTTAAAAGAGTTTCACTTTCTAAAATTATTTTCCGTGCGGAAAATTCGGAGGGAAATATTCATGATTGCCCTGTATATGTTTTTATATGTTATATGTTTTTAGTAAAATATGAAAGATTTTATGTAATATTCAATATTGTCTTAGTCTTAATATCTTGCTCATTTGTTATTCTGTCAGACAATTTGGCCGAGCAGAAACTATCAACATATTTGGATACGTTCATTTTGATATTTTGATTGAGTTTTTGAACAAATTTGTATTAGAAAGCAACTTATGTTGTAGTAAGAAGGCTGGGTTATAGGAAATTTTCTAAGTCTTTTAGTCCAGATTTATTGCTGTGGCGGAATAATAATTAATAACTAGACAGCGGAATCCTATGCAAATGCATATATGGTTAGGATGGTCGTAGAGAAAATCTGATTAGACAGAAACTCGTTTTATTACAAAATAAAACGAATTAGGCCCAGAAATTTTTGCATATTTTGCATATTCTGCATATCGTGCATATTTTGACATATTTGTACATATCTGCATAAAATGAGCATATGCAAAACCATATGCAAAAATATATTCAAGGATTTGTGGTCTAAATATCCAACCGAAATGGCTGAAATTTGGTATTAAGTCTTCGTTAGGGGTATGCGACTATACAACTGAAATCTCTCCTCGTAGGTCCACGTCTTCATATAGCCCCCATTGAACGGTACCTCCGGATTTCTGGTATTTTGAAGGTTGTGCCCTCAATATCTTTCCGAAATGGCTGAAATTTGGTATTAAGTCTTCCTTGGAGGTATTAAACTTTCCACTTGAAATTTCTCGATATAGGTTCTCGTCTTCATATAGCCCCCATAGAATGGTACCTCCGGATTTCTGGTATTTTGAAGGTTGTGGCCTCAATATCCCTCCGAAATGGCTGAAATGTGGTATTAAGTCTTCTTTCGGGGTATAAAACTTTCCACCTGAAATTTGTCGGGATAGGTCCACGTCTTCATATAGCACCCATAGAACTGTACCTCCCGATTTTCGGTATTTTGCAGGTTGTGGCCTCAATATCCCTCCGAAATGGCTGACATTTGGTATTAGGTCTTCCTTGGGGGTAAAAACCTTTCCACCTGAAATTTGTCGGGATAGGTTCACGCCTTCATATAGCCCCCATAGAACGGTACCTCCCGATTTTCGGTATTTTGAAGGTTGTGGCTGTGGTTATACATTTCTCTATTTTTTTGACTTGTCTGAAGAGAATTTTAAACAGAAAAATTGTACACACAAACAATTTTGTACCTATTATTGAAATATTTGTTGCATAAGAAAATATGTAAAATGCATAAATTTTGCATATGCAAAAATTTATGCATTTTGCATAATTTTGCATATGTCATATGTTTCGATTGCAATGTAATCAGAAGCCAAAAATATGCCCAGTCTCAAAATTTGACATGAATCGGACCAAAAATAGAGGTTGCATAAAATTCCGCTGTCTATTAATAACATAATAATCTGCTAAGAAATCGACGTTTAACGACAATAAACTTAATTTAGAACACTTTTTGATGACTTTCCAAATTTAATTTGACGATTTTCGTCAAAAAAATTAGTTGCATATTTTGCATATTTTGCATATTTTTTGCATATTTTGCATATATTTTGCATATTTTGCATATTTTTTGCATATTTTGTGCATATGCAAAATATGCAAATATGCAAAAAAATAAAAAATATGAGCCTGTCATTGCATTCAGTTTTCTTCAAAACGAATTTTGGTCCAATCAGAATTTTCGTATCTTTATTAATAAAAAATATGCAAATATGCAAAATCCGATGTCTAGTCATGAGGAAGGATCGCACCAGAAGTGGAAGTGAGAGACTGGCTTTACTATTGCACCAGTATTTTAAATACATATGTACTAGGGTGGGGCGATTTGGACATCATCACGGGCGCCTGGATTTTCTGATTATTGGGATTGTACTGAGCAAAAAAGTCCACTAGACCATAGTCTACGATGAAAATCGAGCCCCCGGATTTTGACTTGACAAAGACAAAAATTGTAGCCAAGACAATAATTAAGAACTCTCTAGTACATCGTAAAAGCATTGGAACGCTCCTTCAGGCAGTTATGGCCCCGAGAAAGTGCACATTTTTCGGAAAATATCGAAAAATTACACTGTGCTACAACATTTGACTCAAAGTCAGTGGGTGGAAATTTCCTTTTGGAGATGAAAGCCCTTGGTGAGTGTACTAAGAACGCAAAAGGAAATTTTCGGAATAGGTCAAGTTTCTGTGATATGGTTTGGCCGAAATATCCTTGAAAAATTTTCAACTCAAAATCCGGGGACTTGATTTTCACCGTAGACATATGGTCTAGTGGACTTTTTTGCTCAGTACAATCCCAAGAATCAGAAAATCCAGGCGCCCACTATCACTTTTTTCCTTCCATACAAATCTCCCCGGCCTAATATGTACCCATCTCGCTAGAGCCCAACACTAATCGACCGTACATGGAATGTTGAGGGGATGGCAGTCAGTTGTGGAACTGTAGAGGTAGAGTTGCCGAACGTATACATTCCGCCGATAAATAGTTGTATTCCAGCTTATAGGCCCAATATTAGCCCGAAAGGTTATTACCGTCTGCTCATCATGAGTTGGGGCGCGATCAATGAGGACACTCCTACCAAAATTTGTGGAGAGTATCACATTTCGCCAGACCTAACCATCGTGTCAACTGGCCTGAGAAATGACGTCAACTGGCGACCCGTCATTTCTCTTGGATCAGACAATTTCCCAATAATTGTCTCCTTCAGCAGACCGACCGGTTTTACAAACTCTGATCGCCGCACTTTCGTCAATCATGAGAAAGCTAATCACTAATTTGCTAATCACCGCTTCAGAGATCTGTCCAATCCGTCTGATGTTCGTGTAGCAAAAAAAAAACGTTCAGAGACATCATCACTGCTGAAACCGCTCGCCATATACCTACTGGTCGAATACCTGAAAAGAGACCCAACTTCTCAGCAGAAGCGACGGGACTAACAAACAAGTGTGATGAGGTTCGTTGTGCCCACCCTAGTCACCCCAGAGTCAATGAACTGACACTGGAAGTAAAGAGGTTAGTCGGTGAGCACAAAAGAGGAACAAGTGGTTAAATCATCTGAATAGTTGCAAACATTGGAGCCGGAATATGTGAATTTTGGGCAACGGTTAAGTCACTCTCGAACCATGGATAGAAGGAACACAGGACCTCAGTCACGTTTGGCAACGTTACGCTGACTGATCCGAAGAGGTGCTCAAGTTATTTCAATTTACACTTTGTTGAGCATCCCGGGAGGGACAGGGCAAAGTTGCTACGTCACATTAGATCTCTTCCTGCCGAGGATAAACCACCATAATTTACAATGCATGATGTTGCGAATATCATCAGGAACGCTAAATCATCCAAAGCGTTGCGCACTCCATGGTATTGCTGAAACATCTGCATGTGCCGAGAGTCGAGTATCTCACCACAATTCTCAGTCTCCAGGCAAATGCTTGTTTTTTCATAATATGTATAATTGTTATACCCTCAGCCTTTAGGTTAAAGAGGGTATTTACACTTTGATACGACCAAAAATGTGCCTCATCGAAATAATGGTTTTAGATCCCAAGTATGTTTGTACGATATCCGTTTCAGACAATTTTGAGTAGATCTAGCAATGTCCGTCCGTCTGTCTGGCTGGTTGGTGCGCACGATAATTCTCGAACGGATCAATCGATTCGGTTCAAATTTTGGGTATCGAAATATTTTGTCCAAATTCGATTTAAGTTCGAAGATGTGCCATATAGGTCCTCTCCTTCAGGTACCTCCCCCACAAATGTTCAAAACTTGTCGCAAAACTTGTGCGCACGATAACTCTTGTAGGGAATAAGCGATTTGGTCCATACTTTGCACATCGTGTAATTTCTACTTCGGGTACCTCCCACACAAAATTTCGGAAAAGTTTGGTTTAGGACCTGGTCTCGAATCTCTTTGATTTTTGTTTACGCAAGTTGTATTCGCTGTCCTTTATACAACGCTGTAAGTTTCATTAAGGGCAAGTCCATACCTTCTGAGAAAATAGCCTGAAAGTTACAAAAAACCCTATGACACCGTGTGTAGTGGTTGGAGCGCAAGATAACTCTCGAACGAATCTCCCGATTCGGTCCAAAATTTGGCTTTCGTAATATTTTGTCCAAACTTAGTTCAAGTTCAAAGATGGATTATATCGGTCCACTCCTTCCGGTACCTCCCCTACAAAAGTTCGAAAATGTTCGGAAAATTTGTGCGAACGATAACTCTTGAAGGAAGTAAACGATTTGGTCCATACTTTGCACATTATGAAATTTCTACCAGACTAAGATGAGGTTCCAATATGGACTCAATCGGAAAACTCCTTCGAGTACCTCCCACACAAAATTCCGGAAAAGTTCAGTTTAGGACCTGCTCTCGAATCGCCTTGGTTTTTGTTGTAACATCTTGTATTCACTGTCCCCTATGCGAAGGTACAAGTTTCCTCAGGGGCAAGTCTATACTTCCTGAAAAAATAGCCTGAAAGTTGAAAAACAAACCCTATGGCACCATGTTCATGGGTGGAAGCGCAAGATAATTCTCGAACGGAAATTCCGATTCCGGCCAAAATTTGGCCTTCGTAATATTGTTTCCAAACTTAGTTTTTTACTATTTTTTTTATTTATTTATTAATTTATTTTTAACAGTGAAATTATATATTACAATGTTAATATGGCCTCAGCGCCATAAAGGCATAATTGAGGCAAGCTGGCAATGTTATGAGCATTCACAATTTAGATAGTGTTATTAAGACATAGATTCGCTGTAAATTCATTGGAATTACTGTATACTTGTTTAAATTGATAATTGAAAATTAGAATTATATAGATATATATGTTTGTAAACTAGCTTAGAAGCATCTGTAGGATAGATTGCAAATATTTTTTTAACAGTTTTTTGAATATTGGTAAAGATATTGCATTTTTTATATTATGTGGTAGGTTATTAAACAAAGAAGTTCCCATGAATGTAATTCGCTGCTTTGTAGTTTCAAGTCTGCATCTGACAACTCTTAAATGATTTCTGTTCCTTGTATTGAATCTCGTTGTATTTTGAGAAAATTGTATTGTGCGATAACCAATGTCATTCATAGATTTAAAGATGTATATTAGGGCTTGGTATCGGTACAAGGCATGTACTGGAAGAACACTTTTACAAACATCGTTATACAGGCTTATGGTTGGGTATGTTAATGGCAGATTAAAAATAGTTTTTATGGCTTTATTTTGCATACATTGCAAACTTTTCAATGCATTTGTATTTTTCGCCGCATAAATAACAGCTAAATAATTGATATGGCTTTGTATTAGTGAATTATATATTAAGAGTTTGGTTTTAGTATCTAATATATACTTCATTTTATACAATATTCCTATGGCAGGAGCAATTTTGGCTTTTACATTATTAATTTGGGCATCCCAACATAGATTACTTTGTAAGATTGCACCTAAATATTTCACATTGTTTACTTCAGCTACCTCATTTCCATCAACATTAATACAAAAAGAGTCATCGTTATGATAAGAATGTGGTCTAAAACGAATTAATTGAGTTTTAGAAACATTAAGACATAATTTATTAATTCGAACAAACTCAAGAAGAATTGACATATCTCTTTCCATTGCTATTTTTAACGGAAGACGCTGCTTATAGGGATAAAACATACATATATCATCGGCAAACATAAACATGGTCCCCTTTAACTGCAAATTGACAATGTCATTTACATAAATGGAAAACAATAAAGGTCCTAAACAACTACCCTGAGGCACACCACATTCAACACTAGCCATGTCACTATTACCTCCTGAAACAACTACATATTGCTTCCTGTTCGTTAAGTAGCTTCTAAAAAGTGATAATTCTTTCCCACACACACCATAAAACAACAACTTCTTTAATAAGATATCATGATCAACAACGTCAAACGCTTTGGAGAAATCCAAAAAAATTCCTGCAACTCCACTGTATCCATGATCAAGGCCATTGCATAAATATTCCACTACATTTAAAACGGCTTCTTCTGTCCCACATCCACGTCTAAACCCAAACTGATGCTTGTACATAAAATTGTTTTCATCAAAGTATTTACTGAGTTTTTGATGTATAATCTTTTCAAAAACTTTGTCGATTGCAGACAATAGTGAAATTGGGCGATAATGCTCCACACACGTTGCATTCCTGATCTTAGGAATGGGAACTATTTTGCTAATTTTTAAACTATCCGGATATTTTCCTGTTTGAATAATTTTATTAAATATTTTAACCATAGTTGGTACTACATAATCCTGCACATCAATCAATGTCCGGGTACTTATATTGTCATGCCCAGGAGATATGTTACATTTAAGGTTCAATAAACACTCTCTTAATTCAGAGTCTTCTATTGGGTCAAGAATGAATCTTTTATGAGTTCGACATAAAGTACGCAAGCTGTTACATGAATCCGTCTGATGTATCGGTATTTGACTTCTAATTTCCCTTACAGAATCCCTAAAAAATATATTTAATAATTGAGCCTTTTCCTGAGGACTAGCAACATTGTCTCTTCCAGGAGAAGTTATAATTATATCAGATTTTTCTTTGCGACCAAGAACAGAATTTATAAAATTCCATGTTTTCTGAGTATCTCCGTTAACAGTCACTAAATTATCATGATAGTAGCCACTTCTCGATTTTCTTGTCGCTAAACGTATAACATTACTTACTCTTTTCAACAAAGCATTATATTTTTGCGTTTTAGCCTTCCTTCTTTTCATGAGTAATTTCTCTTTATATAGTATTAATCGCTGAAGATGTACGTTAATCCAAGGAGCGATCTCAAACCGTAGAAGTTTCTTGTAATGAATTTCTTTTGACCCATACGAAATAGCATTTGAAAGCCTGTCTAAAAATTCTGATGCATAATCATTACCAGTGTCTAAGTCTATATCTGTCATAGGGAATCTCTCCAGATATTGTTTGACTTTTGCAATGTCACACGTCTTTTTTACCTTTTCCACAAAGTTAGTTTGATCATGCTCAACTTTAATTTTGCAGCAAACTATGTTATGGTCGGAAATATTGCATTCTATAGAGTCAACACAAATACCATTGACAATATTACTTAAAACGTGATCGATTGAAGTATTGGATATTGGTCTTGTTACTAGTTGGTGACAACTATTGACATCATAGTTTAAACATAAATATCTAAACTCATCATTGTTACTACACTTAAGCTGATCAATGTTTGCATCACCAAGGAACACAACAGACTTGTTATTGCTTCTACTTAAAATGTCATCAAACTCTGCCAAAAAGTCAGAAATCGGACATTTTTGGGAACGATAAAAAGATATTATCTTCAAAGGTTTCATGTCAAGTTTTAAATTTTCAAACGTTATTTCAACAAAATCAAAAAAATTTGAACTTCGACTATTGACTATGGAGAATTTCAGTCTATTACTTACATATAGCGACGTCCCTCCATACCCATCAGACCGACAACAATGAACACTTTTAAATCCAGGAATGTTATACATTTGAGATAATTCTTTAGAAAACCACGTCTCTTGTACAGCAATTACATCTGGAGACCTTGTAAACTCCGATATTAAAGTTTTAAATTTATCAAACTTTGCAACCGACGAGATGCTTCTAGCGTTTACACTAATAATATTTAGAAAATTACATTTCAAATTCAAAAGATGTGTATTGAAATCGAGCATGTTTTTGAAATAATGATTATCGTACATTAGAGAAAAAATAATAAATGAACATTTAATATACAATTCAACAAAATATGTTTATTTATTAGTTGGAGAAGCATAAATTTGATCATCGCCACTGGCTCCTTCATCGTCATCATCATCTTCATCAACTGGAATCAGTCTTCTCGGTGCACGACTAGCATTACTCCAACGTTTAGAGACGGTTGTATTGAGCATTTTTTCATCAACGTCTTCCTCAGAACGTATAATTTGAGGTTTAGAATCCTCATTTCTTTTACACATGACTCTTCCATTTCTTACAAAAACAAATTTATAACCCACTTCTTTAAGAGTTTTGGCATAGTTGAACAATTCCATTGTCTCTTTACTGAGAAAATCATTCACAAACACATTTCTAGTTGCTTCGCTATCATTCAATTTTGGTTTGACAGCCATTAATTTGTTTTTGCTTGCTTTGTCACAAAATTTCACAACAGCAATTTTCTTTTGTTTGTTTCCATTTCTTTTGCCTCCAACGAAATATGCTTCTTCAATGTTCTCTGGCTTAATATCAACAGCAACACTTTTTGCAAGGTTGACCACACAATCAACAGCTGATACATTGTCTTCAGCAGTCAAGCCTCTCACAATACAGTCGTTTTTAACACGTACATCATTCAGCAACTTCACAGATGTTTTTAAATTTGCCACTTCTTTTCTGAGCATTACGTTCTCTTTTTCGATATCTCTCAATTTTTTGCTATTTTCAGCCACTCCTCTCAATAACTCATCATATTGCTGAGACATAAATTTCATTGTTTCTTGGATGTTGTTGTTTGCCTCTTGTATGGCAGATAGTTGGTCTAGCTTTGCTAGTTTTGTTTTTATCTCTCTCAATTCAGTCTTTATTTCTCCTTCACCTTCTTCTCCACCAGCAGCACAGAAATGGCATGTAAACAATACATTCTTGTTTTTTATAAGGTATTCAAATTGATGTTTATCCATTTTCGTGCATCGAGAATGGAGAGCTTTGAAACAATTGTCACACTCAATAAACGAATCGGCATCTTCTTTGATCTCAATTTTACATTCAGCACAAAAAATCTTTTTTGAACGAAGGCTTCTACGACTTGTTCTTGGCATATTCCAATGATTTCGAATAGTAGGATGTTTGAAACACAGATACGCTAATTTTTAGCAAAAAGTTCGGTCAAATAACTATTTAATTTATATATTTTGCACGGATAAACACGGCACTGCTAAATTTGCGTTCTCTTCGCACCAGGGTTGCCAACTTTTTTTTTTTTTTTAAGTTCGTAGATAAGCCATATCGGTCCACTCCTTCAGGTACCTACCCACAAAAGTTCAAAAATGTTGTGCGCACGATAACTCTTGATGGGAGTGACCGATTTGGTCCATACTTTACACATTTTCATAATATCTACCAGATATAGATAAGGTTCGAATATGGACTATATTTGTCTACTCCATCCGGTACCTCCCACACAAAATTTTGGATAAGTTGACTTTAAGACCTGCTATTGAATCACTTTGATTTTTGTTGAAGCAACTTACATTCGCTGCCTCAATTACGATGGTAAAAGTTGTTTCAGGGGCAAGTCCATACTTCTTGAGAAAACAGCCCGAAGGGTGTAAAAACCCCCTATGGCACCCCCATGGTCTATGACGGTCCACTCCTTTAACATTTTTGTCGGTTCATACCACCAAAATTTTGAAACCCCCTAAATACATAAGTTTTTTGTGGAAAAAGTGTTTTAATTTGCACAGGTTGAGGGTATATCTCTGTCGGCAAAGCCGATTGATACTTTTTAACTTGTTTACATACAACTTAACCTTTTTGTAGGATATAGGACATAACTGGCTACGCCCATGGGCAGGGTGGTCCCGCTACTGAAGCCGGACAAGGCTACCAGCAAATATGACTTAGTGGTAACAAGAAGAGAAGATCGATATCGGCCATTTTAGAAGTGAGACTATATTTGGACAAAACGTCATCGTGCATACCATTTTAGTGACATTTTTAAATATTGGAGGGAAGTACAGGAAGTTGTTGCCAATCTTGAACTGAAACTAAGTTTGGACACATTTTGGGCTGTTCTCTCAAGAAGTATGGTCTTGCCCCTGAAAAAGCATTTACCGTCGTAATTGAGGCAGTGAATGCAAGTTGCCTCAACAGAAATCAAAGTGATTGAAGAGCAGGTCTTAAAGTGAATTTATCCAAAATTTTGTGTGGAAGATACATGAATGAGTGGACAAATATAGTCCATATTCTAACCTGATATACATACATGTGACAGATGTATTAGGAAGGGTAAAGTATGAACCAAATCGGTCACTCCCTTCAACATTTTTGAACTTTTGTGGGGAAGGTACCTAAAGGTGTAGACCGATATGGCTTATCTTCGAACTTATACTAAGTTCGAACAAAATATTACGAAGGCCAAATTTTGAACCGAGTCTGCAGATCCGCTTAAAAGTTATCTTGCGCTCCAACCACTTAACACGGTGTCATAGGGTTTTTTTGCACTTTTCAGGCTGTTTGCTCAGGAAGTATGCGCTTGGCCCAGATTAAACTTAAACCATCGTATGGGGTGAATACAAGTTGTTACAACAGCAGAGCGAGAGCAGCTCCTAAACTAATTTTTTTCCGAAATTTTGTGTGGGAGGTACCCGAAGCAGTGGACCGATGGAGTCCATATTGGAACCTTATCTAAGTCTGGTAGAAATTTCACAATGAACAAAGTTCATCCGTTCGACAGTTATCGTGCATTGATAAATCGACTCCAAATTGTCTGAAGCGGATTTCGTCCAAACATACTTGGGGTCGAAAACCATTATGTCGATGAGGCACATTTTGCCCGTATGAATGCTGAGGCTGTAAAAATAGTAAAAACTCAAAAGTTTAACTTTAACCATGGATTGCACTGCAACTACTAGACCGAATTTGAAGTTTTTTGTTTTTGTTTCACCGAAAAGCTGATTGCGTTATCTGTCGAAATTATGAAGATATCTCCTTCATCCGTTTAAAAGTTAGAGAATTCTCACCAGGAAAAAAACACCATTCTTTACCACTGTGCTTTCATAACTTATAGTGTGCGCTGAACTTTATTTAATTTTCGCTTCGATTTATAACTGATTTGTCAAATTCGGAAAGCCAAACATGGTTTCAATAACAAATCAATAATTCTAATAGCGTGCTTCTTTCTCTAAGACTACTAGAATTCAATTAGAAATTTCCAAATTGTAATTCAAAATTTGTTATAGTTTCGAAATGTTGCACTTATTTGAAATTTGATTTGAAAACTAGACGAAGAATTGTTCTCAGCATGTTACTTAGTATGCTCTGTAATAGTTAGATGGCGTTAGTGGTAATTTTTTTTAACATTGAGCTACTACACGACATATTTGAGTGAAAAGCACAGCATATCGAGAGCATATTGAGTGGAAGGGCAACATCTATAAAAAATAAACACATTAAAATTCTCTATCTATAGATTATTTTGTCTATTGGGCTACTACACGACATATTTGAGTGACAACTTCAGGATATCGAGAGCATATTGAATGGAAGGGCGCCATCTACAACAAACAAGCACACTACAATTTTCTCTGTCTATACGATTAATTAGTCTATGTTTGAAAATTGATCTAATTCGATTATTCTATTTGTAATTCCAATTGTATTAATTTTAAATTCATGTTTAAATTACACTATGCAACACTGAAAATGCAAACAACTTCTAATATGGATTTTTTGAAAGTACATATTTAGACTCCAAAAACCATTGTAGGGTTTTGTCCTGTCAAATCCAGTTTGGATTTTATGGCCTCATCTAAACCGGGCTAAATCTACACTTTTTTGTATTTATCAGGCCTTTATCTCAGAAACGAATAGGAATTTGACCTTGCTGTCATTAGCACTATTGTAGCCCTAAACTAGTAGAACTTATCTTTTGAACAGACCACATACGAAAAACTGCAACTAGGGCATAAAAATCGATAAAATATAGAACATTTTACATAATTGCTGAAATTCTGTTCAGTATCAGCTAAACTATTGGAAGTTGATCCAAGTAGCCTTTTGCAAAAATCTTCCAAATAAAGTTCTCAACAATTCTTTAGAACATTCTGAAACTCTAAAATGCTTACTTCATGTTGTTTCAGCGGTACTTTGCGTCATATCTTTTACAAGAAGTATTTCAAACACAGTTCACACCAAGAGTTTATTCTCGCATTTCGGATTTCACTACATTATTGACTTTTTTATTAAATCGTCGTTGAAAAATGTACTGAAAACAACGGCATAGAGGCATTTTACAACAATCACATGTTCTGAAGAGTTGTGTATTACATTTCAAGGAATATTTTTCCAAAAGAATATATTCAGAAAAAATTAACGGTTTTGGAGATACGGTGCGAAATGTATAAAAATTGTGGAATTTTTGTATATATTTTGAAATTTGAGGCTATAAATGCAGTGTTTCGAGTTCATTATTTATCCAAATATTTTATTCTTGCCTTATCTATAAATTTGCTTCAGAGGTCAGAAGAAGATTCGCATTGGTTTCAGAGATACTACTTACTTACTTAGCTGGCCTTTTACAGAACATTTGTTCCATAAGCCGAACTAAGAAAAAATCTCCAATCCTCTTTGTTTGCTGCCGTATTTTCCCAATCTGGGATATGTAGCTTTCTGATATCTCGTTCGACTTGTTCGATCCAACGAAGCTTTGGCCTTCCAGATCTGCGAGAACCTCCATGCGGTCCGTATTTATACGCCTTTTTAGCGGGTTCATCTTCACTCATTCTTATAACATGGCCTAGCCATCGCAATCGTTGTATCTCGATTCGTTGAACTACATTGATGTCATTGTATAGTTGATACAGCTCGTTGTTCATACGACGCCGATATTCGCCGTCAACACAGATTGGCCAGTAGATCTTTCGAAGAATTTTCCCTCGAACACACCAAGCACTGCCTTATCTGCTTGAGCAAGTACCCGTGCTTCGGCACCATACATTAGCACGGGTAGTATTGGTGTTTTGTAAAGTGTTACGTTTGTTTGACGAGAGGTGGCTTTATTCCTAAACTGCTTACTCAGCCCAAAGTATCATCTGTTAGCCAACACTATTCTTCTTCGTATTTCACAACTGATGTTATTTGTTGTGTTTATGGCGGTGCCGAGGTAAACGAAGTCCTTTACTACCTCAAAATTGTAGGTACCAACATTCACAGATGGTGCGGGGTTAGTGGACATGTTACGCGTCGATACCATCAACTTGGTTTTTTTCGCCGTTTACTGCAAGACCAACTTTAGCAGATTCTCTTTCGACTTTTGCAAAGGTGTCAGTTACTTCCTTTACCGATCGACACATGATGTCAGTGTCGTCGGCATAAGCCAGTAACATATGGCTGTTCTTTTGACCTTCGCGTCTCGTATGACCTTTTCCAGCAGGATGTTGAATAGAGCACACGACAGGCCGTCTCTTTGTCTGAAACCTCTTTTGGTAATAAACTCTTCGGAGAGGTTCCTTCCTATTTTAACTGAGGATCTCGTCTAAGTTAACGTCATTCTACAAAGCCGAGTGAGCTTTGCAGGAATACCAAAATCAGACATGGCTTGAAACACCTTTGAACGTATAGGGCTGTCGAATGCTGCTTTATAATCGACGAAAAGATGGAAGGCGTCGATCTGCATTTCTTGGGTCTTTTCCAGGATTTGTCTCAAGGTAAATATCTGGTCAATGGTGGATTTGCCAGGTCTAAAGCCGCACTGATAGGGTCCAATAATTTCATTGACCATAGGCTTTAGTCTCTCACACAATATGCCAGATACTATCTTATATGCAATAGGGAGAAGACTTATGCCCCTATAATTGGAGCACACAGTCTTATCACCCTTCTTGTGGACTGGACATAGGATGCTCACGTTCCAATCGTCGGGTACGCGTTCTTCCTGCCAGATGGTGCTAACTAGCTGATGCATACACCTTATCAGCGTGTCGCCTCCGGTTTTGAACAGCTCGGCTGGTGGGCCATCTGCTACTGCCGCCTTATTATTCTTTAGCCGGTTTATTGCTGTCCTTACCTCATCTTGGCTGGGCGGTATACATTCAATACCATCTTCTGGGACTGGAACTGTGGTATCTTGGCCATCTTCACTGCTATCGGATATCAACAGTTTGGAAAAATGTTCTTTCCATATCCTGAGCACACTATCTGTATCAGTTACCAAATTACCTTGTTGGTCTCTACAGGAGGATATGCCTGTAACAAAGCCTTCAGTTTGATGCTTCACTCTTTGGTAGAATTTTCGGACTTCATTCTGTCTCCTGTACATCTCGATTTGTTCACACTCCCGTTTTTTCCATCTCTCTCTTTTTCCTGCGGAAAAGACGTTTCTCCTCTCTCCTTTTCTCCCGATACCTCTCTCGTGCGCTAAGCGTTGCTACTGATTGTAAAGTAGCCCTATATGCCGCATTTTTTTCTTCGGTAGCAGCACAGCACTGCTGGTCATACCATGGATTCTTTGGTGGAGGTCTCTGGTATCCAAGTACTGATTTTGCGGCTGTTTGCATGGAGTGGGCAATATTTTGCCATTGTGCTGATATGTTATCGGGACGAGAAGCGCTTTCATTAAGCAATTGGGTCAGTTGAGTGGAATATGCTGTGGCTATCTGTAGTGTTTGCAGCTTAGCGATTTCCAACATTCGTGTTGTGTCTGTCCGTGCTTTATTTGCAACGTTTAGACGGGTACGTACCTTTGCTGCAACGAGGTAATCTATCTATGTTTGCTCCTCGGAACGATCGTACATCCAACACGCTCGATGAGCGTCTTCCATCTATTACAACGTGATCAATTTGATTTATTGTTCTGTGGTCTGGAGACAGCCAAGTGCCCTTATGAATATCGAGATGCTTAAATCTGGTACTGCTAACTACCATGTTTTTTCCTCTGCGAAGTCTATCAGCCTCATTCCATTGTCTGATGTTTCACTATGTAGACTGAATTTCCCGACTGTTTGTCCAAAGATATTCTCCTTTCCAATTTTGTCATTAAAATCGCCTAGAACAATTTTCATGGGCAGGACAACAGTCATATGTTTCTTCTAAGCGCTCGTAGAATATATCTTTGGTCTGTTCGTCCTTGTCTTCGGTTGGAGCATGAGCGCAGATAAAGCTGATGTTGAAGAATTTTGCTTTTAATCGAATTGTAGCAAGTTTTTCATTCACTGGGGTGAAGCTGGAGACCAGATGTTTTAACCTCTGACCAACTACAAAACCGCAACCAAACTAATGCTTTGTATCATGGCAGCTATAATACACCTGTAGGTGTTGTTGTGACGTCTTTACCAGTCCATCGTATTTCCTGTATGGCAGTAATGTCGGCCTTGTACTTTTCAAGTACATCTGCCAGCGCGTATACTGCACCTTCTCTATAAAGAGTGCGAACATTCCAGGTGCAGATTCGCAGATCATGGTCCTTAAAACGTTTGGGGGGGTCGTCAACTTTAGAGGGATTTGTTTTTATTTTCTTTCGTTTTTTCATAGTTGGCTGCTTTTTTCGAGGGGGGGGGGGGGGGCTTACTAGCCCGACGCCCAAACCCAAGTTTTTAACGTTCTTATGGGTGAACGCACGGCACATGTTAGCTCACTACCTTTAACGGGTGTTAAAGGCAGCTGCCCAGGTGACACCACGGGGAGGTCAGTGTCCATTTGAGATGAGAGAGGGACCAAGATCAATCCTGGACTTTACCATGTTAAAGCCGGTCAGGACCGTCCCTTGGTATCTTTCATCCCCTACGTCACTCAGAGATATAGCCCCGAATTTTTTTAAAAACTCAATATTTAACCATGTTTAGATGGGCCAAACATCCGAGCTGGATCTGACACAACAAAACCCAACTAGGGTTTTTCGTCGTTTGGGTATGTACTTTCAAAAAATCCTCAGTTCGAATTGTTTGCACAATATCACCTTAAAATGTTGCACAGTGTTAATTTCGGATTCATACAATTATTTAATTCGCATGTATGAAAATTGCTTGGAGTAAAAATGCATGGTTGTTCGTTTTTCAAAAAGACGTTATTTTATTTACAATAAAAGCTTTCCTATTTTTTTTACAAAATGCAACATTACAAAAAAATTATTTACAACAAAAGCAAAACATAAATTAATTGACAAATTTATGAAACAAATTATTAAAATTTTATATCATTTCAAATTAAAATTTATTTGTGGTTAGCTGGCAAATAAGTTTGTTGAGTATTGGAGCCGGTGTAGGCAACAACGGGGACATCTCTAAGATCACCATGACCAGCATCACTGCCACCGGAACCTCCCAAGCTACCGATAACCGAAGAAACTGGAATTGTACCTTCATTGTGGGATTCGGAAGTACCACCGAGAGCATCGTATTGGGCTTGGATGGTGTGTTGAGCATGAATGGCCTCTTCGGGAGTCTTGTATTTGATAAAGAAGACTTCAGGTTTGTTATTGACTGGAGCAGGAGTAACAACTTGAGTGTCGATATCCAAAGCATTGTTCTTCTTGGAGAGCACATAAATGGCGGTTTTTTCTTCAGTTGGTGCAACTTTGGCAATAACTTTAGCCTTGTTATTAGTGTTGGATGGTGCATCAATGAAGACAACACGATAGTTCTTCCGGGGACGACCAATGTTGATGTATTTAACAATTTCTTGTCCGTCATTATCTTCGGGAGCGGTGTGGAGGTAGAAATGTTTGGTAATCACTGGAGCTCCAAAGGTTGCTTGTCCACCTACAACATAAGAACTTTGAGAGTAGGATGAGCCACCAGAACTGAATTGTGAACCGCCGCCAACACCAAATGATGAGCCGCCAAATCCTGAACTTCCTCCATAGGAGGACGAAGAGGAAGAGGAGGAATCTGGGACACTCAAAAAGGAAGCACCACCACTGGTTTGGTCTGGGTGGTAGTGATAGCCCAAGCTGACATCAGGGCGGGCATGGGCACAGCTCAAAAGCACTGTGGCACAGGCAATTAACTGAAATGGAAGAGTGAGAGAGAGAGAAATTGAGGCAGTCGATATTATAGAACATTTGGGTGGAATTTGAAAATTAAAAAATAATGTTTGTGTAAATGAAGCTTCCTTTTAATTCGGCAGCTTTTTTAATTCGTTAAATTTGACCGTAGTTCAAGTTTTAAGTTTTTATGTGGCATTTTCTCCATTATGATCTTTTTGAATTTATGTATTATTTTATTATAAAATTTTTAATTTTATGATACAATAATTTTTACGTTGAGAGTTGACTTGAAGCACATCTCAAGTCTAAAGTTTTTTGAATTACATTGTTGTTTTTATAAACCATATTTTAAGTTAGAAAATAAGCTGTTAATTGATTATTTTGCAATTAAGCCTGAAACCTAAAATTTTCAGTGTTTTTACTGTAAAACCGTTCAGTCCAAAGCTTTTGATTTCCGGTATTGTTGAACACAAGTTTCTGTTATAACTTTATAAAATATAAATGAATTATAAACTTTATGTAGAAGCTCTGTTTTCAATGATCTTAAGTTCAGTAAAAAGCTTTTGATTTCCGGTAATGTTGAACACAAGTTTCTGTTATAACTTTATAAAATATGAATGAATTATTAAATTTATATAAAAGTTCTGTTGTCACAGATCTTAAATTCTTTGAAAAGCTTAATGCTATGTGTGTTTTTACTTTTTCTAAGATAAAACAAAACTTTCTTAAAAGCTTCAGTTAAGTTGATGAGACGACTCCTAGTCTCATCACAAATGCACCCAAGAAACTAAAGGAAAAATAACCTAAGAGAATGAAAACACCCGCGTTAGCGATGTTGTTCGTTTCGTTGCTTTAGAGAGACTTTTTTAGATGCCACCGCCGCTGTCGCCTTTGTAGCAAAAGTTCGACTCCTCAACCTCATCATAAGTTGTATCGGCACACTTTTATATAATCCAAGTTTTATCGTTGAACAAAGTTCGTTATGAAATTGAAGTGATTTGATTCCGAGAGTTTTCTTGGGGTTTAAGAGCTTTCCAAGCTCTATTGGTGAGCTTTTTGTTTACAATTCATTATTCAGAGTTTTTTAAAAACGTATCCCGTTGTTTAATTTTTAAAATGTTGAAAATAATACTTTTTTCACAATACTTCATTGTTTGCATTTTTAACATATTTTTTTAAGCCTTTACTGTTCCTTTTTATTCCACAACCACTTATTTTCCACACATTTATCTGCAAGGTCCTTTCAACTAACTGGTAATCCACATTTCCAATTTTTGTTTACTTTATTCGCCTTCAAAACTCACCACAAATGAATTCATGTTCAAGCTTAGAACTTTTTGTTTGTTTGATTGATCTCTCCCGAAGAGTTGTTGAGGAACTACTGATACCAAATAGCCTGCAGGCAAACAGTTATATACCAAATTCTCTTCATGGCAATGAAATCGAAACGAGATTGGTTGTACTAGAAAAACTTGCCTCAGAGACTCATCACCCGAAACCCATGATGCAATGAAAGAAGTATCTATAAAAAAATATTATTTTTTAATTAAATCTAATTAAAAAAATTTTATAAAATAAATCTCCAAGAAATATAATCAATGTGTCATAAATCGATGACTCCGAATGCTTATTTCCGGTATTTCCATCGGTACTATTCAATGTGTATAGTTTCTCACACCAGTGGCTCGAAAAAGGTGCTAAATAAACCATAAATAACACTAGACAACAGAAAATTGTTAAACAACTTCGTGAATCATAAGAATATTATGGTCGCAGCTGTGCAGGAAATCAAGCTCAATAACAACTGCAGCTTACAGTGTTGTGATGGTTACAACGCACAATGGTGCCTCAGTGGACAAAAACGAAAAATGTGTTGTTGATTTTTTATGATTTTATGGTTTTATTTTATAGAGAACACTTCAAATAGAACAATCGTGAAAGAATGTTGCCGATATATGATGTTACTGTAAAGTTATAGCTCCTCAAACATAGAACATTTTTCGTAGTTAGTTTATATTGAAATTTATACAAACAAGTAAAAAAGTATCAGTCGGCTTTGCCGACAGAGATACCCCCTCAGCCTATGTCTAAGGTCTTTTCTGAACTTGCCGACAAAAAATGTGGATTAGGATTAAAGTTAAAAAGTGTTGCGGAGGAGGTATTTAAAGGAATGGACCGACATATTCCATTATGGAAGTGGATCTTATTAAGGGAGTCATATCTTTTCGATAGATATCGCGTTCACTAGTCATTTCAGTGGGTTATCCTATACATTTAAGACCAGTACGCCAGGAAGCATGGACTTGTCCACGGAAAACATAAACATCGGTATACGTTTCTAAACGATTTTTGAACAGAGCCTAAACTGCACTTAGACACAAGTGCTGAACTTTTGTGGGGGAGGTAGCCTAAGATGAGAACCGATATGGACCATTTTAGAAGTCAAAAGTTTTGACCAAACTGGTTACCCCGTTCAAGGGATATCGTGCATACCATTTTAGTGTCATTTTTTAAATATTGGGGGGAAAGTATCGGAAGTTGTGGACCAGTATTGCCCATCTTTGAACTAAAACTAAGTTTGGACAAAAAATGACGAATGCAAAATTTTAGACCAAATCGATTGATCAGTTCGAAAGTTATCGTGTTCGCCAGCCACAATATATGTTGCCATAAGGGGGTTTCAAACCTTTCGGGCTGTTTTCTCAAGAAGTACGGACTTGCCCCTGAAAAAACTTTTACTGTCATAACTGAGGCAGCAAATTCAAGTTGCTTCAACAAAAATCAAAGTGATTCGAGAGCAAGTCTTAATGTGAACTTTTCCGAACTTTTGAGTGGGAGATACCCGAAGGAGTGGACAAATATAATCCATATTAGAAGCTCATCTATATCTGGTAGATATATTAGAATGTGTAAAGTATGGACCATGCGCACAATTTTACCGAACATTTTTACCTGAATGAGTGGACCAATATAACATGGTTTATCTTCCAACTTAAATTAAGTTTGAACAAAAAATTACGAACGCTAAATTTTGAACCGAATTGGCAGATCCGTTCGAGATTTGTGTTGCGCTCCAACCTCTACACGCGGTGTCATAGAGGTTTTTTTTGCAACTTTCATGCTATTTTGGCAGGAAGTATGGACTTGCCCCTGATGAAACTTGCAACGTCGTATGAGGGCAGTGAATACAAGTTGTTACACCAAATATCAAAGCGATTCGAGAGCAGATCCTAAACCGAACTTATCCGAAAATTTAAGTGGGAGGTACCCGAAATAGTGGACCGATTGAGCCCATATTGGAACCTCATCTAAGTCTAGTAGAAATTTCACAATGTGCAGAGTATGGACCAAATCGGTTACTCCCTTCAAGAGGTTTCGTGCTCACACATTTTCCGAAGATTTCTGAAGTTTTGTGGGGGAGGTACCGGAAGGAGTGGACCGATATGGCTTATCTTCGAACTAAGTTTGGGCAAAATATTAGCCAAAATTTAAATCAAATCGGTTCACCCGTCCAAGAGTTATCGCGCGCACCAGCCAGGCAAACAGGCAGACGGACGGACATTGCTAAAACGACTCCAAATTGTCTGAAACGGATTTCGTCCAAACATACTTGGGGTCTAAAACCATTATTTCGATGAGGCACATTTTGCCCGTATAAAAGTGTATATACCCTCGTTAGCACAAATGCTGAGGGTATAAAAACGATGCGAGAGGAGATCTTAAACTTCTGTTTTTCCTAGGGAGGTACCTGAAGGAGTGGACCTATATGGCCCTTCTTCGTACTTAAATCAAATCTGGACAAAATATGTCGATAAATCAAATCTGGACAAAATATGTCGATACCCAAAATTTTAACCGAATCGATTGATCCGTTCGAGAGTTATCGTGCGCACAAGCCAGCAGACAGACCGTTATTTCGATGATGCACATTTTTGGTCGTACATAGCCTAAATACTGAGGGTATAAAAATAGGAACGAAAAAAGTACATACATTTTGTATACCCTCAGCCTTTAGGCTGGTGTGCACGATAACTCTCGAACGGATCAATCGATTCGGTTAAAATTTTGGGTATCGACATATTTTGTCCAGATTTGATTTAAGTACGAAGATGGGCCATATAGGTCCACTCCTTCAGGTACCTCCCCCAGAAATGTTCAAAAATTGTCCCAAAACTTGTGCGCACGATAACTCTCGAAGGGAGTAACCGAGTTGCAAACTTTGGATATGGTAATACTACACCTTTTTATACCCTCAGCCTTTAGGCTAAGGAGGGTATATACACTTTGATACGATGAAAATGTGTCTCATTGAAATAATGGTTTTAGACCCCAAGTATGTTTGGACGAAATGTCTTTCAGACAAATTGGAGTCGATCTAGCCATGTCCGTCCGTCTGTCTGTCCGTCTGTCTGTCTGTCCTGCTGGCTGGAGCGCACGATAACTCTGGAACGGATGAACCGATTCGGTTCAAATTTTGGCTTTCGTAATATTTTGTCCAAACTTAGTTTAAGTTCGAAGATGGGTTATATCGGTCCACTCCTTCCGGTACCTCCCCCACATAAGTTCGAAAATGTTCGGAAAAATTGTGCTAACGATAACTCTTAAAGTAAGTAACCGATCTGCTCCATACTTTACACATCGTGAACTTTCTACCAGACATAGATGAGGTTCCAATATGATCTCAATAGGTCCACTCCTTCAGGTACCTCCCACACAAAATTTCGGAAAAGTTCAGTTTAGGGCCATCTCTCGAATCGCTTTGATTTTTGTTTCAGCAACTTGTATTCACTGCCCTCCATACGACGGTACTAGTTTCATCAGGGGTAAGTCCATACTTCCTGAGAAAATAGCATGAAAGTTGCAAAAAACCCCTATGAAACCCTGTGAGGTGGTTGGAGCGCAAGATAACTCTCGAACGGATCTGTCGATTCGGTCCAAAATTTGACCTTCGTAATATTTTATCAAAACATAGTTTAAATTAGAAGATGGGCTATATCGGTCCACTCCTTCAGGTACCTCCCCAACAAAACTTCAAAAATGTTCGAAATTTTGCGCACGATAACTTTTGATGGAAGTGACCGATGTAATTCACACTTTGCACATCCTAATATATCTACCAGATATAGATCAGGTTTGAATATGGACTATATTTGTCTACTCCTTCTGGTACCTCTTGCACAAAATTTCGGATAAGCTCACTTTAAGACCTGCTCTCGAATCACTTTGTTTTTTGATGAAGCGATTTGCATTCGCTACCTCCATTACCACGGCAATTTTTTTTCAGGGGCAAGGCCATATTTCTTTGGAAGATAGCCCGAAAAGTGTAAAAAACCGATAACTCTCGAACTGTTCAACTGCTTTCGTCCAACATTTGGTCTTCGTCATATATCCAAACTTAGTTTCATGGGGCAATACCGGTCACTACTACCGTTAGTTCTCCCCAATATTTAAAAAATGTCACTATAATACTAGGACGATATCACTTGAATGGAGCAACCAATTTGGTCCAAACTTTGGATCTCCAAATATTTTGTGAAAATTTAGTTTAACTTCTAAAATGACCCATATCGGTCCTCCTTAAGGGTACCTCCCCCACAAAGGTTCAATATTTGTGTCTTAGTGCAGTTAATTCCTAATCCACATTTTTGTCGGCAAGTTCAAATATCCAAAAAGTGCCACAAAATTCTGAAGAGACCGTAAATACATTCGATCTGTCCGTAGGTGAAAGTTTCACTTCACATTGGCTGAGGGTATATATCTGTAGGCAAAGCCGACTGACACTTTTTTACTTGTTCAGATGTAATTCGAAACATTTTAGTTGGAATTCGTAACATTTCATTTGTAATTCGAGAATTCTATTTGTACTTCGTAACATTCCATTTGTAATTCGAATTATTCCATTTGTAATTCGAATTATTGTATTTGTAATTCGAATTATTCTATTTGTAATTCGAATTATTCTATTTGAAATTCGAATGATTCCATTTGTAATTCGAATTATTATTTTATTTGAAATTCGATTTATTCCATTTGTAATTCGAATCATTCCATTTGTAATTCGAATTATTTCATTTGTAATTCGAATTATTCCATTTGTAATTCGAATTATTTCATTTGAAATTACAAAGGGAATCATTCGAATTACAAATGGAATAATTCGAATTTCAAATGGAATGATTCGAATTACAATAGGAATAATTCGAATTACAAATGGAATAATTCCAATTACATATGAAATAATTCAAATTTCAAATGGAATAATTCGAATTACAAAAGGAATATTTCGAATTACAAATGGAATAATTCGAATTACAAATGGAATTCACGAATTACAAATGAAATGTTACGAATTACAAATAGAATTCTCGAATTACAATTAAAATAATTCGAATTACATCTGAAAAAGGTGTACCTCTAGGCATACATCAGGTTCGAATATGGATATTATCGGTCCACTCCTTCAGGTACCTCCCACACAAAATTTGAAATGAGTGCAGTTTAGTGACACCTCACGAATCGTTATGAAATTTTTTGTAGCAGGGGGCCGCACCCCGTTACGTCTATGGCAAGTCCATAGTTTTCCCGAGATAATGGCGCATAACCTCAAAAAACCCTTCACTATGTCGCGAGTTCAAATAAACGGTGGTCAAATATAAAAGGAGTTGGCGTTGGCAGATGAATTTTGGTATAAATACTTATAGTTCACTGACAATGTCGAGAGGAAAAAATTTGGAAGGTCGGTCCACCTTTTGGGGTAGTCCCCATGCAACGGTACTTCTTAATGTTTCGGTATTTTGAATATTTTAGCTAAACTTATCAACCAAAACTTACCAACCAAATTTTGAGATGCAGGGCTTTCACTTTACAAAAAACTTTTCCGATAAAAATTATGGACATAGGTCCACGTTTTGATATAGACCCCAAATAACGGTACCTCCCGATTTTCGGAATTTTGAAGATTTTACATATGTTTCACGCCCAATTACGCCGAAATTTTACATTGAGGGTCCCCAATGGACCAAACAACTTTTCCGATAAAAATTATGTACATGGGTCCACGTTTTGATATGGCTCCAATAGAACGGTATCGCCCGATTTTCGGTATTTTCAAGGTCTTAGCCACATTAAACAACCAATGTAGCTGATGTTTGGTATTTAGTCTTCGTCAGGTCTTGCGAAATATTTTTACAGAGAATTTTTGGTATTCGTTCACGTTTTGATATAACCCCCGAGGAACGGTACCGCCCAATTTTCGGGTTTTTAAGGTCTTAGCCACATTATCCACCGAAAATTACAGAAATTTGGTGTTCAGTCTTCATATATTTTTGTGCGTTTATTGAATACATCAAAATTTTGTCTTCAAATAAGAGAATTTTCCTTAATTTTTTTTTTGACCGATAAATGGTGAATAAACGGCACATTTTTTTTTGTTAAAAATCGAAATTTTGACTTTGTATTCTTTTCCTTGACGGTGTATTCTTTTTCGGGGACAAGTCCATATTTTTTGAGATAATGGCCCTAGACCTCCAAAAAATCTGCCGGCAGTAACTAAACTTGGTTGTGCCTAACATAACACTCGCGTACATCCAAATATGGAACGTACATCGTACCACTCCGTAGGGTATCTCCCACACAAAATTTCGAACATGTAAAATTTAAGGTTTTTTTATACCCTAAGCATTTATGCTAACGAGGGTATATACCGGCAAAATGTGCCTCATCGAAATAATGGTTTTATACCCCAAGTATGTTTGGACAAAATGTGTTTCAGACAATTTGGAATTGATTTAGCATTGTCTGACCGTCTCTCTGTCAGTCTGGCTGGCTGTAGCGCACGATAAGTCTCGAACGGATCAACCGATTTGGTCCAAAAGTTGGTTATTGCAATATTTTGTCTAAACTTAGTTTAAATTCGAAGATGGGCTATATTGGTCCACTCCTTCCGGTACCTCCCCCACAAAAGTTCGAAAATGTTCGGAAAATTTGTGCGCACGATAACTCTTGAAGGGAGTAACCGACTTGGTCCATACTTTGCAAATAGTGAAATTTCTACCAAACTTAGATGAGGTTCCAATATGGACTTCATCGGTCCACGCCTTCAGGTTCACAAAATTTTGGAAAAGTTCAGTTTAGGACCTGCTTTCGAATCGTTTTGATTTTTGATGTAGCCACTTGTATTCACGGCCCTCCATACGACGGTACAAGCTTCATCAGGGGCAAGCCCATACTTCTTGACAAAATAGCCTGAAAGGTGCAAAAAAACCCATATGAAACCGTGTGTTGTTGTTGGAGCGCATCATAACTCTCCGAAGGATCTCCCGCTTCGGTCCAACATTTGGCCTTTGTAATATTAGCGAAGATAAGCCATATCGGTTCACTCCTTCAGGTACCTCCTCCACAAAAGTTCAAATATGTTCGGACAAATTGTGCGTACGACAATTCTTGAAGGGAGTGACCGATTTAGTCCATACTTTACACAACGTAATATATCTGCCAGGTATAGATCAGGTTCGAATATGGACTATATTTGTCCACTCCTTGGGTTACTTACCACACAAAATTTCGGATAAGTTCACTTTAAGACCTGCTCTCGAATTACTTTGAGTTTTGTTGAAGCAACTTCCATTCACTGACCCACTTACGATGGTACAATTTTTTCAGGGAAAATAGCCCGAAAGTTGTAAATGACACCATGTGTAGTGGCTGGAGGGCACTATAGCACTCGAAGTGGTCAACGGATTTGGTCCAAAATTTGGCTCACAGCCACGGCAAAGCCGACTGATACTTTTTTACTTGTTTTCTCTATGTTTTAGTTTGGGCTAAGCTAAAATTTCAATATTGTTTTTTTTTTTTTTAACAGTCGTTATTTTATTATCAATAAAAACTTTTGTATTTTGGTTTTTTACAAAATTCTTCATTACAAAATATTTTTAACAACAGACAAAATATAACAAACATATCTCAAATATTTTAAAACAAATATAACCTCAAATTAAAATTTATTTGTGGTTGGCTGGCAAATAAGTTGTTTGAGTATTGGTGCCGGTATGGGTAACTTCAACAGGTGCAACATATTCACCACCATTGTCAGCATGGCCAGCGTCATCACCGCCGGAACCTCCCAAGCTACCAATTACCGAAGAAACTGGAATAGGACCTTCATTGTGGGACTCAGAAGTACCACCGAGAGCATCATATTGGGCTTGGATGGTGTGTTGAGCATGGATGGCCTCTTCGGGTGTCTTGTATTTGATGAAGAACACTTCCGGTTTGTTATTGACTGGAGCAGCGGTAACAACTTCAGTTTGAACATCCAAGCCATGGTTGTCCTTGGAGAGGACATAAACAGCCGTCTTTTCTTCAGTTGGAGCAACTTTGGCAACAATTTTAGCCTTGCTACTAGTGATCGAGCCTGAATCAATGAAAACAACACGATAGTTGTTTTGGGGACGACCAATAGTGACGTAACGTACAGCGTCTTGTTCATCATGTTCCTCGGGAACGGTGTGAAGATAGAAATTCTTGGTAACCACGGGAGCTTCATTAACAACAGAGGTAGTTTGAGAGAAGGATGAACCACCAGAATTGGATTGTACACCATAGCGAACAGCACCAAATGAGGGGTTAAATCCAGAACTTTCGAATTGTCCTGCCGAGGGTTGGGAGGTATAATAGGACCCACCAGAGGCAGGAGCGTTATAGGAGGAGAAATCTGGGGCACTCAAATCGGAAGCACCACCACTGGTGTGGTCTGGGTGGTAGTGATAGCCCAAACTGACATCGGGGCGGGCATGGGCACAGCTTAAAAGCACTGCGGCACAGGCAATTAACTGGAATGGAAGGGAGGGAAAGAGAAATTGAGACAATTAAAATTATGTAACATTAGGGTGGAATTTGAAAATGCAAAAATAAGATTTATCTTTTGGGAAATTTTTTATTTTTTATTTAGGAAATTTTAGAATTTAATGTGTTGGGGACCGTTAAGCCTTGAAGCTATTTTTTTTTTCTTTATAAACTTGAAAATAACCTCACTATTTTTTTGCTTTACAGCTTTTTAAATTACAATGTCTGACAATGTGAAATTTTTGAATTTCGGAAAGTTTTTACAACTTTTTTGTAACTTCTTTAAAAGCTGTTTAAAAGCCTTTTGTGTTGTTGTAGCACTTTAGGTTGGTTTAATTAATTGTATAAAAATTTTTCTAAGATAAAAAACTTTGTGGAGGCTTCACTGAAGTTTTATCTGCGCTCATTTTTATAAACCAATCTTTTTCGTTTAAAAGTTCGATATGAACATTTTGAAGCTATATTGGTGACCTTTTTGTTTACAATCCATTATCCAGAGATTATTAAACATGCGTACGATTTCCTTTAAAAAATTTAAATAATGAGTTTTTAGAAATCTTGAAAATATTTTTTTAAGCTGAAATGTTTTAATCTTTTGTTAAAACAGTTTCTACTCTTTTTGTTATTTCACAAACACTTATTTTCCGCACACTGACCGACAAGGTCCTTTCGACTGAATAGTAATCCACATTTCAAACATTTAGTATTTTGATTCGCCTTTAAAACTTACCACAAATGAATTCATGCTCAAGCTTGGTTAGGAACTTTCCTTCTTTTAGGATTTAGGTAAAAAGAAAAACTCTGTTGTTTATTCTAAGAGTTGTTGAGAAACTACTGATGCCAAATAGCCTGCAGACAAACAGTTATATACTAAATTCTAGTCATGGCAATGATATTGGTTATACTAGAAAAAACTCACATCACAGAAACTCATCGGCTACGTGTAATCCATGATGCTGTGAAAGAATAAAACTTATTTCTTAATTAAAACTAATTAATGAAGTATTATAAAAAAGTCTCCAAATGACCATGATCAATGTGTTATAAATCTATAACACCCAATGGTAACTTCCGGTATTTTCAAAAAAAAAAAAATTTTTTTGAATTAGTCTAAACAACTCCCTAAGTACAATTCAATGCCTATAGCTGCCCAAACGAGTGACAATAAAAGGTGCTAAATAACACAGTGTAACACAAAAAATATAGCAGACATAGATTGGCACACAAAAAAAAAAACATGATAACACTGTGCTACATGAAAAATATTCAAGGGTTCTGATGCAAAAATTCTATAGTGTTGGGGGTCCAGGGGTAATGCAAATACCGTTGGTTCCTTTGGGTCACTTCGTTTTTATACCCTCAGAATTTATGCTAACGAGGGTATATACACTTTCATACGGGCAAAATGTGCCTCATCGAAATAATGGTTTTAGACCCCAAGTATGTTTGGACGAAATCCGTTTCAGACAATTTGGAGTCGATTCAGCAATGTCCGTTCGTCTGGCTGTCTGGTGCGCACGATAACTCTCCAACGGATCAACTGATTAGAACCAAATTTTGTGTATCGTAATATTTTGTCCAAACTTAGTTTAAGTTCGAAGATGGGTCATATCGGTTCACTCCTTCCGGTACCTCCCCCACAAAAGTTCGAAAATGTTTGGAAAATTTGTGCGCACGATTTGGTCCATACTTTGCACATCGTGAAATTTCTTACAGACTTAGTTGAAGTTCCAATATGGACTCAATCGGTCCACAACTTCGGGTACCTCCCACACAAAATTTCGATATGCTCAGTTTAGGACCTGCTCTCGAATCGCTTTGATTGTTGTTGTTACAACTTATATTCACTGTCCTCTATACGACGGTACAAAGTCCATACTTTCTGAGAAAATACCCCGAAAGGTAAAAAATTCCCTATGCACTGTGGTTCCGCCCCTGGAAAAAACCGAAAAATTTATGTCGACAAATTTAATTGCGATTGAAATAAGCATTCTCTAAACACATTACATTTTTATTATCCAGTATTATTTATTATTTTTGTCAATTTACAGCGGTAATATGCCAAGTTAAGTCGAAGAAGTAGAGATTTGTATGCGGTACCTTAAAAACGAAAAAAAAAGATCCGCAAAGCATTTGTAGATTATGAGTGAAATTATAAAAAAAACAAGTAAAAAAGTATCAGTCGGCTTTGCCGACAGAAATATACCCTCAGCATGGGCAAATTGAAACACTTTTTTCACAAAAAATTTATGTAGTTAGGGGGTTTCAAAATTTTGGTCGTAAGAACCGACAAAAATGTTGATTAGGATTAAAGTTCAAAATTTTTGCGGAAAAGGTACTTAAAGGAATGGACCGACATAGACATGGGGGTGCCATAGGGGGTTTTTTACAACCTTCGGGCTGTTATCTCAAGAAGTATGGATATGCCCCTGAAACAACTTTTACCATCGTAATTGAGGCAGCGAATGTAAGTTGGTTTAACAAAAATCAAAGTGATTCAATACCAGGTCTTAAAGTGAACTTATCCAAAATTTTGTGTGGGTGGTACGGGATGGAGTGGACAAATATAGTCCATATTCGAACCTGATCTATATTTGGTATATATTATGAGAATGTGTAAAGTATGAACCAAATCGGTCACTACCATCAAGAGTTATCGTGCGCACAAATTTTCCGAATATTTTTGAACTTTTGTGGGGTAGGTACCTGAAGGAGTGGACCGATATGGCTTATCTTCGAACTTAAACTAAGTTTGGAAACAATATTACGAAGACCAAATTTTGGCCGGAATCGGCATATCCGGTCCAGAATTAACTTGCGCTTCCACCCATAAACATGGTGTCATAGGGTTTGTTTTTCAACTGAGGAAACTTGTACCTTCGTATAGGGGACAGTGAATACAAGATGTTACAACAAAAACCATGGCGATTCGAGGACAGGTCCTAAACTGAACTTTTCCGAAATTTCGTGTGGGAGATACTCGAAGGAGTTTACCGATTGAGTCCATATTGGAACCTCATCTAAGTCTGGTAGAAATTTAATAATGTGCTAAGTATGGACGAAATCGGTTACTCCCTTCAAGAGTTATCGTACGCACAAATTTTCAGAACATTTTCGAACTTTTGAGGGAGAGGAACCGGAAGGAGTGGACCGATATAATCCATCTTTGAACTTGAACTAAGTTTGGACAAAATATTACGAAAGTCAAATTTTGGACCGAATCGGCAGATCCGTTCGAGAGTTATCTTGCGCTCCAACCACTACACACGGTGTCATAGGGTTTTTTGTAACTTTCAGGCTATGTTCTCAGGAAGTATGAACTTGCCCCTAATAAAACTTACAGCGTCGTATAGAGGACAGCGAATACAACTTGCGTAAGCAAAAATCAAAGCGATTCGAGACCAGGTCCTAAACTGAACTTTTCCGAAATTTTGTGTGGGAGGTACCCGAAGGAGTGGACCGATTGAGTCCATATTGGAACCTCATCTTAGCCTGGTTGAAATTTCACGACGTGCAACGTATGGATCAAATCGGTTCTCCTTTCGAGAGTTATCGTGCGCACAAGTTTCGCGACCAGTTTTGAACATTTGTGGGGGAGGTACCTGAAGGAGTGGACCTATATGGCCCATCTTCGAACTTAAATCGAATCTGGACAAAATATTTCGATACCCAAAATTTGAACCGAATCGATTGATCCGTTCGAGTGTTATCGTGCGCACCAGCCAGACAGACAGACAGACGGACGGACATTGCTAGATCTACTCAAAATTGTCTGAAACGGATATCGTACAAACATACTTGGGGTCTAAAACCATTATTTCGATGAGGCAAATTTTTGGTCGTATCAAAGTGTAAATACCCTCTTTAGCCTAAAGGCTGAGGGTATAATTAAGAGGTAAATGTGCAATTTCCAAAATGAAACTTATAGCTGATAGTATTGACAATATTCTTACGAAAAAACAAATTCAAAATTCGTTTTCTAAGGTCCTTAAAAATAAATTCTTTCTAAATGACTTTTTGTGCTATTTTTAATATCATTGCTATAAATTTATGTTGAGTTTTACTAATGTTGGCCCCGTAAGGGCAAGTCCATATTTTTTTTTTAATATAGGGGAAAGTCTCTAGTTTACGATAAAAAGAAATCCAGCTGCCACCATCTGCCACCCTGTAAGTTATTCCCCTTATACCACGACTCTAAAATCGCCAAAATTCCGAAAATCAGGAGTACGTGTATATGGGAGCTATACCTAAACGTGGACCTATATTGAACATTTCTTACAAGGTGGTATGTTGTTCCCTCAGAACACAAAATGCAAAATTACAGCCAAAGCGACTGGGAAATTTGGCTAAAATTGTCAAAATATAAAAAATCGGGGTGTACCTTTATATGGGGGCTACACCCAAATGTGGACCTTCATCCATTGAATTTGTTTTTCTCCCTTTTGGGCTTGTTATAAAACTATGTTTCGAGGCGTTAACTCGATTAGAACTATTTTTGGCACTCCTTTCCATACAAGTGGGACCACTGTGCTATGGTACCATGTGTAGTCGTTGGAGCGCACGATAACTCTCGAACGGATTAACCGATTAGGTCCAAAATTTGGCCTTCATTATATTTTGACCAAACTTAGATAAAGTTAGAAGATGGGTCATATCGACCCACTCCTTCGGGTACCTCCCCACAAAAGTTAAAAATATTTCGCTAAAATGGTATGCACATTGACTCTTGAAGGCAGTGACCGAGTTGGTCCATGCTTTACGCATCATAATATTTCCGTGAAACATAGATTAGATTCAAATGTGGACTATATTGGTCCACTACTTCAGGTACCTCCCACACAAAATTTGGGAAAAGTGCAGTTTAAGGGCTGCTCACAAATCGGTTTCATTTTTGTTGTAGCAAATTGAATTCGCTGCCCCCATCACGACGGTACAAGTTTATTCAGGGGTCCAGACTACCTGAGAAAATGGCCCGAAAGGAGTAAACAACCCCTATGACAACATATGTAGTGGCTGCAGCACACGATAACTCTCGAACGGATCAGCCAATTCAGTCCAAAATTTGACCTTTAAAAAATTTGTAGTTTAACTTCGAAAATGGTTCGTATATGTCTACTACCTAGGGTACCTCCCCCACAAAATTGCAACATTTTTATTTAAGTGCAGTTCAGGATCTGTTCGAAGATCCTTTGGAAAATTATACCGATGCTACTCCTTGTAGTAATGTTTACAGCGATATTATGTTCTTCGTGGGCAAGTATATGCTTCCAGACATTCTGCTCGAAACCTCTAAGTTATACGGTGACCAACTGAAATGACTTCCAAAATAAAATCCACTTTCATATTGGAGTATGTCGATCCATACATTTAGGTACCACCCCCACAAAAATTCAAAACTTGCCACAAAAATAGTGCGCACGATAACTTACGAAGTCAGTTACGAAGAAATGTCCATATCGCTCTTCTCATTGGGGTACCTCTCAAGATCACATTTTTATTTAAGTGAAGTTTAGGATCTGTTCGAAGATCCTTTGGAAAATTATACCGATGAAGGAGTATCATCCTGTCTAAGCGATATTATGTTCTTCGTGGGCAAGGCCATGCTTCCTGACATAGTGGTCTAAAACCTTTAAGGTATACGGTGACCAACTGAAATGACTGGTGGGCACAATATCTATAGAAAGTAATAAGTCCCAAATTAAGATCCACTTCCAATATGGACTATGTCGGTCCATTTTTGAAGTACATCCTCCGCAACACTTTTGAGTTTCAAACCCAATATATTTTGTGTCGGCAAGTTCATACTTCCAAAAAGGGACACAAAATCTGCGCAGCCGGTATTATATTAGATATAGTCAATAAATGAAAGTTTCAATTCTCAGAGGCTGACGGTATATCTCTGTCGGCAAAGCCTACTGATACTTTTTTCCTTGTTTTGCTTTATAAAGGTAAATGTAGTAAAAAAAACGGGGTTTCTAAGATTTTCAACTTTAAAATTCCATAAATTGGATTTTTACAACGGATTTCTATTTTCTTTTAAAGGGGCAAATAATATCTTTCGAACAAGCTAATAAGTTTTGAAATCGTTTAAACAAACGGCTAAGTTATAGCGGTTGAAATGCTGAAGGAATCTCATAAAAAACAGGAAAATGCATTTCCTTGTGCTCAAGATTGCTTAGAAGATACCAAACAGTATAATTATTTATTTTTACCAAAAAAGTAATAGAGTAAGCTTTCGAAAACCGGAAAACCTAATGCAACCGGTTAAAAAGTAGATATGTTATGCAATTTTTTGTGTTTTAACTTTCCGGTTTTTTATGCAAGTCCGTCCCTCTGCCCGTGTTTGGTAATTACTCTGGTATTCACAAGGGAGCTGAAATTTTGGAAAGGTTGGTCTTTCGTTTCGAAGATGGACTACATGGTTCCACGTTTGGAATAGCCCCCATATAACGGCATCGCCAAATTTCAGGCATTTTGACGATTTTAGATACATTTTCGGACAGAATTAGCTATAATTTGGCTTTTAAGGTTCGAAGGGGCCAAGAAACTTCTCCACCAAAAATTATGGATATAGGTCGACGTTTTCATATAGCCCCCATATAAAGGTACCCCCAATTTCAGATATTTCGACGTTTTATCGAATTAGCTTTAATTTGGCATTTAGGGTTCGATGTGGACATGAAACATCTCTACCAAAAATTATAGACATAGGTCTTTGTTTTGTTTTAGCCCCCATATAACAGTGCCTTCCGATTTCAGGTATTTTAACGTTTTTACCTACGTTTTCCGACCTGATTATTTATAATTTGACACTTAGGGTTCTCCATGATCAAGAAACGTCTCTACAAAAAATTATGGTCGTGTGTCCACGTTTTGTTCAAAAAACGTCGAAATACCTGAAATCGGGCGATACCGTTATATGGCGCATAGAACAAAACGTGGAAATATGTCCATAATTTTTGGTGGAGAAGTTCCTTGATCACTTAAAACCGCAAATGGCAAATTACAGCAAATTTGGTCCGAAAATGTAGTTTAAATCGTCAAAAAAACCTGAAATCGGGTGGTACCGTTATATGGGGGCTATACCAAAAAGTGGACCAGTATAGTCCATCTTCGAACATGATGTCCCAGCAAACAAAATACTCATATTTTCAAAATTTCAGCGTTCTATTTCAATTGTTGTGGATGCTAGAGTGATTAGCACATACGGACGGAGGAACGGACTTGGGTAAAAAAAACCCAAAAGTAAACAAGAAAAAAAGTATCAGTCGACTTGGACGACAGAGATATACCCTCAGCCTGTGTGGACTGAAATACTTTTTTTCTCAAAAAAAAAAAACTTATGTATATTGGGGGTTTTCAAAATTTTGGGCGTATGAACCGATATATAGGTCTCTTTTACCATACTTTTGCGGGGATATCGATAGATAGGTCTTTTTTACCATACTAGCCTATCGCTGTAAACAGTTTCGACAATATTTAGAGATAAAAGTTTGGGCCAAATTGGTTGCTACGTCTATGAGATATCGCGCCTACCATTTTAATGAATATTTTCGAACTTTTGTGGGGGAGGCACCGGAAGGAGTGGACCTATAAGCACTACCTTCAAATTTCATCTAATATTCGAAGAAATATTACGATATCCAAAGTATGGACGAACGCAGTATTCGGTTTGAGCTCTCCAGCCACTACATATGGGGTCATAGGGGTTTTTTACAACTTTCGGGCTGTTTTCTCAAGAAGTATGGACATGCTCCTGAAAAAACTTTTACTGTCGTAATTGAGGGAGCGAATGCATGTTGCTTCAACAAAAATCAAATTGATTCCAGAGCAGGTCTTAAAGTGAATTTATCCAAAATGTTGTGTGGGAAGTACCCGAAGGAGTGAACCAATATATAGTCCATATTCGAACTTGATTGGACCCTATTCTAAGTCTGGTAGAAATTTCACGATGTGCAATGTATGGGCCAAATCGGTTACTCCCTTCAAGAGTTATCGTGCACACAAATTTTCCGAACATTTTCGAACATTTGTGGGGGAGGACCGGTATGAGTGGACCGATATAATCCATCTTCGAACTTAAAGTAAGTTTGGACAAAATATTACGAAAGCCAAATTTTGAACCGAATCGGTTGACACGTTCGAGAATTATCGTGCGCTCCAGCCAGCCAGACAGACGGGCAGTGCTAAATCAACTCCCAATTGTCTGAAATGGATTTCGTCCAAACATACTTGGGGTATAAAACCATTATTTCTATGAGGCACATTTTGTCAGGTATGAATGTGTATATACCCTCGTTAGCATAAATGCTGAGGGTGTAAAAACACAAAAAATTGCGTAACCTATATATTTTTCAACCGATTTCATTAGTTTCTCCGGTTTTCGTAAGCTATCATTTGTCCTTATCCTTTTTGGTAAAAATAAATAATTATACTCTTTGGTATCTTCTAAACAGCCTGGAGCACAAGGAAAACTATTTTCCCATTTTTTGATGCGATTTTTCGCCTTCAACTACTATTATTTAGCCATTTGTTAACCGATTTCAAAGCTTAATGGCTTCTTCGAAAGATATTATTTGTCCCTTTTAATTTATCAAACAACAGTTTAGTCAAGCCTTCAATACTGTATCACATATACATCAGCTTTTTAAAAAAGCTTGATATAATGGTATTTCAAAAATCTGAAATAAGTTGGATATCTTCTATTCTATCTATTTAGTGGTGGTCTGAAGAATTAAGTTACGAAACGTTTATTTGTATAGAATATGGGTGTACTCTGATAAGATTGATTCGGATCAAATTCCTTCTGTTTGCCTTGCGTCGTCTACATTGGACCATAACCGAGCTTCTTACATCTTATAAAAGCCGTCTAATATCGAGGATATTAACTAAAAACAAGTGAAAAAACGTTAAGTTCAGCCGTGCCGAACGTGTTCAGCCAAGTGAAAGGTATCGCCTATGGGGCTATATCAAAGTGTCTGTCTACCTTTACAATTTTTGGTTGAAAACTTTTATAACTACAGGGAACCTCAAAAGTCAAATTACGGAAATTTTCGTCAAACAATGTAGTTAAAATCCTCAAAATAACGAAAATCAGAAGATACCGTTATATGGGGGCTATTGCAAAACATGGACCTATGTTGACGATTTTTAGTGGAGATGTTTTGTGACCGCTGGAAACCTCAACTGTCAAATTACAGGTAGTTTGCTAAACAAATGTAGCTAAAATCCACAAAATACCGAAAATCGTAAGGTACCGTTATATGTGGGCTATTCCAAAACCTGAACTATCTTTAACATTTTTAGTGAAGTAGTTTTTGGACCACTAGGAACCCCAAACGTCAAATTACAGGTAGTTCGGTCAAAAAATATAGCTAAAAATCCCAAAATACCGAAAATCGGAGAGTACCGTTATATGGGGGCTATAAAATGTGGGCCGACATAGCCCATCTTCGAACTTAACCTGCCTATGGGGAAATGCACTCGGGTGCAAAAATACAGCGCTCTAGTTCAATTATTGTGGACGCTAGAGTGATTACAACAGACGGATAGGCGGACATGGCTATATCGACTCAGAATTTTATCCTGATCAAGAATATCAAACACTAAAATGGTAAATGGTTCGAAGATCCTTTGGAAATGTGTACCGATGATGTTCGTTGTGATCCTTTTTACAGTCATATTATGTTTTCCGTAGACAAGTCCATGCTTGGGTATGAACACTTTCATACGAGCAAAATTTGCCTCATCGAAATAGTGGTTTTAGACCCCAAGTATGTTTAAACAAATCCGTTTCAGACAATTTGGAGTCGATTTAGCAATGTCCGTCCGTCTGTTTATCTGTTTGGCTGGCTGGCTGGAGCGCATGATGGCTTTCGAACGGATTAACCGATTTGGTCCAAAATTTGGATTTCGCAATATTTTGTCCAAAATTAGTTTAAGTCGGAAGATGGATCTACTCCTGGAGTCGATTTAGCAATGTCCGTCCGTCTATTTATCTGTCTGGATGGCTGGCTGGAGCGCATGATGGCTTTCGAACGGATTAACCGATTTGGTCCAAAATTTGGATTTCGCAATATTTAGTCCAAACTTAGTTTAAGTTCGAAGATGGGCCTACTCTCTCGTATACCTCCCCCACAAAAACTCAATTTTTTCGCAAAAATTATGCGCACGATAACTCTAGAAGGGACTAACCGATTTGGTCCATACTTTACATATCGTAATATTTCTACCAGACATAGATAAAGTTCGAATGTGGACTTTATCGGTTCACTCCTTCGGGTACATCCTCCCGAATACTTTTAATTTTTGTTGTAACAACTTGTATTCGTTAACCTCATTAGGACGGTGCAAGTTTTTTTCAGGGGCAAGTCCATACTTCCTGAGAAAATGGCTTGAAGGCTGTACCCGCTATGACAGCATGTGTTGTGGATTGAGCGCGAACGGATAAACCGATTCGGCCCAAAATTTGGCACTCAAAATTTTTTGCCCAAACTAAGATCAAGTTCTAATATGGGCCTTATCGGTCCAGTTCCAAATAGGAACCCGTCAACGAATAAACAAGGATTTTAAAAACATTTTGTTAGGGACATATCTAAGAATATAATATAAAAATATTTTTTCAAGGACGCATCAAAGATTGATAGTGGATTTTTTAAAAAATATTTTTTTCAAGGAGCCTTTGATGGATTTTTAAAAACATTTTTTTTTTCAAGGAACCATCGAAGAATTAACGTTTAAAAATATTTTTTAAAGGACCCATCAAAGAATATACGTGCATTTTTAAAAATATTTTTTTAAAGGACCCATCAAATAATAAAAGTAAATTTTTAGAAGCATTTTTTTCAAGGACCCATCAAAGAATAGGCGTGGATTGTTAAAAATATTTTTTTCAAGGATTCATCAAATATTAACCGTGGATTTTTTAAAAATATTTTTTCAAGGACTTACCAAAGATTAAACGTGGATTTTTTAAAAAAATTTTTTTCAAGGACCCTTCAAAGCGTAAACATGGATTTCTAAAAATATTTTTTTCAAGGACCCTTCAAAGCGTAAACATGGATTTCTAAAAATATTTTTTTCAAGGACCCTTCAAAGCGAAAACATGAATTTCTAAAAATATTTTTTTCAAGGACCCTTCAAAGCGTAAACATGGATTTTTAAAAATATTTTTTCAAGGACCCATCAAAGAATAAACGTGGATATTTAAAAATATTTTTTCAAGGACCCATCAAAGAATAAACGTGGATTTTTAAAAATATTGTTTTAAGGACCCATCAAAGAATAAACGTGAATTTTTAAAAATATTTTTTTCAAGGACTCAACAGAGAATAAACGTGAATTTTTAAAAATATTTTTTTCAAGGACCCAACAAAGAATAAACGTTAATTTTTAAAAATATTTGTTTCAAGGACCTATTAAAGCATAAACGTGGATTTTTACAAATTTTTTTCAAGGACCCATCTAAGAATAAACGTGGATTTTTAAAAATATTATTTTTAAGGACCCATCAGAGAATAAACGTGGATTTTTAAAAATATTTTTTTCAAGGGCCCATCAAAGAATAAACGTGGATTTCTAAAAACATTTTTTCAAGGGCCCATCGTCGATTTTTAAAAATATTTTTTTAAAGGCCCATCATAGAATAAACGTGGATTTCTTAAAATATTTTTTTCAAGGGCCCATCGTCGATTTTTAAAAATATTTTTTTAAAGGCCCATCATAGAATAAACGTGGATTTCTTAAAATATTTTTTTCAAGGGCCCATCGAAGAATAAACGTGGATTTTTAAAAATATTTTTTTCAAGGACCCATCAACGTTTAGACCTGGATTTTTAAAAATATTTTTTCAAGGGACCATCAAAGAATAAACGTGGATTTTTAAAATTTTTGTTCAAGGGCCCATCAAAGGTTAGACGTGGGTTTTAAAAAATATTTTTTCAAGGACCCATCAAAGGTTAGACGTAGATTTTTAAAAATATTTTTTTCAAGGGCCCATCGTCAATTTTTAAAAATATTTTTCTCAAGGGCCCATCGTCAATTTTTAAAAATATTTTTTCAAGGGCCCATCAAAGAATAAACGTGGATTTCTTAAAATATTTTTTTCATGGGCCCATCGAAGAATATACGTGGATTTCTTAAAATATTTTTTTCAAGGGCCCATCGAAGAATATACGTGGATTTTTAATAATATTTTTTTCAAGAACCCATCAAAATTTAGACCATCAACGTTTAGACCTGGATTTTTAAAAATATTTTTTCAAGGCCCATCAAAGAATAAACGTGGATTTTTAAAATTTTTGTTCAAGGGCCCATCAAAGGTTAGACGTGGGTTTTAAAAAATATTTTTTTCAAGGACCCATCAAAGGTTAGACGTAGATTTTTAAAAATATTTTTTTCAAGGGCCCATCGTCAATTTTTAAAAATATTTTTTTCCAGGGCCCATCGTAAATTTTTAAAAATATTTTTTTCAAGGGCCCATCAAAGAATAAACGTGGATTTCTTAAAATATTTTTTTCAAGGGCCCATCAAAATTTAGACGTGGATTTTTAAAAATATTTTTTCAAGGGCCCATCAAAGAATATACTTGGATTTTTAATTTTTTTTTTTTTCAAGGACCTATCATAGGTTAGACTTGGATTTTAAAAAATATTTTTTGAAGGACCCATCAAAGGTTGGACTTGGATTTTAAAAATATTTTTTTGAAAGACCCATCATAGAATAAACGTGGATTTATAAAAATATATCTTTCAAGGACCCATCAAAGAATAAACTTGGATTTCAAATTACGAAATTTTGATATTATCAAATTCAAATAAATTAATTGTAAATTCAATAGAAATTCTAAAGTGAATATTTGGAACTATTATGAAAAATGTTTGATGTGCATTTATGAAAATATGGTATAGTAAAATATCAAAGTTGTTCTTTTTACAAAAAGTTTATATTTTATTTATAATAAAAGCATTACAAAAACTCTATTTACAACAAACACCATATAAAAATATCTCGAAAATTTATAACAAAAAGTATAAAAATTTTATATCACCTCAAATTAAACTCTTTTGTGGGCAACTGGCAAATAAGTTTGTTGAGTATTGGTGCCTGTGTGGGTAATTTGAACGGGGGCAACATATTGAGAATCATCATCACCGGAACCTCCCAAGCTACCGACAACTGAAGAAACTGGAATTGTACCTTCATTGTGGGATTCGGAGGTACCACCGAGAGCATCATATTGGGCTTGGATGGTGTGTTGAGCATGAATGGCCTCTTCGGGAGTCTTGTATTTGATAAAGAAGACTTCAGGTTTGTTATTGACTGGAGCAGGAGTAACAACTTCAGCGTTAATATCCAAGGCATTGGTCTTCTTGGAGAGGACATAAATGGCGGTCTTTTCTTCAGTTGGAGCAACATTGGCAATAATTTTAGCCTTGCTGTTATGATTTGAGGGTGAATCAATGAAGACAACACGATAGTTCTTTTGGGGACGACCAATGTTGATGTATTTAACAACTTGTTGTTCATCATGATCTTCGGGAGCGGTATGTAGATAGAAATGCTTGGTAACCAGGGGAGCTTGATGAGTTTCCAATTGACCCAAGAAGGCTTGTTGTTCGGCATAATTTACAGAAGGAGTTTGAGAGAAGGATGAGCCACCAGAACTGAATTGTGAACCGCCGCCAACGCCAAAACCGCCACCATAAGCAAAACCACCACCACCTACTTGGGGGCCAAATCCAGAATAATAGGAGGAGCCACCTGGGGCGCGCAAAAAGGAACCGCCTCCACTGGTGTGGCCTTGGTGGTAGCGATAGCCTAAGCTAACATCGGGGCGGGCATTGGCACAGCTTAAAAGCACTGTGGCACAGGCAATTAACTGAAATGGAAGGGAGAGAGAGAGAGAGAGAAATTGAGTTAGTTAAAACTGTGGAACATTAGGGTGGGATTTGGAAAAGTAAATATAATGTTATTATTTTCGGAAATTGGGTGGAAAGGAAGCTTCCTATTAATTTAAGAGCTTTTTGAATGTAATTTGAGTAGTGTATGGCAACAGTTCAGCTTAGAAGCTTTATTATTTTTGTTGTTTTTCAGCTTTATAAGCTTGAATGTAAGCTTTTTGAATTTATGTTTTATTTTACAATACAAAGATTTTTTTCATTGAGAATTGAGTTGAAGCACAGTTCAAGTTTGTGGCTTTTTAAATTAAGTTGTAGTTTCTTTAAAGCCTTTGAAGACGAAAATCTTGAACAAAAGCTTTTTTATGATTTTATAAAATGTGAATATTTTGTAGTAAGCTATTTGAAAGCTTTTTGTAGTGTCTTAGAGGTTAATTAAGCTTTATGGTTTGCTACCATATGGTTCCAACTCTCTCTGGGATTAACAAACTTTTATTAAAAGCTTAAATTAACTTTTATCGGCACTCTTTTTTATAGTCCAAGCTTTATCGTTAAAAAATTCGTTATGAAAATGAATTAATTTAACTCCAGGGTTTTATTGGGACTTATAAGCTGTTGAAGATCTTTCGGAAAGTGTTTTTTTTACAATCCATTATTTAGAGATTTTTGAAAATGTAGCCCAGTGGTCACGATTTTTTTATAAGCTTTTAACATATTCTGAATAATGAGCTTTTTCAAATTCTTGTAAGTATTACTTTTTGACAAGCTTTTTTAATTTTGGAACTTTTTAAAGCTTTTACTACTTCCTATTTTATTTCACAAACACTTATTTGCCACAAATTTAGATGCAAGGTCCTTTCGTCTGACGGCTAATCCACATTTCCAAGTTGTTTTTTTGATTCGCCTTTAAAACTCACCACAAATGAATTCATGCTCAAGCTTAGTTAGGAGCCTTCTCTCAGGTTTTAGGTAAAAAGAAAAACTTTTGGTTGGTTTGGTTGTTCTCTCTTAGAGTTGTTGAGGAACTACTGATACCAAAAAGCCTGCCCACAAACAGTTTTATACTAAATTCTCTGCAATGCAATGCAATCGAAATTGAACAGTTATATTACAAAAACTCCCCTCAGAAACTCATCATCTGCTACATCAAACCCACGTTGCTGTGAAAGAAGTATCCAAAAAAAAAATATTTTTTTCTTTAATTAAAACTAATTAAAGAAATTTCATAAAAATCTCCAAGATACATCATCAACGTGCCATAAATCTATGGCTCTCAATGCTTATGTCCGGTATTTCCAACAACAATAAAAAAATTAAATGGTCCAAACATCTCCTTCAGCAGCACACAATTCGGTGTCTGTAGCTGACCAAACCAGTGGCACTAAAAGGTGCTAAATAATTTTGTATTTTTGTTTGACAAGTTCAATTTAATGTTGTTGTTGTTGCTGATGATGTTTTTAGATCAAAATGGCAAAATCGATTCGATACTTCTTCAAGTTACTGCTTCAGCAATAAGTCAGTCATTCAAACGTTTTTTTTCTGCTGCTCTTACAATTAGTTATTAATTAAGACATTTCTGCGGATGTGTTGAGCCAAAGGGTAGTGCGGGATATCGCGACATAATTTTTCTTGCCATATTCATCTTAAATTGTTATATTTTTTATTGATAATATGTGATTTTATTTAGAGCTCTGCTGTTATTTTGAAATGCATGGAACAGTGAAATCGTTTGTTTTAAGTTCAATGATTTTGACATTAGCACTTCTGGTTATGGGCATAACCAGAAATGGAAAATTTACTCATGCATACGAAGTTGTCATTATGCATTAGATATAAAATACCGCAATCAATTAATGGAGACGAGGTGAAGGAATCGTTTTTTGGGAAATATGGAATTTTTCGATCTTTAAATTCTGATAATCTGATAATATAGGTTTTCTTTGTATTCAGGGTCGAAAAAAGCCCGATAACCAAAATTTTGATCTTTAAATTCCAATAATCAGGTGGATTAATATCCGCCCTTTTTCTAAAATAAGAAAAAAACAATAAAATTATTCGTGGACCTAAAAACCCGAAGGATATTAGCACTTTGATTGTACATGAACAAAATTATTTCGTTGTTAGCAGGACAAACGGACTATTTTTAATAAACATTTCAAGGCGACCCTCAAAAAACTCTCAAGCTATACTTTATTAAAAAATTTGGAATTTTTTTGGGGGAAGCACCGGAAGGAATTGTCCGATATATTCAATCTCCCACCTTGAGCTGGTTGGTTTGGAAGAGAGTGAGAGGGCGAAGAAAACAAATGTCGGGGATATTGATGTGGTGTTGTTCGATGGTTAATACTGGAAAGTAGTTAGGTGTAATGAGATCTATGTATGTCTGACAAAAAGGTGAGCGTAACTATCTCGTATCTATCTATACTTAATCCTACAGTAATTCGTAGTAAGCCCCATAGCGATCTTCATCTTTGACATATCGAGTGAGAAAAGGGAAAAGTTTCTACGTAGGCCAAATTTCTTTGGATATCCTACATCCAAGTTCCAAAGAACATCTTCGGTATCCCTTCTCATGATAGATCTCACTACGTTTGCCGATGTAGTAACACGTCGATGGCGTAACAGACTCATCAATTGGTAAGTCGACTTAGTGCCAGTACCTTCCTCCATCTAGGACCCATCTTTGTATATTGTCAAACCGTCCGTAGGAGAATTTCCTCTAGTCCACATGACCCTGCTTGGAATAATTACTGAGGGCGAGTCAAACCTGAAAGAAGTGGGCGTCCAGAGGAGAATTACCTTCAGCTCAAAATTCTCTGCTTGGAACAATTGCGGAAGATAAGTCAAACCTGAAAGAGGGCTGACTATAAAATAAGTCTTAGACCTATGCATGGCGCGACGTTCCTGAATCCCGGAGTCTAAATGTCATCCTCGCAGCTTGAAACTGGATCACGATATCCAGAGGTCGGAGCATCACATAGTTTAAAACTAAAATACAAACGTTCGCAAAACCCTAAATTCTGTAGAAGCGTACGAGATTTGCATAATGCCCGCGTGACACGAAACACGAGATTTTAAAATATAGTGTTTGTAAAGGTTGGTTTTCTTTGGCACATTTGGTTGCCAAAGTATATAAAAATCCGTTTGTTGAAAACTGTGTAAAGAATGAAGTTGTGAAATTCTGTAGACATAAAGAGAGTCACTTCTCACGGTGCTCTTGAAGCAACTTTAACTTCTCATAGATGAGAAAAATAAAAAAAAAAAAATAAAAAAATCGCCGGAGCGCTTTTTAAATAAATCGCGATTCAAGTTCACATTTTTTGGTTTTTTAGGTTTTTACGATTTTGCTTGCAACCCGTAAGCCCTATCGAAATGGAAGTAAAGAAAATGTTGTAGCTATGAAAATTCTCTACATGATTGACCTTCATGATAATTTCGTAGGTTTTACCATTATTAAGATATAAAAGTTCAAATTGAGACAATGCATTGACTGTATCGCCTCCTTATAAAACAATGTCATGACTGCAAATTCTCAACTTAAACTTATACATATATGGGGATTTCTGAGTGAAATCGGACACTTTTTCAAGATAAGGTTTTTGATTTCCTTTATTTTTTGCTGCGGTGATGCTGCTCATTAGCAAAACATTTTAGTATATTTTTAGATTTTTTTGGACTAACGGTTCCAGAGATATCGCGCCTTGAAAAAGTCAAATTCTGTAAAAACTACATGCAAAGAAATAATCATAACTTCTTTAATATTGGTCCAATTTGAAAAAATCTTTTTTTGTATGTTTTGTTGTTCTATCATATATTAAATAAAAAATAGCAAAAAAATTTGCACGGTGGGCTTGGATGCTATTTTCGCGATTTAATATTTAAAATCAATTTTTAAAGATGTTCGACCCCTTCGATTTTCTTAAAATTTTTTTGTATTAAACTACGTTCAATTACAAAAATTTTAAGTCATATGTGGTAATGGGATTCGGACGATTACTATTTTTTCTGATTTTTTTAAAATTTGTCAATTCAATTTTTCCTTTATACTTTTGTCCAAAATTTGTATTTCCTGTATTTTTGAAGCTAAGAGTACATATTTATAATTATATATTATGTATTTATCATATAAAAATAGAAAAAACTGCACAGTGGGCTTTAATGGAATTTTCGCTGATGCATTTTCCAAATCGAAAAATGACGCTGTTTTTAAGATGTTTGAGATAAATTCATAAATATAAAATCAAAACAAATGTTTAAAAATGAAACTTTTAATTTTTTTAATAAATTTTGCACACAGTTATAAAGGAAAAATTGAATTGACAAATTTTAAAAAAATCAGAAAAAATAGTAATCGTCCGAATCCCATTACCACATATGAAATTGAACGTAGTTTAATACAAAAAAATTTAAAGAAAATCGAAGGGGTCGAACATCTTTAAAAATTGATTTTAAATATTAAATCACGAAAATAGCATCCAAGCCCACCGTGCAAATATTTTTGCTATTTTTTATTTAATATATGATAGAACAACAAAACATACAAAAAATATTTTTTCAAATTGGACCAATATTAAAGAAGTTATGATTATTTCCTTGCATGTAGTTTTTACAGAATTTGACTTTTTCAAGGCGCGATATCTCTGGAACCGTTAGTCCAAAAAAATCTGAAAATATACTAAAATGTTTTGCTAATGAGCAGCATCACCGCAGCAAAAAATAAAGGAAATCAAAAACCTCATCTTGAAAAAGTGTCCGATTTCACTCAGAAATCCCCATATATATATATATCAAAAGTGGTACAACCTAGGAAAAAATTACGAAAGCCAATCTTGTAGAGAATGTTTACAGCTAAAAGATTGTCTCTAGTCCCAAGTTTTAACGGTTTCAAGCAAATCGTGAAAACGTAACAAAAAAGCTAAAAATGTGACTTGAACATCTATATATATCAACAAGTGAGCAAAGGCTATAGTCGGGACGGGGCCGACCATGTGATACCCTACACCACTACCCCTGTGCATAAGCTTTTCACTGGTAAACATTTCTTTTAGGGAATATAATCCGACTACCACCAAAAATAATATGCCTCTTTCTCTCTGGGACCCTCACAGGGATAGGTAAGTCGACTTTCGATTAATCGATTAGTCGACTTTTTGCAGTTAAAAGTCTAAAAATCGTGGTCGACTTTTGGCTGGAGGGAAAATCGCATAATCGATTATCTTGTGATCGATTTTCGAGTTTGACTTGCCGGTTTTACAGTTTTTGGCGGTTTTACATTTTCAAAAGAAAACTCGAAAATCGACGAATAATCGATCATAATCGATTTTCTGCCGTTATGAAAAAGTCGAAAGTCGTGTTTTATGACAAGTGAAATAATCGCCAGACCGAAAAATCACATTTTTAGTTTTAGACCAAAATCGAAATGTCGAAAAATCGATTATTGCTTTCCATTACCTATCCCTAGACCCCCATCCCATTTTTCCACTTTTTTTGGAAATCACGCTACAGGTCGCAATTTTAATTGGATCGTCACGAAATTTTGGGTGTTATTAGAGGAAAAAACCTTTTGATTTTTGATAATGGTCGGATATTATTCAGGGGTCGGAAGGTGACAAAAAAAATATTTGGAAAAAAGACCAACGTTTTATTTCAAAGTTAATATCTCCCTTCTGTAGGAGGTATATCGAAAGCAAATATGTGGCAAGGAAAGTAGACAAATATATAAATATTGAATCCTCACGAAATGTTGGGGGTTGATGGGGGTCTAACAGAGAAAGAAGCCTATTGATGGTTGGCATACATCCCACTTTTCCATTTTTTATTTGGGTTGTACAGTCGATGTACTTAAATGCGTTTCAAAAAAATTGACCTGTGTTAATGAAGACATTCAGAGCAAAGGCGCTAAGCTATCCCAATTTTAATATTTTGAATTTTATTAGTCAAAAGCTTATGAACAGGGGTAGTGGTGTAGGGTATCACATAGTCGGCCCCGACCCGATTATAGTCTTGGCTCACTTGTTTAAAATTAAAATGGTACAGAAATTTGCTTTTAAAATCAATTTCAATATTCTTTAAACTTTACCCAGATCTTTATACATTGCACTCCTTACCCTATTTAAAGTGTTTCTTTCTCAAGTCTATCATGCATATTAGGTGTAAATTAGATTTTTCGGTATTTCCATTTGACGTAATATTTCGTTTTCGTGTTTCGAATATTGAGACAAATTTCCCTACAACTCTTCATGTTGTTGTAATCACCTTGTAACACTTTTTAAACATTTTTTAATTTAATTATCACTAAAATTGGGAATTTTGTTTTTCTTTTTTCATATTCTATTTACAGAAGGTTGGCAAGCACTACGTGATACCAAGAGTATACAATTTTGGGAATATCGTAAAGCATTGGTACATCTACAAGCTACATATGGCATATTTCCCTACTACAAAGTTTCTGTAGAGAACCGGTATGTAAAATTGTATTTTTCAAAAATCTATAGGCCTACAGCTGTTACGTTTTCGTTGTCTCGTTTATTACAGTTTCAACAAACCTCACGAATACATTATTACATTGGATGAAGGAGAATTCGGTTTGCCGGATAAATATTTCTATAATGCTGATCGTAATGATGAGGTGTGCATGAATGAATCCTCTTACTAATCATGTTTTCTTATAGATAAACATTATTTCTGGATAAAAAAGAAAACGAAATATTATGTTTCTTAATATTCTAATATATAATTATATGCTAAAAATATACATATCTGAATCTCAATTTATAAATTGTTTGTATTTTTATAGATTGTCAAGGGCTATATTTTATTATTGCGAGACTTTGCCATTAATATGGGTAAGTTGTTAATTAATCATGAAGGTAAAAATGCATTTTATTCTAATTTTAAAATTTTCTAGGTATTGTATCAAAACAAGCTGAACTCTTTGCCGATGATGTTTTCAATTATGAAAAACGTATCGTAAATCATTTGGATGTTGTTAAATCGTCATCAGGTGAAAGACGTTTAAATGAAATCAAAACCTTGGTGGAAATTAAAACCATAGCACCTTCGGTAAGTAAAGGAGAGCTTTTGATAATAAAAATTAACTTCTTTGACTTGAGGTCATCGGAAAATAAAAAAGCAAGTTTTATTTTTGGTTTTTTTATTTTATAACTTTATTTTTCCAATATTTCGGCCATCGTCGATGGTCATCATCAGGGGTGTAGCTTTAAACAGAAAAACAATAATAAACAAAGTTGAAAAGTGTATATTACTTAAAAATGCAGGAACAACTCATGGATATGTGTACTTACAGACGTGTAAGAAAGGATCCCACAACGGCACTACAAGAAAAGTGCAACAAAATAATCATGCAACTCTTTTATATGAAAGTCATCAATGAAAATGATTAAAACAAACTTATAAACAAAACTTCGGTAGTACCAAAAATCTATGGACTACCAAAAATCCATAAGGAAGGAACCGCACTACGGCCTACATGTTCTTTCATAAACTCACCAACGTATGAGTTATCAAAATATACGGCCAACATTTTGAAGTCTTTGACAAAAGACTCAAAATATAATATAAATGATGCATGCGAATTTAAGTCTAGAGTCAACGAGCAGTTCATTGACAACGACGAAATTCTTAATTCCTTTGATGTCGTTTCATTGTTCCCCAGCGTGCCAGTAAATCTTGCAATAAATGCCAAAAAGAGAAGTGTAATACAATTAAAGAATATACAAACATTCCTATACATCTATTCATAGTTATGCTAAACGTGTGTATTAAGGACTCACGCTTTTTCTTATACAATGACAAAATATATGAACAACTCAAAGGTATGCCAATGGGTTCCCCGATATCACCAATAATAGCTGATATTATCATGGAAAAAATTATTAGACGAGAGTATGGAAAAATTGAAATGTCGATGACATATTTTGCATCGTTAAAAGAGATGAAGTCGATACTACCCTCAATATTTTAAATGCGTATAACCAGCAACTACGTTTTAAAATGGAGAGTGAGAAAAATAATCAGTTACCTCGACTCACTGGTAATCCGACAAGAAAATAAACTGATGTTAAATTGATACCAGAAACCAACTGCGTCTGGAAGGATTATCAACTACAATTCAAAACATACAAGACGCATAAAAATAAATACTTCAACAAATTTTATACGCAGAGTGCTTAACATAAGCGATAAAAGATTTCACGCAACCAACGAAATGATGATTAAAAAGATTTTAGCCTTGAATGACTTCCCAAAAAGAACCATTAATGATTTAATAACACAGGTAAAAACCAATAAAAGTGTTATTACTGAACCCAAAACAGTGAAAATATACAAGAGATCAACGTATGTGTCAGGCTTCTCTGAACGTTTTTCCAATTCAAATTTATTCAACAAAGAACAATAACAAATTGCATTGAAAAGTAACAACACAAACAACAACTTTTTCAGCCGCACAAAGGCAAAAATTCCTAATGAAGAAAAATCAAACGTGGTTTACAAGATAAAATGTAACGGCGATGCCAGCAGTACTTGTGATAAGGTTTATGTCGGGACCACCAAAACAAAATCCCAGTAAAATCTTCGATGACAAATCATGAGTTGAATCATGGGTGGAAGTGATCTGGCATGTCATCTTTTTGTCATTTTCACTCATGAATTTTATATGAGCTTGACCCCCAAAAGATGACGTTCTTTTTTGGATCCTAAGCATGTCATTTTAACCAATACATTGACATGTCATTTTCACCAATGCTTTGATATGTAATTTTAACCAATGGATTGACACGTCATTTTCACCCATGCTTTGACATGTCATTTTAACCAATGCTTTGGCATGTCATTTTCACCAACCCCTTGGCATGAAATTTTCATAAATATGGTTTTCATGAAAAACAAAACTCTTTATTAATTCAAACGAATTCATGAAAAAACAACATTTATTTTATCAGCAAAAAGTTTACATCCAAAATTGCAATGTAATCACCACCGCTGCAACGCAAAAGATTACTTCCTCCGTTCTCCGCAACTGATATTCCTTCATCTTACAAAAGGTTTTTTCAATTATCTTCCCATCACCAGTTCAGATTTCGACATGGACTCCAAATGCACTCCTTTAAGTATTTTTATTTCGTAAATTACTTTTATTTTATAATTTTGTTATTTTATAACAACATTTTGGTAATTTATACTCTTTTGTTTAGTGACGAAAATATGTAGGGATGTACAACCCGGCTTGCTTTAGGGATCTCTAAGAACAAAATGTAACGAACGGGGAGGAGAGACTTTTTATGGAAAATACCATTTATGCTTAATTAATTTATTTGTAATTGTTTCTTTCCAAAAGTCGTTTCTTCTTTATTTTCAGATTCTTGTTCCTTTTCGTTTCGGACTTTTTTTTCAAATTCCAAGAAGCGAGATTTGATTGATTTCATTCTATGTCAGATTTAGACAGACAAGGGAACTTTTAAAATAGCAATGTGTGCAGTCGGATTCTATTTTTAGCTCGATGGTTGGGACTTCATTTTTATTGCAGACATTTCGAGCTTCATATAATACCAATTGTTTAGAAGTTTTAGTTGTTTGATATGCAGGAAATGTAAGACAACATCACGACGACAGTTCTAACAACTTTGGTCTGTTCCAGAAACTGCAAGAATCTACTTATTTTTACTACGATAACAATTTTTCCTTTATGTTATCGGAAAAAATAGTAAAAATTAGTAGATTTTTGCAGTACTGGAACATACCAAAATGAAAATAAACAGGTGTGTAAATAAAAACACAAACATCATCTCTATTGGATCGATGGAATGGGTACAAATGCTGATGAAAAGATCGGATCTTTCACGACTTCCTTTGAACAAATGCAAAAGATGACATGAAATCACGTCATCGCAAAGAACCACTTCCGTCAAATTTTGCTTGGATTAAAAACAAGTCTCAGTGGTCATAAATCTGACCAAAGGGTAAAAAACAAACTCATTGAACAAAAAACTGCACTAGCAGACCACTGTGCAGTAACAGGGCATACACCTGACTTAAAAGATGTGCAAATACTAACACAAGAAAACAACTACAGGCGACGATATATGTTGGAAATGCTCCACATTATAAATGTACCACCAAAACATCGCATTAACTACAAAACCGATACTGAAAATTGCGCTCAAATCTATAGAAGCACTATAGAAAAACATAAAAAGCTTTAGTAAGAAAATACCTTTGCGCGTGAGTGGATGTTAATGTCTTACCAAGTTCTTTAAAACAAAAGAACAAATGTAATTATTACAAAATCTTATATTTGTGTTAAATAATTTTGATGTAAATAAGTTTTATTGTTTTTCTGTTTAAAGCTACAACCCTGATGATGACCATCGACGATGGCCGAAATATTGGAAAAATAAAGTTTAAAATAAAAAAACCAAAAATAAAACTTGCTTTTTTATTTTCCGATGACCTCAAGCCAAACTAATAACTCAAAGAAGATATAATCCAAAGGTCAACTATAATATCAAAATAAATAAAAATTAACAATAACAGTAGGGCAAACAAATTTCGAAGTACAATAAAAGGGCGGCAAAGCTATGTATATTATATTTATTTATATTTTTGTACCAATACCAAAAGTAAAGTTTGTTGCACACTTAAAACACAAATAGGACAAGTAAAAAAGTATCGGCTTTGCCTACAGAGATATGCCCTCAGCCTGTGTGAATTGAAACTTTAATCGATTCACAATATCATACATACATTTCTAAAGGATCTTCGAATAGATCCTAAACTGTCCTTAAATGTTGAACTTTTGTGGATGAAGACCGATATGGACCATTTGTGAAGTAAAACTACCTTTGGACAAAATGTTAGGAGATCCAATGTTTGTACGGTTGCTCCGCTCAAAAGATATAACGCGTAACTTTTTAGTGACATTTTTTAACTTTGGGTGGGGGGGGGGGGTGGGTTACGGGAAGTTGCGTCTCGATAGTGCCCATCTTCGAAATTACACAAAGCTTGGAAAAATATTACGGAAGCCAAATTTTGGACCGAATCGGCTGATCCGATCGAGAGTTATCGTGCATTTCATTCAGCCACTATACATGGTTCCATAGGGGTTTTTATAACTTTAGGGCTATTTTCTCAGGACGAATGGATTTGCGCCATAAAAAACTTGTACCGTCGTAATGGCGGCAGCGAATGCAATATATTACAACAAAGATCAAAGTATTTTGTGCGGGAGATACCCGAAGGAGTCTACATATACAGTCCATATGTCGTAGACGTATGTCTTGTAGAAATATTACGATGTTCACAGTACGGACCAAATCGAATACTCTCGGATACCGGAAGGAGTAGACCGATATACTTATGTTCGAACCTAAACTAAGTTTGGACAAAATATTACGAAGGCCAAATTTTGGACCGAATCAACAGATCCGTTCGAGAGTTATCATGCGCTCCAACCATTACACACGGTGTTAAAGGGATTTTTGCAACTTTCAGGTTATTTTCTCAGGAAGTATGGATTTGCCCCTGATGAAACTTGTACAGTCGTATTGGGGGGCAGTGAATACAAGTTGCTACTTCTTCTTCTTCTTTATTGCGTATTCGATTTTCGAATGTTAGCGATCATATTACAATTGTCAAAAAATTACATATTTATGTTTTTATAAATTATTAACAAAATAGGAAAATATATCTCTATTTCTCGCAATGCTTATTAAATTTTCGGCGTTCTGGAATTCTGTCCATTGCTGGATATTTTGAATCCATGACATTTCTTTTCTTCCTCTGGTACGTCTTCCTTCTATGTTTGCTTGAAGTATTTCCTGGAGAATGGTGTATTTACGGTTTCGCATAATGTGCCCTAGATATGCTGTTTTCCGTTTCTTTATGTTGTTTAATAATACTCTTGTTGTATTCATTCTTCGCAATACTTCAATATTTGGTACATGCAGGACCCATGGTATTTTTAGTGCTCGACGGTACACCCACATCTCAAATGCTTCGAGTCGTTTGATATCTGCCGCTTTTAACGTCCACACTTCGACTGAATATAACAAGACTGGCCATATATACGCTTTTATGAAACGAAATTTTGTTGCAACATTTATATCATGGCTTATTAGGACTTTTTTATATTTATGAAATGCATCTCTTGCCATTTCTATGCGACATTTGATTTCTTTTGAGTAGTCCCATTGATCATTTAGTAAAACTCCCAGGTATTTGAAACTTTGTACCCTCTCAATTTGGAAATTTTGTATTTTTAAAATCAACTCGTTATGAGCGTTGTTCTTACTTATTATCATAAATTTTGTTTTGAGGGTGTTTATTTTTAGCCCATACAACTCACTACTTGATGTTAGTCTATCAACAAGATTTTGTAGGCCTGATATGCTGTCGGATATTAAAGTAGTGTCATCAGCATATCTGATATTATTTAGGTAATTGTTGTTTATCAATATACCTTCTTGGATGCCATCTACTGCTTCGTGAAAAATTTTTTGGGAGTAAATGTTGAAGAGTAGTGGAGATAAAATGCATCCTTGTCGAACTCCTTTAGATATTGCTACATCTTCAGTTAAATCTCCATTTATGTTGACTTGGGCAGTCTGGTGCCAGTATAAGCTTTTAATACACCTTATCTCTTTCTCATCGATTCCAATTGCTGTGAGAATTTCCATGAGCTTATCATGCTCCACAGTGTCGAATGCTTTTTCGTAATCTATAAAGCATAAAAATACGTCTTTGTGGACATTTCTACATTTTTGAACGAGTATTTGTATGCAGAATAAAGCCTCACGGGTTCCTTTTCCTTCCTTAAAACCAAATTGAGTTTCTCCCATTTCCTTTTCACATTTCTCATATATTCTCTTCTGGATAATTTTAAGAAAAATTTTAAGAGCATGACTCATTAAACTAATGAGACGATAGTCATTGCATTTTTTGGCATGGGGTTTTTTTGGTATTGTTATGAAGGTGGATTTTAGCCAATCCTGTGGGTATATACCAGTATCGTAGATGTAGTTAAACAGTTTTGTCAGTAGCTCAACGTTGCTGTTATTTAGCATTTTTAATAATTCAATTGGAATTTCATCAGGTCCTGTAGCTTTTCCATCTCGAAGGGATTTTATTGCTGATTCTACTTCATTATTTGTGATGCTGTTTCCTGTCATATAATCTGATGCATTGTTAACGTAGCTTGATCTGTTATCATCCTTAAATAGTGTTTGGATATATTCTTTCCAGATATGTTTCTTTTCTGCAATTTCAAAGACCGGTTCATTGTTGTTATTGAAAAGGACAGATGGATTTGTATTCCTATATTGTCCAGATGCTTCTTTCAATTTCTTATGCAGGTTGAAATCGTCATGTAGGCTCATAAGTCTTTCAATTTCCTGACATTGAGTATTTAGGTGATTATTTTTAGCATTACGTATCTCTCTTTGAATTTCTCTATTTAGTTCCCAGTATTTTTCGTAATCTTTATTTTTAAATGCTCTTCTTTCATCCATTAGCTGCAGTATTTCTTGAGTCATCCAAGTTTTGGTCTTTGGTTTTATAAAATTGCCTAGGGTGTTTCTGGCTATTGAGTTTATAGTATTCTTTACATTATTCCATATATTTTCTATATCTTCGCTGTCGACATTATTCAGCTCTGTATTTAGTTTTGTACATACATCCGATTTTAGTGTTTGGTTTTGAAGTTTTCCTAAGTCAAGTTTTTTACTTTGTGCCTTTTTAGAATGAGTTTTTAGTTTTATGCGTATCTTTGCCATTAAAAGGTTATGATCAGATGGTACATCAGCACTCGGATATGTTGAGGCCTTCCTAATTGATGAGCAGTGTCGCCTGTTGATAAGAATGAAGTCTATTTGGTTTCTAATGATGTTGCCAATTCTGTCCTGTGGAGATTTCCAAGTGTAGAGCTTTCTTGGCGGTAGAGTGAAAAGTGTATTTGCTATCTTCATGTTGAATTCTTGACAGAATTGAATGAGTCGTTCGCCTCTTTCATTTCTTTCGCCCAATCCATATCGTCCTGTAACACCAGTTACTTCACCTCTCCCTACTTTTGCATTAAAATCACCTTGGATGATATTTATATCATGTGGTTTTGTAAGTTTAACAAGACTTTCTATTTCATCATAAAACATTTCTACTTCTTCATTGCTTCTGTCTGATGTGGGAGCATATACTTGAATTATATTGATGTTGAGCGGCCTTGCTTTTATTTTGATCATCATGGTCCTATCTGACTTTGGAAAAAATCCTACCTCGCTTTTGGAAATGTTCCCTCTAATGATAATCCCAACACCATTCCTATGATTCTTGTTCGAATTTCCAGAGAAGAAGATTTTGGCACCATGGGATACGAATTCCGAAACATTCGGCCACCAGGTTTCGCATACACCTAGGATATCTATATTCAGTCTTTCCATTTCGGATATTGTGTTGCTTAGTTTGCCTGACTCATAAAGGCTTCTAACATTCCAAGTACCAATGTTAAGCGTCGTTTTAGTTTTACCTCCGGGGATTCTTAGCACCCTCGAGTTACCGGAGATTGAGGGCCATATGTTTGTTTCTGCATTCATTGTAATATGGTTTTCAAGGGATAATACATCAGTGATTTCCCCTTATCTTCTGATGGGTTGTAAGTTTTCCGTCCTCGTTTCAGCCGCTCTTCTTAGAGTACAGACGCTGTTTGCAGCCGCCCACTGTGGAAACAGACACCGCTACCTGTTGGTCCGCGAGAGGTATTTGATTTCCCTCTTACCACCCAAGTTGCTACAACAAAAATCAAAACGATTCGGATAAGTTCAGTTTAAGGCCTGCTGTCGCCTTAAACTGAACTTATCCGAAATTTTGTGTGGGAGGTACCCGAAGGAGTGGACCGATTGAGGCTATGTTGAAAACTTATCTACGTCTGGTGGACATTTCATGATTTGCAAAGTATGGACCAAATCGGTTACTCCCTTCAAGAGTTATCGTACGCACAAATTTTCCAAACATTTTCGAACTTTTGTGGGGGAGGTACCGGATGGAGTGGTCCGATATAACCCATATTCGAACTTAAACTAAGTTTGGAGAAAATATTACGAAAACCAAATTGTGGACCAATTCGGCTCCTCCCTTCGAGTGTTATCGTGCGCACCAGCCAGCCAGCCAGACGGACGGACATGGCTAAATCAACTCCAAATTGTCTGAAACACATTTCGTCCAAATATACTTGGGGTCTAAAACCGTTATTTCGATGAGGCACATTTTGCCCGTATGAAAGTGTATAAACCCTCGTTAGCATAAATCGTTCATATACTGGAAATTGGGGAAACGTTATATGGGACTACACCAAAATCAGTATATCAAAGAACACTTTGTCGCTATCAGACATGTGCCTGCTTGAAATTGTTTAAGACACTACATATGTATGTTAAGACCACAACCGTTTCAGAGAATTTTTATCCGTATAGACTCCAAAAAGGTTGAACCGAAAGAGAGAGAAGAATAAACGGGGGTTCTAAAATTGTCAACATATCGTCGGTGTCATGCTTAAGTGTTCCATACGCCATTTGCCTGATTCGAGAAAAAACTCAAGTTAATGTTTAAGGTCATACAGGACAAAAATGGTGCAATAATCCAATACTTTAAGAGCTCAGTTCTACTTAACTAAACTCATAGAATATATCAGTAGTTTATTTTAGTCAGATATCAGTGTTAGTCTAGAAGTTATGGCCAATTTTTATAATTGCAAAAAGTTGTTGACTTGTTCCATGGAATCTTTTTTTCATGTTTTTGGCAGTTTGTGTCACATGGAACACGTTTTGTCACATTTCAACCAAAACACTATGAAGTTCTACTGTGGAGTTGAAAAAATCAGGACTTTAAATGAAACATTTATTTTTCTCATATAAATACAATAAGAACCATTATTATAGGTTTCCTTAACATTTATTTAAGGGATTGCCTTCACTTATCGCTATTTTTTTGTGGTAAAATCGGACAAAACGGATTGATATTTTGCATTTCTAAAGTAACATAAAACATTTAAACGCGTTTTTCTTATGTACCCTTTGTTAGCCGATGTCCACACTAGCTTCAAGTCGAATGAACGTTTCTGCGTATATTTTTGTGGACTTACAAAATTTTGTCTTTAAACTAGGGGTTTTTTGTTTAAACGATTGATACATTTTCGTTTTCATATAACAATACAATATTCAAAAATATTTGGATTTAGAAACTATTATTCTTCAGTTCTTTAACCAAGTCCTTTAAACAAATTTGTTCCATACACCACTTTATTCGTAACTTGGCAAAAATTGGCAATTTTTTGTTTCAAACGCCATCATTTTTGGTGCGGAACAATTCGTTTTTGTCTCTTTTTATTCCATACGCCAAACGACATGGATATGGAACTAAAAAGTTCAAGGTTGTTTTGTTCCATACGCTAGGCTTTATGGATATGGAACAAAACGACAAGATTTTTTGGGTCACAAAGCGGATATGGAACATACTGGCATCTGAATACCTCAGAAGCTATAAGAGATAGAGAAAAACCGACCAAAAAATCTGAAAGAGCATGGTTCAAAACCTTGTCTCAAAATGTCAAAAATGGCGTATGGAACACTTAAGCATGACACCGACGATATATGACCGAAGTTTTATCTGCATTATCACTGAGGTTCAATTTGTGGAGTAGTGATACAAACATAGAGGCTTTATGCTGTAAGATTTTGTTTGTGTTTTCAAAGTCGAAGCTGTGAGCTACCAGAATAAAATCATCTGCATATTGGAAAAGTTGTAGGTTATCATCCGAAAAACCATGAAGACCTAAGGTATATATGTTAAAAAGCGTGGGACTTAGGTAACTGCCTTGAGAGATGCCGTTGTAAATTTCAAGGCTGGAACTCCCCATTTTCAGAATTCTTTTGCAAAGAAAATTGTTGATCCAAACTCTAATTTGATTTGGAATGTCCAATTCTGTTAGGATAGTGTTGAGCACGTTAATATCCACGCATTCATAAGCTTTGGAAACATCCATTGATAGAATTAGAACTTTAGAGTTATTTTCTTTGTGTAGGTTTATGGTATGTAGTAGATCGTTGATGCATGTGGAGGTTGATACATGCTTTCTATATGCATATGTCCTTGTCGGGAGTATGCCGTTGTTTTCTAAGTACTGGTACCATCAGGTTAATAATTTTTGGCAAACACTGATATCAGATCATTTGGCCTGAAGTTTGTGACAATATTCAGATATTTCCCTTTTTTGGGTACTGGGGCAATTTTAATTTTCCTCCATTCTTCGAAAAAGTTGTATTCTTTCCATAAATTATTATAAGTTGTTAGAAGACTTTGTTTACCCTCTGGGGGAAATTTGTTTACCATTTCGTACGTGATACCATCCAGACCAGCTGCTGATGGTTTCTTTTTTTGCTCGAGGAAGCACGAGCACCGTGAGTCCCTAACCCCATAACCGTTTTATGGCCACCGGTCGCTTAAACGCCATTAAACAATGTTCAGACAAATTTAGGTAATAAACCATTAAATACATATTTTGTTGTGGGGTAATTGAAACGCTCGTGTGAACATGCCATAATGGCAAAAAAACTAAAAAACAAAATAAAATTGATTTGGATATAATATGACGAATACCAAATGTTGGACCAAATCGGTTGAACAGTTCGAGAGTTGTCATGTTCTCCGACCGCCACATATGGTGACATAGGGGTTTTTACACCTTTCGGGCTGCTTTCCCAAGAAATATGGACTTGCCCCTAAAAAAACTTTTACCGTCGTAATAGAGGTAGCGAATGCAAATCGCTTCAACAAAAATCAAACTGATTCGAGAGCAGGTCTTAAAGCGAACTTATCCGAAATTTTGTGTGAAAGGTACCTGAAGAAGTAGACAAATATAGTACATATTCGAACCTGATCTATATCTGGTAGATATATTAGGATGTGCTAAGTATAGATTACATCGGTCACTCCCTTCAAGAGTTATCGTGCGCAAAATTTTTCCGAACATTTTGAAGTTTTGTGGGGGAGGTACCTGAAGGAGTGAACCGATATAGCCCATCTTCGAATTAAAACTATGTTTTGATAAAATAAAACGAAGTCCAAATTTTGGACCGAATCGACAGATCCGTTCGAGAGTTATCTTGCGCTTTAACCACTACACACGGTGTCGTAGGGTCTTTTTGCAACTTTCCGCCCACTTTCTCAGGAAGTATGGACTTGCCCCTGATGAAACTTGTATCGTCGTATGGGGGGAAGTGAATACAAGTTGCTGCAACAAAAATCAAAGCGATTCGAGAGCACGTCCTAAACTGAACTTATCCGAAATTTTGTGTGGGAGGTACCCGAAGGAGTGGGCCGATTGAGTCCATATTGGAACCTCATCTAAGTCTGGTAGAAATTTCACGATGTGCAAAGTATGGACCAAAACGGTTACTCCCTTCAAGAATTATCATGCCCACAAATTTTCCGAACATTTTGGAACATTTGTGGGGGAGGTACCGGAAGTAGTGGACCGATATAGCTCATCTTCGAACTTAAACTAAGTTTGGACAAAATATTACGAAAGCCAAAATTTGAACCGAATCGGTTCATCCGTTCGAGAGTTATCGTGCGCACCAGCCAGACAGACAGACAGACGGACGGACATTGCTAAATCAACTCCAAATTGTCTAAAACACATTTCGTCCAAACATACTTGGGGTCTAAAACCATTATTTCGATGAGGCACATTTTGCCCGTATGAAAGTGTATATACCCTTTCTAGAGTAAAGGCTGAGGGTATCAAAATCGTGAACGCCCAATTAGTAAGATTTGCGTAGTTGACTTCAATCCGACTTTCAACCTTCCTGTCATAGTTTGAAATATCTCTAATGCAATGTTCATAGATGAGAAAAATCAAAAAACAAAAAAGATCGCCGGAGAGCTTTTTAAATAAATCGCGATCAAAGTTCACATTTTTATACCCTCCACCATATGGAGGGTATAATTAAATTTGTCATTCCGTTTGTAACACATCAAAATATTCGTCGGAGACCCTATAAAATATATATATTATTGATCAGCATAAAATTCTATGTCGATTTGACGATGTCCGTCTGTCTGTTGAAATCAAGATACAGCTCGCAATTTTAAAGATATAAAGTCAAAATTTGGTACAGAAGTTTTTATTACTTGCAGGATGGTTGGTATTGAAAATGGGATAAATCGGTCCACGTTTTGATATAGCCCTCATAGAACGGTACCTCCCGATTTTCGGTATTTTTAAGGTATTAGCTTCATTATCCTTCCATCCTTCCGAAATGGCTAAAATTTGATATTTAGACTTCGTTGGGCGTACTCAAACTTCCCCTTTAAATTTGTCGGTATAGGTCCATGCCTTCATATAGCCCCCATGGAAAGGTACCTCCCGATTTTTCGTATTTTGAAGGTTGTGTCTTCAAAATTCCACCAAAATGGCTGAAAATTGGTATTTATTCTTCAATGTGATATAAAACTGTTCGCCAGAAAATATGTCTGTACAGGTCCACGCTTTCATATTGCCCCATTTCTGACTAAAATTCGTCGGTATAGGTCCACGTTTCGATATAGCCCCCATAGAACGGTACCTCCCGATTTTCGTAATACTGAAGATTGTGACGTCAATATCCAACTGAAATTGGTGAAATTCGATATTTCGTCTTTCAAGAGTTATAAAATATTCCAGAAGAGTATTATCAGTATAGGTCCACGTCTTCCTATATCCCCATAGAAGCGTACTTCTTGATTTTCGGTATTTTTTAAGTTTTAGCCACATTCTATTACCGAAATATAGGAAATTTGGTATTTAGTCTTCTTTGAGTCTAAAAACTTTCCGTCAGAAATTTGTCGGTATAGATCGACGTTTTGAAATAGCCCCCATAGAATGGTGCCTCACATTGTTTTACCGAAATTGCTGAAATTTAGTATTAAGTCTTCTTCATACACGAAAGGAAACTAATTATTCCATTTTACTTCAATACAACTTGTGGTGGAGGGTATAACAAGTTCGGCCCGGCCGAACTTAACGCCGTTCTTACTTGTAAAATATCCACTTTGAACGCGATTTATTTAAAAATCGCTCCAGCGTTTTTTTTTCTTGTTTTTAGTTTGTTTCTCATCTATGGACATTGCTGTTTCCGAATCCGCAAAAACTTCCATGGTGTAAGCGGTTTTTATTTAAAGTTAGTTAAGGCGCGCCGTGTATGACATTGTTTTATAAGGAGGCTATACAGTCAGTGCATTGTCCCAATTTGAACTTCTATATCTCAAAAATGGTAAAACCTACGAAAATATCATAAAGCTCAATCTTATAGAGAAATTCCATAGTTACAAAATTTTCTATAATCCCATTTCGATAGGTCTTGCGGTTTCGAAGCAAAATCGCGAAAACCTAAAAAATCCCCAAAAATGTGATCATTGAGCGCTCCGTCGATTTTTTTTTTTTTTTTTTTTTTTTGATTTTCTCATCTATGAACATTTTAGTTTCAGAATCCGCAAAAACTTCCCAGGTGTAAGCACCTTCATCTTCATTTAAAGTTGGTTCAGGTGCACCGTGATATTCCTACAAGGGTTGAACATGATTTACCCGTTTTCCGTAAGACGTATGTATCTTCAAGTACTTTGTCAGCTGTATCTCGCGTATGATCATCTAGTATAGCTGAAGTTGTTCTTGCGAAAAAATCTCCCTTTTGCTAGGAAAAAAGTCAGTCTTCTCTTAGGTATTTTATTAGCCTTACACATATTGTTGCTGTTGAACAAAACCACGCCGCTTAGCAAACTATCTCAGCTACAAACGGAGAGTCTGCTTTACAATATTCCAAACATATAACCTCAAATATCCTTTCTACTTATATTACAGCTTCCAATTGCCGAAACCCTGCAAGCACTCTTCCCTCATACCAAAATCAATGATGATACCGAAGTTTTGGTAAGAGATGTTGATGTGCTCAATGAACTGTCAACCATTGTTTCGACGTCGGACAAAAAGTAAGTGAAAGATTCATTCTGTAACTAATGAAAGTAAAAAGTCTACTGATTTTTGTCAGTGACTGGAAAAATGAGTTGCAGAATAGCACTACAGATCCTAATAACCTAAAATTTTTTCTTAAATTTACAGACCAATGAACAACTTCATTATTTGGTCACTGGCCAGGCATCTATTACCCCACTTATCGGCGGAATATCGTAATCTAGTCGAAACTTTTGATCATTCTGTATATGGCCGTACCTCAACATATCCCCGGTGGATGGTGTGTGCAAAAACTGTTAGAGATTGGTTGCCCTTTGCAGTGGATGCGCTCAAACAGAAACATCAAGAGGAATTGGTAAGGGAGATTATTATTTTTTTAATGAGTGGGGATGTATTTAACATTTCTTCCTTCTTATTTTAGGCCTCAAAATTCTTACCCTCCCATCTTCAGGACAGAAATGGTTTGAATAAAACGTCTGGAAATGATGAATTCTTGAAGTTGATGTACTATAGTCTGAGAAATCAATTAGAACAATCGGTAGAAGAGGCTAATTGGATAAGTGGAGATGTTAAGAAGTATATTAATGAGAAGGTAAGCTTTTTATCACGGATTTTTTTTAAGTTTTTAAGGAAAGTTTTTAGAACCACAAAAGGTCGACATTAAATTAAAGGTGGAGTTTTTAACGATTTTAGGAGCCGACCAAGGACAACATTAAATGTGGATTTTTAAAAGTTTTTTTAGAACTACTCAAAGGCAATATTAAATGTGATTTTTTAAAGACTTGTAAAAACTATCCAAAGGACGACACTTAACGTTTTTTTAATTTTTCGTGGATTTTATTAATTCTTTAGACCACCAAGACTTCAATTATTCTTCATTCGTGTACTACTCCTAGTTTACCTTTCCTCTACATTTTCCTCTTTCAGCTCACAACAATGCGTCTACAAATTGGCATACCCGAAGAGGTTCTATCGAATAAAAGCTACATCAAGGACTACTACAATGAATTGCTGCTGAGCAATTTATATTTCGTTGAACATCTACAATCGATTTGGAGTTTCCGCATGGCACGAATGGAAGACAAGCTGAAGGCACTGAATATCATTGACACGTAAGTAGTCAGCAAAATGCATTTTTAATATATAATTCTAGAAATTAATTAGAATTATTAAAAAATGTTTGCAATCATATTTCCTGGTCATAAATCCAGATTAATCGGAGCCGACTTTAATCAACATCATTGTGTAAATTGTGCCAATTAATTCTGACTTGGTTCATTAGCGTAAAGGGCGAAGCGAATTTTCGGTTTCTAATCAATGACAATTGCACATGCCATAAATTTGATAAATTCGATTAACACCTGAATGCAATCGCAGGGGAGGTTATTTGTTAATTGGTTAATTAAGCATTGGAGAATGACAATAAAACGATTTCGGAAAAAGAACATATATGTTCAAAACACCTAAAATCGTGAAAGTTCGCCCGTTCACTTTAAACCATTTTTCAAACACTTCCAAAAAATCGTGGACTTTTAAAAATATTTTTCAAACACTTCCAAAAGGTAGTTGATTTTTTAAAAATATTTTTCAAACAATTCCAAACGGTCGTGGATTTTTAAAAATATTTTTCAAACACTTCCAAAAGGTCGTGGATTTTATAAAATATTTTTCAAACACATCCAAAAGGCCGCGATTTTTTAATAATATATTTTTTCAAATACTTCCAAAAGGTCGTGGATTTTTTAAAATATTTTTCAAAAACTTCCAAAAGGTCGTGGATTTTTTAAAATATTTTTCAAACACTTCCAAAAGGTCGTGAATTTTTTAAAATATTTTTCAAACACTTCCAAAAGATCGTGGATTTTTTAAAATATTTTTCAAACACTTCCAAAAGGTCGTGGAGTTTTTAAAATATTTTTCAAACACTTCCAAAAGTTCGCGCATTTTTTAAAACATTTTTCAAACACTTCCAAAAGGTCGTGGATTTTTTAAAATATTTTTCAAACACTAACAAAAGGTCGTGGATTTTTTAAAATATTTTTCAAACACTTCCAAAAGGTCGTGGATTTTTCAAAATATTTTTCAAACACTTCCAAAAGGTTGTGGATTTTTTAAAATATTTTTCAAACACTTCCATAAGGTCGTGGATTTTTTAAAATAGTTTTCAAACACTTCCAAAAGGTTGTGGATTTTTTAAAATATTTTTCAAACACTTCCATAAGGTCGTGGATTTTTTAAAATAGTTTTCAAACACTTCCAAAAGGTAGCGGAATTTTAAAACTACACTTCCGAAAGGTCGTGGATTTTTAAAAATAGTTTTCAAACACTTCCAAAAGGTCGTGGATTTTATAAAATAGTTTTCAAACACTTCCAAAAGGTAGCGGAATTTTAAAACTACACTTCCGAAAGGTCGTGGAGTTTTAAAAATATTTTTCAAACACTTCCAAAAGGTCGTGGATTTTATAAAATATTTTTCAAACACTTCCAAAAGGTCGTGGATTTTATAAAATATTTTTCAAACACATCCAAAAGGCCGCGATTTTTTAATAATATATTTTTTCAAATACTGCAGAATGAATGAATATGAAAGCCATCAAATTATTTAATGATCAAATAATTTGGCATCAAATCTGAAACCGTCCTTAAGTGGAAAAATTAACAAATGGCTTCCGACTATGCTAGGTACCAGGACATTGTGACATAAAGGCAGATGAACTAGTTAGACGTGGATCACAATCCACATGTCTAGCAACCAATGAATCAATCAAACCACCTATATTTCACCTTTTTCGGAAAGCTTAACCGTTCATTGATGAAAGAGTCAAAGAATTATGGCATAATGAACCTAGGTGCGACGTGCCAAGAGCCATTTCAACAACACTATCAGTCAATAGAACAAATTCACTACTAAACCTGAGCAAAGCTAAAATCAGGGTAATGACTCTGGACACTGTAACAGTGCCCAGCCTTTACCAGTAAATGGAAAAATAGCGTCATTGACCACTGCAGAATCCGCGAGGATGATGAAGAGACGGAGACAATAGAGCACCTCCTGTGTCACGGCCCAACGCGGCAGGCGGCACGGCTTCTGAGGTGTATACTTTCCGACAAGTCTAACCTTTAACTCAACAATAGAATCTGTTGCCATCAACAATATCATCAAAAACTGCAAATGGCTGGGACTGCAAACACTTCAAACACTTCCAAAAGGTCGTGAATTTTTAAAAATATTTCTTCAAACACTTCCGAAAGGTCGTGGATTTTTTAAAATATTTTTCAAACACTTCCAAAAGGTCGTGGATTTTTTAAAATATTTTTCAAATACTTCCAAAAGGTCGTGGATTTTTTAAAATATTTTTCAAACACTTCCAAAAGGTCGTGGATTTTTTAAAATATTTTTCAAACACTTCCAAAAGGTCGTGGATTTTTTAAAACATTTTTCAAACACTTCCAAAAGGTCGTGGATTTTTTAAAATATTTTTCAAACACTTCCAAAAGGTCGTGGATTTTTTAAAATATTTTTCAAACACTTCCAAAAGGTCGTGGATTTTTTAAAATATTTTTCAAACACTTCCAAAAGGTCGTGGATTTTTTAAAATATTTTTCAAACACTTCCAAAAGGTCGTGGATTTTTTAAAATATTTTTCAAACACTTCCAAAAGGTCGTGGATTTTTTAAAAAAATTTTCAAAGACTTCAAAAGGTCGTGGATTTTTTAAAATATTTTTCAAACACTTCCAAAAGGTCGTGGATTTTTTAAAATATTTTTCAAACACTTCCAAAAGGTCGTGGATTTTTTAAAATATTTTTCAAACACTTCCAAAAGGTCGTGGATTTTTTAAAATATTTTTCAAACACTTCCAAAAGGTCGTGGATTTTTTTTAAATATTTTTAAAACACTTCCAAAAGGTCGTGGATTTTTTAAAATCTTTTCAAACACTTCCAAAAGGTCGTGGCTTTTTTAAAATATTTTTCAAACACTTCCAAAAGGTCGTGGATTTTTTAAAATATTTTTCAAACACTTCCAAAAGGTCGTGGATTTTTTAAAATATTTTTCAAACACATCCAAAAGGTCGTGGATTTTTTAAAACACTTCCAAAAGGTCGTGGATTTTTTAAAATCTTTTCAAACACTTCCAAAAGGTCGTGGCTTTTTTAAAATATTTTTCAAACACTTCCAAAAGATCGTGGATTTTTTAAAATATTTTTCAAACACTTCCAAAAGGTCGTGGATTTTTTAAAATATTTTTCAAACACATCCAAAAGGTCGTGGATTTTTTAAAATATTTTTCAAACACATCCAAAAGGTCGTGGATTTTTTAAAATATTTTTCAAACACTTCCAAAAGGTCGTGGATTTTTTAAAATATTTTTCAAACACTTCCAAAAGGTCGTGGATTTTTTAAAATATTTTTCAAACACATCCAAAAGGTCGTGGATTTTTTAAAATATTTTTCAAACACATCCAAAAGGTCGTGGATTTTTTAAAATATTTTTCAAACACTTCCAAAAGGTCGTGGATTTTTTAAAATATTTTTCAAACTCTTCCAAAAGGTCGTGGATTTTTTAAAATATTTTTCAAACACTTCCAAAAGGTCGTGGATTTTTTAAAATATTTTTCAAACACTTCCAAAAGGTCGTGGATTTTTTAAAATATTTTTCAAACACTTCCAAAAGGTCGTGGATTTTTTAAAATATTTTTCAAACACTTCCAAAAGGTCGTGGATTTTTAAAATATTTTTCAAACACTTCCAAAAGGTCGTGGATTTTTTAAAATATTTTTCAAACACTTCCAAAAGGTCGTGGATTTTTTAAAATATTTTTCAAACACTTCCAAAAGGTCGTGGATTTTTTAAAATATTTTTCAAACACTTCCAAAAGGTCGTGGATTTTTTAAAATATTTTTCAAACACTTCCAAAAGGTCGTGGATTTTTTAAAATATTTTTCAAACACTTCCAAAAGATCGTGGATTTTTTAAAATATTTTTCAAACACTTCCAAAAGGTCGTGGATTTTTTAAAATATTTTTCAAACACTTCCAAAAGGTCGTGGATTTTTTAAAATATTTTTCAAACACTTCCAAAAGGTCGTGGATTTCTTAAAATATTTTTCAAACACTTCCAAAAGGTCGTGGATTTTTTAAAATATTTTTCAAACACTTCCAAAAGGTCGTGGATTTTTTAAAATATTTTTCAAACACTTCCAAAAGGTCGTGGATTTTTTAAAATATTTTTTAAACACTTCCAAAAGGTCGTGGATTTTTTAAAATATTTTTCAAACACTTCCAAAAGGTCGTGGATTTTTTAAAATATTTTTCAAACACTTCCAAAAGGTCGTGGATTTTTTAAAATATTTTTCAAACACTTCCAAAAGGTCGTGGATTTTTTAAAATATTTTTCAAACACTTCCAAAAGGTCGTGGATTTTTTAAAATATTTTTCAAACACTTCCAAAAGGTCGTGGATTTTTTAAAATATTTTTCAAACACTTCCAAAAGGTCGTGGATTTTTTAAAATATTTTTCAAACACTTCCAAAAGGTCGTGGATTTTTTAAAATATTTTTCAAACACTTCCAAAAGGTCGTGGATTTTTTAAAATATTTTTCAAACACTTCCAAAAGGTCGTGGATTTTTTAAAATATTTTTCAAACACTTCCAAAAGGTCGTGGATTTTTTAAAATATTTTTCAAACACTTCCAAAAGGTCGTGGATTTTTTAAAATATTTTTCAAACACTTCCAAAAGGTCGTGGATTTTTTAAAATATTTTTCAAACACTTCCAAAAGGTCGTGGATTTTTTAAAATATTTTTCACACACTTCCAAAAGGTCGTGGATTTTTTAAAATATTTTTCAAACACTTCCAAAAGGTCGTGGATTTTTTAAAATATTTTTCAAACACTTCCAAAAGGTCGTGGATTTTTTAAAATATTTTTCAAACACTTCCAAAAGGTCGTGGATTTTTTAAAATATTTTTCAAACACTTCCAAAAGGTCGTGGATTTTTTAAAATATTTTTCAAACACTTCCAAAAGGTCGTGGATTTTTTAAAATATTTTTCAAACACTTCCAAAAGGTCGTGGATTTTTTAAAATATTTTTCAAACACTTCCAAAAGGTCGTGGATTTTTTAAAATATTTTTCAAACACTTCCAAAAGGTCGTGGATTTTTTAAAATATTTTTCAAACACTTCCAAAAGGTCGTGGATTTTTTAAAATATTTTTCAAACACTTCCAAAAGGTCGTGGATTTTTTAAAATATTTTTCAAACACTTCCAAAAGGTCGTGGATTTTTTAAAATATTTTTCAAACACTTCCAAAAGGTCGTGGATTTTTTAAAATATTTTTCAAACACTTCCAAAAGGTCGTGGATTTTTTAAAATATTTTTCAAACACTTCCAAAAGGTCGTGGATTTTTTAAAATATTTTTCAAACACTTCCAAATGGTCGTGGATTTTTTAAAATATTTTTCAAACACTTCCAAAAGGTCGTGGATTTTTTAAAATATTTTTCAAACACTTCCAAAAGGTCGTGGATTTTTTAAAATATTTTTCAAACACTTCCAAAAGGTCGTGGATTTTTTAAAATATTTTTCAAACACTTCCAAAAGGTCGTGGATTTTTTAAACACTTCCAAAAGGTCGTGGATTTTTTAAAATATTTTTCAAACACTTCCAAAAGGTCGTGGATTTTTTAAAATATTTTTCAAACACTTCCAAAAGGTCGTGGATTTTTTAAAATATTTTTCAAACACTTCCAAAAGGTCGTGGATTTTTTAAAATATTTTTCGAACACTTCCAAAAGGTCGTGGATTTTTTAAAATATTTTTCAAACACTTCCAAAAGGTCGTGGATTTTTTAAAATATTTTTCAAACACTTCCAAAAGGTCGTGGATTTTTTAAAATATTTTTCAAACACTTCCAAAAGGTCGTGGATTTTTTAAAATATTTTTCAAACACTTCCAAAAGGTCGTGGATTTTTTAAAATATTTTTCAAACACTTCCAAAAGGTCGTGGATTTTTTAAAATATTTTTCAAACACTTCCAAAAGGTCGTGGATTTTTTAAAATATTTTTCAAACACTTCCAAAAGGTCGTGGATTTCTTAAAATATTTTTCAAACACTTCCAAAAGGTCGTGGATTTTTTAAAATATTTTTCAAACACTTCCAAAAGGTCGTGGATTTTTTAAAATATTTTTCAAACACTTCCAAAAGGTCGTGGATTTTTTAAAATATTTTTCAAACACTTCCAAAAGGTCGTGGATTTTTTAAAATATTTTTCAAACACTTCCAAAAGGTCGTGGATTTTTTAAAATATTTTTCAAACACTTCCAAAAGGTCGTGGATTTTTTAAAATATTTTTCAAACACTTCCAAAAGGTCATGGATTTTTTAAAATATTTTTCAAACACTTCCAAAAGGTCGTGGATTTTTTAAAATATTTTTCAAACACTTCCAAAAGGTCGTGGATTTTTTAAAATATTTTTCAAACACTTCCAAAAGGTCGTGGATTTTTTAAAATATTTTTCAAACACTTCCAAAAGGTCGTGGATTTTTTAAAATATTTTTCAAACACTTCCAAAAGGTCGTGGATTTTTTAAAATATTTTTCAAACACTTCCAAAAGGTCGTGGATTTTTTAAAATATTTTTCAAACACTTCCAAAAGGTCGTGGATTTTTTAAAATATTTTTCAAACACTTCCAAAAGGTCGTGGATTTTTTAAAATATTTTTCAAACACTTCCAAAAGGTCGTGGATTTTTTAAAATATTTTTCAAACACTTCCAAAAGGTCGTGGATTTTTTAAAATATTTTTCAAACACTTCCAAAAGGTCGTGGATTTTTTAAAATATTTTTCAAACACTTCCAAAAGGTCGTGGATTTTTTAAAATATTTTTCAAACACTTCCAAAAGGTCGTGGATTTTTTAAAATATTTTTCAAACACTTCCAAAAGGTCGTGGATTTTTTAAAATATTTTTCAAACACTTCCAAAAGGTCGTGGATTTTTTAAAATATTTTTCAAACACTTCCAAAAGGTCGTGGATTTTTTAAAATATTTTTCAAACACTTCCAAAAGGTCGTGGATTTTTTAAAATATTTTTCAAACACTTCCAAAAGGTCGTGGATTTTTTAAAATATTTTTCAAACACTTCCAAAAGGTCGTGGATTTTTTAAAATATTTTTCAAACACTTCCAAAAGGTCGTGGATTTTTTAAAATATTTTTCAAACACTTCCAAAAGGTCGTGGATTTTTTAAAATATTTTTCAAACACTTCCAAAAGGTCGTGGATTTTTTAAAATATTTTTCAAACACTTCCAAAAGGTCGTGGATTTTTTAAAATATTTTTCAAACACTTCCAAAAGGTCGTGGATTTTTTAAAATATTTTTCAAACACTTCCAAAAGGTCGTGGATTTTTTAAAATATTTTTCAAACACTTCCTAAAGGTCGTGGATTTTTTAAAATATTTTTCAAACACTTCCAAAAGGTCGTGGATTTTTTAAAATATTTTTCAAACACTTCCAAAAGGTCGTGGATTTTTTAAAATATTTTTCAAACACTTCCAAAAGGTCGTGGATTTTTTAAAATATTTTTCAAACACTTCCAAAAGGTCGTGGATTTTTTAAAATATTTTTCAAACACTTCCAAAAGGTCGTGGATTTTTTAAAATATTTTTCAAACACTTCCAAAAGGTCGTGGATTTTTTAAAATATTTTTCAAACACTTCCAAAAGGTCGTGGATTTTTTAAAATATTTTTCAAACACTTCCAAAAGGTCGTGGATTTTTTAAAATATTTTTCAAACACTTCCAAAAGGTCGTGGATTTTTTAAAATATTTTTCAAACACTTCCAAAAGGTCGTGGATTTTTTAAAATATTTTTCAAACACTTCCAAAAGGTCGTGGATTTTTTAAAATATTTTTCAAACACTTCCAAAAGGTCGTGGATTTTTTAAAATATTTTTCAAACACTTCCAAAAGGTCGTGGATTTTTTAAAATATTTTTCAAACACTTCCAAAAGGTCGTGGATTTTTTAAAATATTTTTCAAACACTTCCAAAAGGTCGTGGATTTTTTAAAATATTTTTCAAACACTTCCAAAAGGTCGTGGATTTTTTAAAATATTTTTCAAACACTTCCAAAAGGTCGTGGATTTTTTAAAATATTTTTCAAACACTTCCAAAAGGTCGTGGATTTTTTAAAATATTTTTCAAACACTTCCAAAAGGTCGTGGATTTTTTAAAATATTTTTCAAACACTTCCAAAAGGTCGTGGATTTTTTAAAATATTTTTCAAACACTTCCAACAGGTCGTGGATTTTTTAAAATATTTTTCAAACACTTCCAAAAGGTCGTGGATTTTTTAAAATATTTTTCAAACACTTCCAAAAGGTCGTGGATTTTTTAAAATATTTTTCAAACACTTCCAAAAGGTCGTGGATTTTTTAAAATATTTTTCAAACACTTCCAAAAGGTCGTGGATTTTTTAAAATATTTTTCAAACACTTCCAAAAGGTCGTGGATTTTTTAAAATATTTTTCAAACACTTCCAAAAGGTCGTGGATTTTTTAAAATATTTTTCAAACACTTCCAAAAGGTCGTGGATTTTTTAAAATATTTTTCAAACACTTCCAACAGGTCGTGGATTTTTTAAAATATTTTTCAAACACTTCCAAAAGGTCGTGGATTTTTTAAAATATTTTTCAAACACTTCCAAAAGGTCGTGGATTTTTTAAAATATTTTTCAAACACTTCCAAAAGGTCGTGGATTTTTTAAAATATTTTTCAAACACTTCCAAAAGGTCGTGGATTTTTTAAAATATTTTTCAAACACTTCCAAAAGGTCGTGGATTTTTTAAAATATTTTTCAAACACTTCCAAAAGGTCGTGGATTTTTTAAAATATTTTTCAAACACTTCCAAAAGGTCGTGGATTTTTTAAAATATTTTTCAAACACTTCCAAAAGGTCGTGGATTTTTTAAAATATTTTTCAAACACTTCCAAAAGGTCGTGGATTTTTTAAAATATTTTTCAAACACATCCAAAAGGTCGTGGATTTTTTTAAATATTTTTCAAACACTTCCAACAGGTCGTGGATTTTTTAAAATATTTTTCAAACACTTCCAAAAGGTCGTGGATTTTTTAAAATATTTTTCAAACACTTCCAAAGGGTCGTGGATTTTTTAAAATATTTTTCAAACACTTCCAAAAGGTCGTGGATTTTTTAAAATATTTTTCAAACACTTCCAAAAGGTCGTGGATTTTTTAAAATATTTTTCAAACACTTCCAAAAGGTCGTGGATTTTTTAAAATATTTTTCAAACACTTCCAAAAGGTCGTGGATTTTTTAAAATATTTTTCAAACACTTCCAAAAGGTCGTGGATTTTTTAAAATATTTTTCAAACACTTCCAAAAGGTCGTGGATTTTTTAAAATATTTTTCAAACACTTCCAAAAGGTCGTGGATTTTTTAAAATATTTTTCAAACACTTCCAAAAGGTCGTGGATTTTTTAAAATATTTTTCAAACACTTCCAAAAGGTCGTGGATTTTTTAAAATATTTTTCAAACACTTCCAAAAGGTCGTGGATTTTTTAAAATATTTTTCAAACACTTCCAAAAGGTCGTGGATTTTTTAAAATATTTTTCAAACACTTCCAAAAGGTCGTGGATTTTTTAAAATATTTTTCAAACACTTCCAAAAGGTCGTGGATTTTTTAAAATATTTTTCAAACACTTCCAAAAGGTCGTGGATTTTTTAAAATATTTTTCAAACACTTCCAAAAGGTCGTGGATTTTTTTAAATATTTTTCAAACACTTCCAAAAGGTCGTGGATTTTTTAAAATATTTTTCAAACACATCCAAAAGGTCGTGGATTTTTTAAAATATTTTTCAAACACTTCCAAAAGGTCGTGGATTTTTTTTTAAATATTTTTCAAACACTTCCAAAAGGTCGTGGATTTTTTAAAATATTTTTCAAACACTTCCAAAAGGTCGTGGATTTTTTAAAATATTTTTCAAACACTTCCAAAAGGTCGTGGATTTTTTAAAATATTTTTCAAACACTTCCAAAAGGTCGTGGATTTTTTAAAATATTTTTCAAACACTTCCAAAAGGTCGTGGATTTTTTAAAATATTTTTCAAACACTTCCAAAAGGTCGTGGATTTTTTAAAATATTTTTCAAACACTTCCAAAAGGTCGTGGATTTTTTAAAATATTGTTTCAAAAATTGTGGATGTGGATTTTTTAAAATATTGTTTCAAAAATTGTGGATGTGGATTTTTTAAAATATTGTTTCAAAAATTGTGGATGTGGGTTTTTAAAAATATGTTTCCAATGTTTTCTTTTTTCATTTCCAGTATAATTTCCGAAATGTACACCGCCGAGGAGCCACCATTGGTAGCCTATTCGAAATTACTCAACATGTTGGTAATATCACGAGGTATAGCCTCATCAGGCTATTACGATTATCGTTATCCTGTGGCTGTGAATTTTGCCCGGATCGGCTCGGATATTCTAGAAGTTCTAATGGATGCCGTGATGACATTTGTGGAACAATATAAAGCCGACAGCAACAACGAACTGCATTCGCACATTGATTTGGGTAAAGTTGATATTGCTTGTATTACTGCTGAGGAACAAAATCGCGAGGAATTACAAGAGCTGTCACCCAATGCTCTTAAAGCATTCCACATCACATTGAGTGGAGCAAAAATAACAGCCAAGGCATTATCTTCCTTTTTGGCAGCCATTGATACGGCTTCACCGATTATTGGAGCTTCCTTCGATCAACAGCATACCTATGAAAGTCTCAGGCTAACCGAACGTTTACGCATACCCGGTTTGAGGTCGTACAATGAAAATGAACTCTTCGCCCTGGCCTATATGCAAAAGCATTGCAGTACATCGATAGCGGATAAGGATTATGCCAAGATAAAGCCACATGTTGAACAACAATTGGCTGAGAGATACTTGTAAGTAGTGAGGATTTGAATTTGTTGGGATTATAAGGTGATTAACATTTTTCTTCTTCATTTTTCTTTTAGATTTAATGCCACCTGGAACCACATACAATTTTTACCACTTGCCTCTAGTTGTCATGTACCTTCAGTACGCTGCTCAAATATTCTATAATTTTATGATTTAATTTTATTTATCTAACTAGACTCTCAACTTATATTTGAATTCCATTTAAATGACATGGCTGAGGGTGTAATGCGAAATCAATTTGTCAATTGGTCCAACTTCATAAACCTTGCACCCAAGAACTTGCCATATGCAGCTTATTTTTACAAACAAAACATACACATTCATATACATAAATATAATTATGTGACACATTCATTCCGATTCCCTCCTGCCCTTACCCCCTTACTTTCCAGCTTAGAATAAAATAATTTTTTAATTTTTTTTTGCATTTTTTTAATCGATTTCCATATATGTATGTTCACAACTATAGTTTTACATATATATGTATGTATGTAAGTGCAGTAGTTTAAATTAACTTCTAATACTAGAATTCATACAAATTTTGAAATTTTTGTTAACTATTCCATAGGTATAGACTGTAACAAAATACGACTTACATTACAAAACAAAGCAAAAAAACATAATTATAAATGAAAAAGATATTTATTTTTGTAGAATTTATATAAAGTTTTTAAAAAATACGAAAATATATTATGTAAGAACTCTAAAGTATACCATCTACAATAATTTATATAATTTTGTCATAAAATTAATAAAGAAATATTTAGTGTGTGTGTGTTTACACTAATGAAGAAATTCGTAGACATTTGTTGTTTTTACTGTATTATATTTTCGTGACCTAATTCCACTTAAGGCTGACATGGAAATGCGTTCGGTGCAGTGTCATTTCTCATTTGTTTCGTCGACATTCACTGATATTCGTCTTCTACAACCGGGATTCGTTCTGTAGCCTACATTTTTAGGTTCGTACGACAGACCCATTCTCGGTACCGAGGTCAATATTCCTACCTTGCGAAAATAATTACTACATAGGAATTCAATGAGGTTCGGAGGCCTTTAATAATAATTACTCAAAAGGTTAATTTCGTAAAGGAGTACAAAAGTTTAATGGGTGTCAACATCGAATTGTTTAGCTGCTCTAAATCCCATCCGGGATGAACATGGTGTCATCGAACTCGGAAAGCTGTCCGGTTGTTCGTAACTACAAGTCATGGTTGCTTGATAAAAAGGGACATTGTAGTCAAATTATGGCAGCTCTTCCGCCGGAAAAAAAACTATAAGCGATAGGACGTTTACTACTTTGCTGCTCCTTTTGAAGTCAAATCGTTTACTGGACGAACTTGTAAAATTACAAAAGGATATGTGTGTGTATTCGTTTGCTTTGCGATTAAGGCCATTCCTTTGGAGGTAGTGTCGGATTTGTCCAGTGTCTATTTCATGACCGCATTAAATAGGTTTATTGCTTGTCGAGGTTGTCCAAGAACTATATTTTCCGATAATGACAATCGTAAGCGCTTCTCGTGGACTTAGAAAACGATTTTATTCGCTTTATTCGTGATAGCTGTGATTCGACCTCTGATGCTCTTGTACATCAATGTCTGTCGTTGAAATTCATTCCAGCTGGTGCACCACATATGAGTTATCTCTGGGAAGCTGAAGTTAAGAGCTTTAAACAGCATTTTCGGAAGCCTTGTCGAAATCTTCGTTTCACTTTTGAGAAATTGGCGACAGTTTTAGTTCGAATAGAGGCTTGTCTTAACTCGCGTTCACCTCAAGTCACTCCACGCTGTTTGAGGATATTGAGCAGACAACCCTCCGGCCAAGCTTGAAATGTTGTGTAGTCATTTATATGTGTGGTCGCCAGTCGTACGTGGAATTGAGGAACAAGAATTCCAAGGCCCGTAGAGTGAAACAAGGAGTTCCCCAAGGTGGGGTGATATCTCCGGAGCTGTTTTAACCTCTACCTCTCATGTATTTCGACACTTCTTGACGGCATTTAGATAATATTTCATCGATGTTACCACGTTTTTCCACGCGAGGAATATGAAAATATCCGCCACTAAATCTACGGCCACTCTGTTCACCACATAGACTGTAGAGGTGAACACTGAGTTGAATGTCATGGTCGATGGTAAAATGAGTTTAAATTCCTAGCACAAAGAACCACAAAATTCTAGGGGTCACATTCGACAGCATGTCTAGCAAAAATTCACTAATGAACATTTTTCCATAGAAAAAACTAAAATTTTTCTATAGAAAAATGTTCATGAGTGAATGTTCATTGGTGAACTTTCTCTATAGAAAAATATTAATTGTTGAATTTTTGTATAGAAAAATGTTCATTAGTGAACTTTTTCTATAGAAAAATGTTCATTAGTGAACTTTTTCCATAAAAAATAAACTTCTTCTATAGAAAAAAGTTCATTGGTAAACTTTTCTATAGAAGAATGTTCATTGATGAACTTTTTCCGTAGAAAATGAAAAATTTTCTATAGAAAAAGTTCACCCTCCTAAGCGGGGATTTTAACAGGAAGTATGAACTTGCTCCTGCAACAAGTAAAAAAGTATCAGTCGGCTTTGCCGACAGAGATATGTCCTCAGCCTATGTGAATTGGAACTTTCATCTACGGACAGATCGAATGTATTTAGGGTCTTTTCGGAATTTTGTGGCACTTTTTGGACATATGAACTTGCTATACATTTCCAAAGGATCTCCGAACAGACCCTAAACTGCACTTGGACACAAATGTTGAACTTTTGTGGAGGAGGTATCCTAAAGAGATGACCAATATGGGCTATTTTAGAAGTTAAATTAAGTTTGGACAAAATATGACGAAGGCCAAATTTTGGACCAAATCGGTTTATTAGTTCGAGAGTTATTGTGCTCTCCAGCTACTACATATGGTGCCATAGGAGTTTTTTTTACAATTTTCGGGTTGTTTTCCCAAGAAGTATGGATTTGCCGCTGAAAAAACTTTTACCGTTGTAATTGAGACAGCGATTGTAAGTTGCTTCAACAAAAATCGAAGTGATTCGGGAGCAGGTCTTAAAGTGAACTTATCTAAAGTTTTGTGTGGGAGGTACCCGAAGGAGTAGATAAATATAGTCCATATTCGAACCTGATCTATATCTGGTAGATATGGCTTATCTTCGAACTTAAACTAAGTTTGGACAAATGATTACAAAGGCCAAATTTTGGACCGTATCGGCAGATCCATTCGAGAGTTAAACTGCGCTCCAACGACTACACACGGTGTTATAGGGTTTTTCAGGCTACTTTCTTAGGAAGTATTGACTTGCCCCTGATGAAACTTGTACGTCGTTGGAGGGCAGTGATTACAAGTTGTTACAACAAAAATCAAAGCGATTCGAGAGATGGCCTAAGCTGAACTTTTCCGAAATTTTGTGTGGGAGGTACCCGAAGGAGTGGACCGATTGGGTCCGTATTGGAACCTAATATAAGTCTGGTAGAAGTTTCACGATGTGCAAAGTATGGACCAAATCGGTTACTGCCTCCAAGAGTTATCGTGCGCACAAATTTTCCGAAATTTTTCGAACTTTTGTGAGGGAGGTACCGATAGGAATTGACCGATATAGCCTATCTTCGAACTTAAACTAAGTTTGGACAACATATTACGAAAGCCAAATTTTAGACCGAATCGAGTTATTGTGAGCCCCAGCCAACCAGACAGGAGGACGGATATGGCTAAATCAAATTGTTTGAAATGGATTTCGTCCAAACATACTTGGGGTCTGAAATAGGGATAGGTAATCGAGGTCAAAAATCGACTATTTGATCTTTCGATTTTTACCTTCAACGGAAAAGTCGACTTTTCGATCATTCGATTTTCACCTTTAACATAAACGTCGATTTTTCGATTATGATCAAAGTCGACTAAATCGATTTTTGATCGATTTTATAGCTTTTTTGATACATATCGCTGTCAACAGAGGGTGTTATTACAATATTTGTCATATAAAAAATGTTGGGTAAGAAAATCGATAGTGGACCATGAATGGTCGACTTTTCGATTTCTCTATAAGCAGAGGTCGACTTCGATTTTCAGACTTTTCAAACCAAAAAGTCGTCTAATCGATTAATCGAAAGTCGACTTGCCTATCCCTAGTCTGAAACCATTATTTCAATGAGGTACATTTTGCCCGTACGAAAGTGTATATACCCTCGTTAGCATAAATGCTGAGGGTATAATAAACTTACCAATATTTTATAAAAACACATAAAAACATTGTTACAACAACAAGATCAACTGCGGCTTACAACGTTGTGGTGATTAAATGTACTGCAGAAGAATCACACAGGAAGTCTGTTCAATGCAGACCTATCTCTTTTGAATCTAGTTTTAATGATACGTACATGGAATGTATATAGCTAACAGTCAAGTGTGAACTGCTAGCTGAACTCCAGGTTATAGATCCAACATTAGCCGGCTTATGGAAGGTTATAACCGACAGGTCTTAGGGGACTTCAATGCACGTCATGAGTTGTGGCATTTGGCCCTAGATTATAACGACCAGAGTTGTATAGCTCTATATGAGCAGATTAATAGGTCTACGTTTTGTACGGTTGATGAAGACGCCCCTCGAGAATTTGCGGAGAGTGCCACAGATCGAAAGAAATAACTATCGTGTCACCTGATCTGACAAATGACAGACTTCATCTTCTGAGCGCTGACGATTATCAGGATTTTGTATGTATGTTTGTTAACACATTACAAAATATCTATCCTAAGGTCAATTGATATTCGTGGTAAATTGTGTGAGAGGCCCGAGACTTTTCAGCCACATATTTTAAAATATGTGAAATTTTGACATTCAAAAAATTTTGTCGTTTTCGAATCATGTGTCGCAATAGATGACGATAAAAACATGCCAGTGTTACCGGGTCTGTGGTAAATGTATTTTAAAGTAGTATATATTTAAAGCATACCTTCAGGCTCAATGATTCACATTGGAGTGTATTAATAAAATCGGTCCATTTTAAGAGTGATTATTGCGCCTGCAGGTATACCTTTACATAAAAATTTTACAAAATACATTAACTACAAGCACGGTAACACCTTCAATGTTATTTTTTAACGCCATCTGTTGCCGGACGTGATCCAAAACAAAAATATATAATACAATAAGATGGGACATTTCCATTGCTAGTATATATCGACAGATAGCGCTGGTGTTCTAACTTAATGTGATGTTACAATATCGTGACATGGAATTATGTTATATTTAACATAGTTTACATTGGTGTACGCTTTTGTTTCTGTTAATTATCTGTTATACATAAACGCCCTCTATGCTTGAATATTAAAATTAACTCCATCCAAAAAGACCAAAATTTTTTGAATGCCATATTTTCACATGTTTTAAAACATATGGCTGAAAAGTTTCGGGCCTCTCACACAATTTACCACGAATATCAATTGAAATGTAGGGAAGTAGTTTTTATTCAACAATGAATATTTTTCTATAGAAAAAGTTCACCAATGAACATTTTTCTATAGAAAAAGTTCACGAATGAACATTTTTCTATAGAAAAAGTTCACCAATGAACATTTTTCTATAGAAAAAGTTCACCAATGAACATTTTTCTATAGAAAAAGTTCACCAATGAACATTTTTCTATAGAAAAAGTTCACCAATGAACATTTTTCTATAGAAAAAGTTCACCAATGAACATTTTTCTATAGAAAAAGTTCACCAATGAACATTTTTCTATAGAAAAAGTTCACCAATGAACATTTTTCTATAGAAAAAGTTCACCAATGAACATTTTTCTATAGAAAAAGTTCACCAATGAACATTTTTCCCATAGAAAAAGTTCACCAATGAACATTTTTCTATAGCAAAAGTTCGCCAATGAACATTTTTATATAGAAAAATTTCACCAATCAACATTTTTCTATAGAAAAAGTTTACCAATGAATATTTTTCTATAGAGAAAATTTTCCGAAATTTTTCGAACTTTTGTGAGGGAGGTACCGATAGGAATTGACCGATATAGCCTATCTTCGAACTTAAACTAAGTTTGGACAACATATTACGAAAGCCAAATTTTAGACCGAATCGAGTTATTGTGAGCCCCAGCCAACCAGACAGGAGGACGGATATGGCTAAATCAAATTGTTTGAAATGGATTTCGTCCAAACATACTTGGGGTCTGAAATAGGGATAGGTAATCGAGGTCAAAAATCGACTATTTGATCTTTCGATTTTTACCTTCAACGGAAAAGTCGACTTTTCGATCATTCGATTTTCACCTTTAACATAAACGTCGATTTTTCGATTATGATCAAAGTCGACTAAATCGATTTTTGATCGATTTTATAGCATTTTTGATACATATCGCTGTCAACAGAGGGTGTTATTACAATATTTGTCATATAAAAAATGTTGGGTAAGAAAATCGATAGTGGACCATGAATGGTCGACTTTTCGATTTCTCTATAAGCAGAGGTCGACTTCGATTTTCAGACTTTTCAAACCAAAAAGTCGTCTAATCGATTAATCGAAAGTCGACTTGCCTATCCCTAGTCTGAAACCATTATTTCAATGAGGTACATTTTGCCCGTACGAAAGTGTATATACCCTCGTTAGCATAAATGCTGAGGGTATAATAAACTTACCAATATTTTATAAAAACACATAAAAACATTGTTACAACAACAAGATCAACTGCGGCTTACAACGTTGTGGTGATTAAATGTACTGCAGAAGAATCACACAGGAAGTCTGTTCAATGCAGACCTATCTCTTTTGAATCTAGTTTTAATGATACGTACATGGAATGTATATAGCTAACAGTCAAGTGTGAACTGCTAGCTGAACTCCAGGTTATAGATCCAACATTAGCCGGCTTATGGAAGGTTATAACCGACAGGTCTTAGGGGACTTCAATGCACGTCATGAGTTGTGGCATTTGGCCCTAGATTATAACGACCAGAGTTGTATAGCTCTATATGAGCAGATTAATAGGTCTACGTTTTGTACGGTTGATGAAGACGCCCCTCGAGAATTTGCGGAGAGTGCCACAGATCGAAAGAAATAACTATCGTGTCACCTGATCTGACAAATGACAGACTTCATCTTCTGAGCGCTGACGATTATCAGGATTTTGTATGTATGTTTGTTAACACATTACAAAATATCTATCCTAAGGTCAATTGATATTCGTGGTAAATTGTGTGAGAGGCCCGAGACTTTTCAGCCACATATTTTAAAATATGTGAAATTTTGACATTCAAAAAATTTTGTCGTTTTCGAATCATGTGTCGCAATAGATGACGATAAAAACATGCCAGTGTTACCGGGTCTGTGGTAAATGTATTTTAAAGTAGTATATATTTAAAGCATACCTTCAGGCTCAATGATTCACATTGGAGTGTATTAATAAAATCGGTCCATTTTAAGAGTGATTATTGCGCCTGCAGGTATACCTTTACATAAAAATTTTACAAAATACATTAACTACAAGCACGGTAACACCTTCAATGTTATTTTTTAACGCCATCTGTTGCCGGACGTGATCCAAAACAAAAATATATAATACAATAAGATGGGACATTTCCATTGCTAGTATATATCGACAGATAGCGCTGGTGTTCTAACTTAATGTGATGTTACAATATCGTGACATGGAATTATGTTATATTTAACATAGTTTACATTGGTGTACGCTTTTGTTTCTGTTAATTATCTGTTATACATAAACGCCCTCTATGCTTGAATATTAAAATTAACTCCATCCAAAAAGACCAAAATTTTTTGAATGCCATATTTTCACATGTTTTAAAACATATGGCTGAAAAGTTTCGGGCCTCTCACACAATTTACCACGAATATCAATTGAAATGTAGGGAAGTAGTTTTTATTCAACAATGAATATTTTTCTATAGAAAAAGTTCACCAATGAACATTTTTCTATAGAAAAAGTTCACGAATGAACATTTTTCTATAGAAAAAGTTCACCAATGAACATTTTTCTATAGAAAAAGTTCACCAATGAACATTTTTCTATAGAAAAAGTTCACCAATGAACATTTTTCTATAGAAAAAGTTCACCAATGAACATTTTTCTATAGAAAAAGTTCACCAATGAACATTTTTCTATAGAAAAAGTTCACCAATGAACATTTTTCTATAGAAAAAGTTCACCAATGAACATTTTTCTATAGAAAAAGTTCACCAATGAACATTTTTCTATAGAAAAAGTTCACCAATGAACATTTTTCCCATAGAAAAAGTTCACCAATGAACATTTTTCTATAGCAAAAGTTCGCCAATGAACATTTTTATATAGAAAAATTTCACCAATCAACATTTTTCTATAGAAAAAGTTTACCAATGAATATTTTTCTATAGAGTAAGTTCACCAATGAATATTTTTGTATAGAAAAAGTTCACCAATGAATATTTTTCTATAGAGAAAGTTCAATAATCAAGATGTTTCTATAGAAAAAGTTCACCAATGAACATTTTTCTAGAGAGAAAGTTCACCAATGAATATTTTTCTATAGAGAAAGTTCACTAATGAACATTTTTCTATAGAGAAAGTTCACTAATGAACATTTTTCAATAGAGAAAGTTCACTAATGAAGATTTTTCAATAGAAAAAGTTCACCAATGAAAATTTTTCTGTAAAAAAAGTTCACCAATGAACATTTTTCTATAGAAAAAGTTCACCAATGAACATTTTTCTATAGAAAAATTTCACCAATGAACATTTTTTTATAGAAAAAGTTCACCAATGAACATTTTTCTGTAGAAAAAGTTCACCAATGAACATTCACTAATGAGCATTTATCTATAGAAAAAGTACACCAATTATCATTATTCTATAGAAAAAGGTTATTTTTTATAGAAAAAATTCACTAATGAACATTTTTCTATAGAAAAAATAAACTTTTTCTATAGAAAATTTTTCATGAGTAAATGTTCATTGGCGAAATTTTTCTATAGAAAAGTGTTCATTGGTGAACTTTCTCTATAGAAAAATATTCATTGTTGAACATTTTCTATAGAAAAATGTTAATTTGTGTTCATTGATAAACTTTTTCTAAGAAAAATTTTTATTAGTAATTTTTTCTATAGAAAATGTTCATTGGTGAACTTTTCTCTAGAAAAATATTCATTAGAGAACTTTTTCTATAGAAAAATGTTCATTAGTGAACTTTTTCTATAGAAAAATGTTCATTAGTGAACTTTTTCTATAGAAAAATGTTCATTAGTGAACTTTTTCTATTTTTCTATGGAAAAATGTTCATTAGTGAACTTTTTCTATAGAAAAATTTTCATTAGTGTACTTTTTCTATAGATAAATGTTCATTAGTAAACTTTTTCTATAGAAAAATATTCATTAGTGAACTTTTTCTATAGAAAAATGTTCTTTAGTGAACTTTTTCTATAGAAAAATGTTCATTAGTGAACTTTTTCTATAGAAAAATGTTCATTAGTGAACTTTTTCTATAGAAAAATGTTCATTAGTGAACTTTTTCTATAGAAAAATGTTCATTAGTGAACTTTTTCTATAGAAAAATGTTCATTAGTGAACTTTTTCTATAGAAAAATGTTCATTAGTGAACTTTTTCTATAGAAAATTGTTCATTAGTGAACTTTTTCTATAGAAAAATATTCATTAGTGAACTTTTTCTATAGAAAAATGTTCATTAGTGAACTTTTTCTATAGAAAAATGTTCACTAGTGTAGTGAAGTTTTTCTATAGAAATATGTTCATTAGTGAACTTTTTCTGTAGAAAAATGTTCATTTGTTAACGTTTTCTGTAGAAAATGAACATTTTTCTATAGAAAAAGGTTCATTGGTGAACATTTTTATATAAAAAAACGTCCGGGACGAACGCAGTGGTGGCCAGGGGGGCCAGGGGGCCAGTCTACCAGTCTTAGATGAGGTTTCAATATGGATTCAATCGGTCAACTTCTTCGGGTACCTCCCACACAAAAGTTCGGAAAAGTTCAGTTTAGGACCTGCTCACGAATCGCTTTGATTTTTGTTGTAACAACTTGTATTCCGAAATATTGGGTGGGAGGTACCCGAAGGAGTGGACCGATAGTGACCATATTCGAACATCCTCTATGTCTGGTAGTAGTTTCACGATGTCCAACGTATGGACCAAATCGGTTACTCACTTTAAAACCTATCGTGCGGACAATTTTCCCGACCATTTTCGAACTTTTGTGGGGGAGATAACCGAAGGAGTGAACCGATATGAGCTATCTTCGAACTCAAACTAAGTTTGGATAAAATATTACGAAAGCCGAATTTTGGACCGAATCGGTTGATCTGTTCTAGAGTTATCGTGCGCTCCAGCCAGCCAGACAGACGGACATCGGTAAATCAACTTCAAATTACCTGAAACGGATTTAGGGTCTAAAACCATTATTTTAATGAGGCTCATTTTGCCCGTGTGAAGGTGTATATATACCCTCGTTAGCATAAATGGGAAAGGGAACAATTTCCGCACGGAATTTTCACTCATGATTGCCCTGATAATCTTCTTTAGCCATTATGTTTACACCAAACAACTTACCACTTTGCCTTGTAATACAAATAAAGTAAAAAACAGATTTATTTTTTACAATAATTTATTTAGTTTTTTATATTTTATTAAATTTTTCATTTATTTATTTTATTGTATCATAAAGGAATGCCTTTTTTGTAATGAAATAATGTTGGGATTAATGGAGTAGGGAAGGGGATTTGGGAAAACAACAAAAAATGTTTGACTGCTAACGAATTGATTATATGTTTTGTTGGTCAATATGTTGTGTGTGTGTGTTGGTCTGTGAATATGTCTGTAGAGTGTAATTGTGGCCTATAAATGTAACTTTGTTCTATAATTATTTGTTTTGTTTGCAAAATATGGACTTTTGTTTATAGAATTAAATAGCTGGACTTGGACTTAGATTTTGATTATTTTTGCCTTTTTGGTTTGGTTACTGAGCTTCTATGTTTTCGTTCCTAAAGTTTCTTTGGTGTGTGTGTGTTTATTGTGGAAGAGATGTGAAAAGTTTGTTGGGGTAGAGTTTTTAACAAAACAAAAAATATTGAGGAGTAGGGAAAAAAAATATGACTGAGGAAGTTTAATTATTTAGTTGACATTTGTTTGGATTTCTGATAGGTTAGAGTTGTTTGTTTCTGGTTTTTGTTTTAATTTATTTTTGGTTTTTATAACGATTTATAAAACTTTTTTTTAGAATATTAACAACATTTTTTCTGTTTTTTTTCTTTGTTTATTTTTGGTTTTCCTCATCGTCGTGTTTGTTTTGTTTATTAGCCATTATTTGTTTTTGTTTTTTCCTTTAGTTATTTCATCTAATGATTTGTTTAGCTTTGACTAGCGTTAATTATTTAGTAAAGAGTTCTCTTGGGGGTTATCTTTGTCTTGTATTGGGTCATTCCTAAGTGAGGAAGAAGGAGGAAGAGGAGGAGTTTCCTCCTATTTTGTAATTAGAGTGAAGTGTATTGTTTGTAGTTATGTGTGTAAGGTTAGATTTTTTTGTTGCTTTTATCGTCTTGTCGTTATCGTTTTAGTTGGGGAGTTTTTCTCTTTGTGTTTTTTTTTTGTTATTTTTTATTGTTTGTTTGAGTTCTTGCATTGGTTTTTTTATTGTGATAAATTTACATTAGATTTTATTTTAATTTTTTATTTTTCTTTGGTTTCCTTTTTTTCCTTACTTTGTTGTTAGTTACAGTTTGTTTTTGTTATTTTTTTGTAATTATTATTATTATTTATTTTTTAATTTGTTGTTATTCTTATAAAGTTTATTGTTAATACTTTTGAGGGTTTTTAATGATTTGTTTGTTATTTTTTGTATTTTAATAGTTTCTTTATTTGTATTTTACCTTTTCTAAATTATTATTTTGTATATATAATTTTAAGTTTTTTTGTTTTGTTTTATTTAATTATTACATTTAAAAAATATCATAAGCATCATTTGTTTTTCTCATTAATTTTATTCATAATTTTATTTTGCAATCTTACATTAATTTTTCTTTTTCTAAATTAAAAAATGCTTTCGAAATGTGTAAATTTGGTAAAACAAATACCAAAGACTGTAATATAAAATAGCAATGAACCAAAAAAGAAAATAGTTTTTAACCCAGATAAAGCCACTGGTCGTTTAAACGCCACGAAAAATGGTTGCAAAAATTGACGTAAAACTCTGGTTTTTTCGAATATTTTTGTGGGGTTTTTTGCATTTTGTTATAGTGTTGTCTGTTATCTGTGATTTCACGCTTACAAAGCTTCATTTGACCTATGCATTTCCATGCAATTGGCCTCAAACCCAAGCTATTCAAAAAAATCGACTTTTTTGTAATTTTCGACTTTTGATGAAAAATTTAAATACGCGATAAAAATTTAATCATAAATGTTAGAATCATATAAAGTCAGGGAATTGTTTGGAATATAGTAAGAGTATTTTCTCAATCAAAAACCAAGGGATTGGCATATAAGGATACACCTATATTACCCTCCAAAATTTTTGGCACTTTTAAAAGAAAGCCCGATTACAGAAAAACTAAACGTTTTAGAAAAAAAAGTTATTTTTTAAAAAATGCTTAAAATGTCTCAAAAATATAATTTCCATAAACAATTTTAAGTTTTCTCGCAAAAAAAATTCTCGGCGCTAAGTGGGTTAAAAAACAATTTTTGTTTTAACACGATGGGATTTGATCAGAAGGAATTCCTACCTTTATTTCGTCTTGCTGAGGGTTTCTTGTGTAGAGAAAAGATATATTTAGTTAAACAGGAATCTATTTTTAGTACACAGTCCACATAAACTGCAGACTGATAAGCATGTGTAGCATATCTGCTAGCATTGGTCCTTCGAGGTGGATCGGTGGCCAAAACCAAGAACGCTGGAATGCTGAGAATTTGACTGACTACACGCAGAAAAACATATGTTAGAAATATGTTTGGATCCAAACAAATATTTGTTTGGGACTGATTGCAAACAAATATATGTTTGGATCCAAACATATTTTAAACAAATATATGTTTTCAACATTTTGTAACATATTTCAATTTTATTTGTTTGGGTACCAACATATTTTTTTATGGGTGGAGAGAGGATTTTTGTCAAAGAGAGTAACAACAGGGCTCTCTCTACTATAGAAGACCTCAACGGAAGTCGTCTATTGTATAGAAGACCTCAACGGAGGTCGTCTATTTTATAGAAGATCTCAAGGGAGGTCTTCTATTCTATAGAAGACCTCAACGGAGGTCCTCTATTCTATATAAGACCTCAACGGAGGTCCTCTATTCTATAGAAGACCTCAACGGAGGTCCTCTATTCTATATAAGACCTCAACGGAGGTCCTCTATTCTATATAAGACCTCAACGGAGGTCGTCCATTCTATAGAAGACCTCAAGGGAGGTCGTCTATTCTATAGAAGACCTCAAGGGAGGTCCTTTATTCTATAGAAGACCTCAACTGAGGTCCTCTATTCTATAGAATACCTCAACGGAGGTCCTTTATTCTAAAGAATACCTCAACGGGGGTCCTCTACTCTATAGAAGACCCCAAATGAGGTCCTTTATTCTATAGAAGACCTCAACTGAGGTCGTATGTTGTATAGAAGACCTCAACGGAGGTCCTCTATACTATAGAAAACCTCCACGGAGGTGGTCCATTCCCTAGAAAAACTCAACTGGTGTCATATATTCTACGGAAGACCTCAACGGAGGTCCCCTATTCTATACAAGACCTCAAGGGAGGTCCTCTATTCTATAGAAGACCTCAACGGAGGTCGTCTATTCTATAGAAGACCTCAACGAAGGTCGTCTATTCTATAGAAGACCTCAACGGAGGTCGTCTATTCTATAGAAGACCTCAACGGAGGTAGTCTATTCTATAGAAGACCTCAACGGAGGTCCTCTATTCTATAGAAGACCTCAATGGAGGTCCTCTATTTCATTGAAGAACTCAACGGAGGTCCTCTATTCTATAAAATACTTCAACGGAGGTCCTCTATTCTACAGAAGACCTCAACGGAGGTCCCCTATTCTATAGAAGACCTCAACGGAGGTCCTCTATTCTATAGAAGACCTCAACGGAGGTCGTCTATTCTATAGAAGACCTCAACGGAGGTCGTCTATTCTATAGAATACCTCAACGGAGGTCGTCTATTCTATAGAAGACCTCAACGGAGGTCGTCTATTCTATAGAAGACCTCAACGGAGGTCCTCTACTCTATAGAAGACCCCAAATGAGGTCCTCTATTCTATAGAAGACCTCAACGGAGGTCCTCTACTCTATAGAAGACCCCAAATGAGGTCCTTTATTCTAAAGAATACCTCAACGGAGGTCCTCTATTCTATAGAAGACCTCAACGGAAGTCGTCCATTCTATAGAAGACCTCAAGGGAGGTCCTCTATTCTATAGAAGCCCTCATCGGAGGTCCTCTATTTCATTGAAGAACTCAACGGAGGTCCTCTATTCTATGAAATACTTCAACGGAGGTCCTCTATTCTACAGAAGACCTCAACGGAGGTCCCCTATTCTATAGAAGACCTCAACGGAGGTCCTCTATTCTATAGAAGACCTCAAGGGAGGTCCCCTATTCTATAGTAGACCTCAAGGGTGGTCCTCTATTCTATAGAAGACCTCAACGGAGGTCCTCTATTCTATAAAAGACTTCAACGGAGGTCCTCTATTCTACAGAAGACCTCAAAGGAGGTCCCCTATTCTATAGAAGACCTCAAGGGAGGTCCCCTATTCTATAGTAGACCTCAAGGGTGGTCCTCTATTCTATAGAAGACCTCAAGGGAGGTCCTCTATTCTATAGAAGACCTCAACGGAGGTCCTCTATTCTATAGAAGACCTCAACGGAGGTCCTCTATTGTATAAAAGACTTTAACGGAGGTCCTCTCTGCTATAGAAGACCTCAACGGAGGTCCTCTATACTATAGAAGACCTCAACGGAGGTCCTCTATTCTATAGAAGACCTCAACGGAGGTCCTCTATTCTATAGAAGACCTCAACAGAGGTCATATATTCTATAGAAGACCTCAACGGAGGTCCTCTATTCTATAAAAGACTTCAACGGAGGTCGTCTGTTCTACAGAAGACCTCAACGGAGGTCCCCTATTCTACAGAAGACCTCAAGGGAGGTCCTTTATTCTATAGAAGACCTCAACGGAGGTCTCTATTCTATAGAAGACCTCTCCGGAGGTCCTCTATTCTATAAAAGACCTCAACGGCGGTCCTTTATTCGATGGAAGACCTCAACGGAGGTCCTTTGTTCTATAGAAGACCTCAACGGAGGTCCTCTATTCTATAGAAGACCTCAACGGAGGTCCTCTATTCTATAGAAGACCTCATCGGAGGTCCTCTATTTCATAGGAAAACTCAACTAAGGTCATATATTCTATAGAAGTCCTCAATTGAGGTCCTCAACTGCGGTAATGTATTCTATAGAAGACTTCAACTGAGGTCCTCTATTCCGTAGAAGAACTCAACTGAGATCATATATTCTAGAGAATACTTAAGTTGAGGTCCTCTATTCTATAGAAGACCACAACTGAGGTCCTCTATTCTAAGAATACACTGACTGAGGTCCTCTATTTTATAGAAGAGCTTAAACTAAGGTCCTCTGTTCTAAAGAATACTTCAAACTGAGGTCCTCAATTCTTTAGAAGACCTCAGCTGAGGTCCTCAATTTTAACTGAGTTCCTCTATTTTATAAAAGACCTTAATTGAGTTCCTCTATTCTATAAAAGACCTCAACTAAGGTTCTCTATTTTATAGAAGATCTCAACTGAGATCCTCTATTCTATAAAAGACCTAAACTGAGGTCCGCTATTCCATGAAAGACCTCAACTGACCTCAAGTGAGGTCATCTATTCTATAAAGACATCAACTGAGGTTTTATAGAAGACCTCAACTGAGATTTTCTATTATACATATAAAAACCATTAACTGTGGTTTTCTATTCTGGACAAGGCCTCAAACTGAGGAATATGGAAATGTCCGCCGCTAAGACCTCAACGAAGGTCGTGTATTCTATAGAAGACCTCAACGTAGGTCGTCTATTCTATAGAAAACCTCAACGGAGGTAGTCTATTCTATAGAAGACCTCAACGGAGGTCCTCTATTCTATAGAAGACCTCAATGGAGGTCCTCTATTTCATTGAAGAACTCAACGGAGGTCCTCTATTCTATAAAATACTTCAACGGAGGTCCTCTATTCTACAGAAGACCTCAACGGAGGTCCTCTATTCTATAGAAGACCTCAACGGAGATCCTCTATTCTATAGAAGACCTCAACGGAGGTCCTCTATTCTATAGAAGACCTCAACAGAGGTCATCTATTCTATAGAAGACCTCAAGGGAGGTCCTCTATTCTATAGAAGACCTCAACGGAGGTCCTCTATTCTATAAAAGAGTTCAACGGAGGTCGCCTATTCTATAGAAGACCTCTCCAGAGGTCCTCTATTCTATAAAAGACCTCAACGGCGGTCCTTTATTCTATGGAAGACCTCAACGGAGGTCCTTTGTTCTATAGAAGACCTCAACGGAGGTCCTCTATTCTATAGAAGACCTCAACGGAGGTCATCTATACTATAGAAGACCACAACGGAGGTCCTCTATTCTACAGAAGACCTCAACGGAGGTCCCCTATTCTACAGAAGACCTCAAGGGAGGTCCTTTATTCTATAGAAGACCTCAACGGAGGTCTCTATTCTATAGAAGACCTCTCCGGAGGTCCTCTATTCTATAAAAGACCTCAACGGCGGTCCTTTATTCGATGGAAGACCTCAACGGAGGTCCTTTGTTCTATAGAAGACCTCAACGGAGGTCCTCTATTCTATAGAAGACCTCAACGGAGGTCCTCTATTCTATAGAAGACCTCATCGGAGGTCCTCTATTTCATAGGAAAACTCAACTAAGGTCATATATTCTATAGAAGTCCTCAATTGAGGTCCTCAACTGCGGTAATGTATTCTATAGAAGACTTCAACTGAGGTCCTCTATTCCGTAGAAGAACTCAACTGAGATCATATATTCTAGAGAATACCTAAGTTGAGGTCCTCTATTCTATAGAAGACCACAACTTAGGTCCTCTATTCTAAGAATACACTGACTGAGGTCCGCTATTTTATAGAAGAGCTTAAACTAAGGTCCTCTGTTCTAAAGAATACTTCAAACTGAGGTCCTCAATTCTTTAGAAGACCTCAGCTGAGGTCCTCAATTTTAACTGAGTTCCTCTATTCTATAAAAGACCTTAATTGAGTTCCTCTATTCTATAAAAGACCTAAACTGAGGTCCGCTATTCCATGAAAGACCTCAACTGACCTCAAGTGAGGTCATCTATTCTATAAAGACATCAACTGAGGTTTTATAGAAGACCTCAACTGAGATTTTCTATTATACATATAAAAACCATTAACTGTGGTTTTCTATTCTGGACAAGGCCTCAAACTGAGGAATATGGAAATGTCCGCCGCTAAGACCTCAACGAAGGTCGTCTATTCTATAGAAGACCTCAACGGAGGTCGTCTATTCTATAGAAAACCTCAACGGAGGTAGTCTATTCTATAGAAGACCTCAACGGAGGTCCTCTATTCTATAGAAGACCTCAATGGAGGTCCTCTATTTCATTGAAGAACTCAACGGAGGTCCTCTATTCTATAAAATACTTCAACGGAGGTCCTCTATTCTACAGAAGACCTCAACGGAGGTCCTCTATTCTATAGAAGACCTCAACGGAGATCCTCTATTCTATAGAAGACCTCAACGGAGGTCCTCTATTCTATAGAAGACCTCAACAGAGGTCATCTATTCTATAGAAGACCTCAAGGGAGGTCCTCTATTCTATAGAAGACCTCAACGGAGGTCCTCTATTCTATAAAAGAGTTCAACGGAGGTCGCCTATTCTATAGAAGACCTCTCCAGAGGTCCTCTATTCTATAAAAGACCTCAACGGCGGTCCTTTATTCTATGGAAGACCTCAACGGAGGTCCTTTGTTCTATAGAAGACCTCAACGGAGGTCCTCTATTCTATAGAAGACCTCAACGGAGGTCATCTATACTATAGAAGACCACAACGGAGGTCCTCTATTCTATAGAAGACTTCAACGGAGGTCCTCTATTCTATAGAAGACCTCATCGGAGGTCCTCTATTTCATAGGAAAACTCAACTAAGGTCATATATTCTATAGAAGTCCTCAATTGAGGTCCTCCTCTATTCTATAGAAGACCTCATCGGAGGTCCTCTATTTCATAGAAGAACTCAACTGAGATCATATATTCTAGAGAATACGTAAGTTGAGGTCCTCTATTCTATAGAAGACCACAACTGAGGTCCTCTATTCTATAGAAGACCTCAACGGAGGTCCTCTATTCTATAGAAGACCTCAACGGAGGTCCTCTATTCTATAGAAGACCTCAACGGAGGTCCTCTATTCTATAGAAGACCTCAACGGAGGTCCTCTATTCTATAGAAGACCTCAACAGAGGTCATCTATTCTATAGAAGACCTCAAGGGAGGTCCTCTATTCTATAGAAGACCTCAACGGAGGTCCTCTCTTCTATAAAAGACTTCAACGGAGGTCGTCTATTCTATAGAAGACCTCTCCGGAGGTCCTCTATTCTATAAAAGACCTCAACGGCGGTCCTTTATTCTATGGAAGACTTCAACGGAGGTCCTTTGTTCTATAGAAGACCTCAACGGAGGTCCTCTATTCTATAGAAGACCTCAACGGAGGTCCTCTATTCTATAGAAGACCTCAACGGAGGTCATCTATACTATAGAAGACCACAACGGAGGTCCTCTATTCTATAGAAGACCTCAACGGAGGTCCTCTATTCTATAGAAGACCTCATCGGAGGTCCTCTATTTCATAGGAAAACTCAACTAAGGTCATATATTCTATAGAAGTCCTCAATTGAGGTCCTCCTCTATTCTATAGAAGACCTCATCGGAGGTCCTCTATTTCATAGAAGAACTCAACTGAGATCATATATTCTAGAGAATACGTAAGTTGAGGTCCTCTATTCTATAGAAGACCACAACTGAGGTCCTCTATTCTATAGAAGACCTCAACGGAGGTCCTCTATTCTATAGAAGACCTCAACGGAGGTCCTCTATTCTATAGAAGACCTCAACGGAGGTCCTCTATTCTATAGAAGACCTCAACAGAGGTCATCTATTCTATAGAAGACCTCAAGGGAGGTCCTCTATTCTATAGAAGACCTCAACGGAGGTCCTCTATTCTATAAAAGACTTCAACGGAGGTCGTCTATTCTATAGAAGACCACAACTGAGGTCCTCTATTCTAAGAATACACTGACTGAGGTCCTCTATTTTATAGAAGAGCTTAAACTAAGGACCTCAACTAAGGTTCTCTATTTATAGAAGATCTCAACTGAGATCCTCTATTCTATAAAAGACCTAAACTGAGGTCCGCTATTCCATGAAAGACCTCCACTGACCTCAAGTGAGATCATCTATTCTATAGAAGACAACAACTGAGGTTTTATAGAAGACCTCAACTGAGATTTTCTATTATACATATAAAAACCATTAACTGTGGTTTTCTATTCTGGACAAGGCCTCAAACTGAGGAATATGGAAATGTCCGCCGCTAATTCTACTGCCACACTGTTCCATAGAAAACATCAATTCGGTCCTCTTTCCTGTAGAAAGCATCAACTGAGGTCCTCTATTCTATAGAAGACCTCAACTGAGGTCCTTTATTCTTCTATACTATAGGAGCCTTATAAGTAGGTCTACTGTAGAAGCTTCTTGTGGAGGCCTTCTATACTATAGGAGCCTCATAAGTAGGTATAAGCTGTTGTCTATGAAGGTCTCTTATACTGTAGGAGCCTTAAGGAGGTATCCTATTCTATAGAAGTATCCTATGGAACTCTCCTATACTATTATCGTCCCTTATGGAGGTCTCTTATACTATAGGAGCCATTTAAGGAGGTCTCTTATACAATGGGAGCCTTTTAAGGAGGTATCTATTATATGGGAGTCTCCAATGTATTGTATTGTATACTATAGGGCCCCTATGGAGATTTTGTATACCATAGGAGCCGTGTATGAAGGTTTCCTATACTATAGGAGCCTTCTATGTGAGTTTCCTATACTACTGGAGCCTCTTAAGTAGGTCTTAGATGTGGTCGATATATTCACTATCTGCTTAGGAGCTATCGCCGAGAGCATCCCTACCACAATCTTGTGGGGCAGGCTTTCCCCAAACCATTCACATCAGGGGAGATTTTCATGATCTAGGGAAAGAGATAGGCCCAAAGGTACAAACACGAACCTCTAGATCAAGGAGCCTATCAGACAGTCTTGGGTAGCAGTCACACTGGCTAAAATGAGTGGTTTTAGTTCAATTAAGCTCTGGATAGTGATGCCGTCTATATTCGAATTCGACCCGAACTGACAACAAGATAAGCAAAACATGCCCAGTCCAAGGACTACATGTAGACTGGGACACCACCATATTATTTAAACAAGATCTATTAGAACACCTTCTGATCAAAAATTGCATATTAAACAAATTTTGAAATTTACGAATATAAAAACCGTAATGTTATAAGAATTGACAATCTTTTTGTTATAATTATTCAAAAAATAAAAATTAACTAATATTTAACAATATTGTATTTATTTTTTTTTAGTTTATTTTATTCGTTTGTTTCATGCATTTGATTCCAGTCTTTGTTGAAACTAACAGAACTTTTTTTGTTGTCGTTTGCATTTGAAAAAAACATTTCAAAATAACGGGAATATAATTTTAAGAAATAAATCATAGTTTTGTGTTAATTAAATATTTTTACATATTTTGTTTATTAAAACTGGCAAAGCTCTGTTATTGTTTAGTATTATAAGAATTAAGGTCATAAAATATTTCTTTTTTTAATTATGGAGATTGTTTTCTTTTTAATTCTTTTAGATGAACTATTATTTAGTGAAATTATTTTTTTGTTATTTATTATTGTTGTTTTAATTATTGTTATTACAATAAGTTTTGGCAAGATTTTTGTTGTTATCTTTCTTCTTTTTTATATTTATATATAATAGTAATAGTATTTTGTTTCAGTATTATTCCTGTCTGATGATGATTTTGTTATTGACTATTTTTTTTTATTTAATAATAATCTATTTGCATTAGTTTTGCTTTGTAATATTTAAATGTCCCTTTCTTAAGCATTTAGTTTTAAATAAAAAAGTCGAAAATATCTAGAAATGTGAAAATTTGCTTAATAATTGAAATGAAAATAAATTTGTAACATAAACAATGTAAAATCGATATGTTGATTTTTGATTAATTTAAAAAATTTCTTCCTAATAGTTTTTTTTTTCTTTTTGTTTCCATGTGATGCGGTAGACAGGAATTAAAGCTGTTTAGTAAAAATTATGTTTGGGAAAAAATAATAAAAAAACAATTGGTTTTCATTTGTTTTAAATTTTGAACTTTTTACATGAACATTTGTATTGTATTATTGCGCATTTTTGTCTGCTTGGAGTTTTGCAATAATTATTTATAATATTTAATTATATTTACAATAACATTTAGTGGAAATAAGTCGGAAAGAAATTTTCTTAGTCAGTACAAAAAAGAATCACTAATGGCAGCTTTATGTTTTTTTGTTTTCATAAATATTTTATTTAATTTTAAGAAGAAAATATGGAAAGAAATAGTATGAATGTTTCACGTTTTGTGAAATGCCTGAAAGTATGCTTTGAATTTTAATTTCTTACAGAGAAAATCAGTGTTGTCGATATATATAATTAATTTTCTTCGCTACTTCAAAGCGGACCAGAAATGTGAGAAGTGGAAAAAATCGCCTATTAAACTTATGTTCGTCACCAATAAGATAGATATATATCGGCCTTTTTGTAGAAAATTTACTTCTGTTGAAACTGAGGTATGGGGTATTGTATCTCGCGAATTGTTGTAATATACCATAACTTTTGAACGCATTTAGGTAAAATAAACCGTTTTAGCACGATTCACCGATGGATTTCTTAAAATTATAATTTGAGCGGAAGCTGTGGTCATATTAATGTAAAAAAATAGAAAAAAATCGTTGAAGGAAACGAGTTTTTTTAAGTCAGTTTTCAATTAGTGGCTGTACAATACAATGTAGAGTATAATGTTCAAAGAAGAAGTTAAAGAATACACTTCAGAGAGGAAGTTTCTAATGTATGATTTTTTAATATAACCACCGCATCAATCTCAAACGGATGCTGACATTTTGAAGACTGAAAAATTGGGTTTTTTGAATTTTTGCTCTAATCGGAACGCGCAACTGTACTCGTTTAAAAACTGATTATGAGATTGTAGTACTCGCGATTACGCATTTTTTGATGTATAACTAGGGCGTGTAGCCTTCAAAGGTTCACAACAATCTCAGCTTAAAGTCGAAATTTTTGTGCGTATTTTTTTTTTAAAAACCAGTTTTTTGGATTCAAAACTTACAAATGCCTTTCGATTTCAGTGGAAACCCGCGTGAATTTAGTTTTTTTACGTTCTGAATCTAACAAGCCTTTGCGCGTCTAAATCCATCCACTAGATCGGCGGATATGATACCCCTCAAATTTCGAAAATATGCAAAAAATATTTTTTAAAATATCGCGCATTTAGACGCGTTTTAGATGTGTATTTCCTACTTAGATATATAGAGCGAAACGCATATTTAAAATGTGCGAAAACAGATATTGAAAAACGTTCGCGAATCCGGAGATATAATAGATTTTTTCTAAAAACTGAGTGCGATGCTACATCCACGGTTCTTGATGGATCGCATTGAAATGACATAGGATGATGTATTTTTTAATGGTGATCATTGAAATCGGATGCGCATAAAATGCAAATGTACTTCGTGGAAATTATGGGCATTTTACTGTTTTTTGCACCCTAACATGCAGCTGATGCTACATCGTGGTCGTCAAATGGAATTTCACAAAGTGAATATCAAATAAGAGGGATTGATTCGCTGTTTTGGAAAATCGGATGCGCATCATGTCATTTTCACTATTAGGCGGTTTATATGCGTTTCAAATGTTGTAATATTCAATATAACATTACTTTAATGTTATGCCACAATTGGAATTCCTTGTGATTTAATATAATCTTCTAAAAATATTCGCCCATAGGAAAACTATAAGTGAAAAAGTTATTGCAACGGAATATCTTCATTATTGCGTGAAATTTGGACGAAAATGACGAAGAACTCAATCATTTTTTCTTCAACATTTCCTATAAAACCATAAAAAAATAAAATTAGAATAACATAATTTTTATTTTTTTCGTCACATTTTCATTGTATTTTTGCAAATAACACGAATACTATAGCTCCAAACTTCACGACTTAGGTTTCATTTTATTCCTCACAATGTCTGGATGCTGCTATAATTTTTTTATATATTTTTTTGTAAGTATAAGCGCTATTGTTTCAAAAATATGTTTGTAAATACGTGAAATTATTTAATAAATTTAATTTTTCGCGAATCCATTGAAACTTTTTGAATTTTTTTTTTGCATATTCTCAAAGGCTGCGAATTCAGTTAACGACAATTGGATATAACAGCTTACTATATTAAGCCGCGATTTTTTTAGAATTTTTTCTAATTAGCATAATTAAAACGGTCATATCTTTTGCGCGCAACAACCAAAGTTGGTAACGAAAACAGATTTGGAATGACGATTTTTTTCTTAATCTATGTACCAAAAATCATAGATGTAGTATCAAAATTTTTTTTGATTTTTTTGAAATGGAAAAGACGATTTTAGACATTTTTGCTGATATATAGATAAATTTTATTAGACTTTTACAAATTCAATTATAGGGAATCATTCTACATTTAACAAAGAGAACTTAAAATTTATTTAATTCGATAATGGGTTTATAGCTACTTGCTTCGGAAAAGTGGTTTCATAAAGGAACATTTATCAGTGTTATCAGTGTTTGCTCCCGACACTTTGTCTGATAAAATAGTAGACACCGCCTTAAAACAACATAAACTAATTCTACTTAAAATAACTTAAAATTAAATAAATATTAAAAAAAACAAAATCTTTTAAATATTAGAGATGTAGTTAAAAAGCTACCCTTATGAGAGCCAGGAGTTGTAAAATCGGCTACAAGCGCAGATGTTGATTAAAATCATTCGGAACATTTTCCTTTATTATACCAACAGGCGACAGATAGTGCATATCTGACCAGCCAAATTCACTTTCTTAATATGTTAAGTACATACAGGGCATATAATTATTGTCAGCATTCATAAAACGGGATATTAACAGCTTAAGGTTTTTCTTTGACCTCTCAGCTAAATAAAAATTAATGGATCAACGAAATTACAGATTAATTTCTGTTTAGATAGGCGAATGTTTAAATAAATTGCTTTAGCTAAATTATTAACTTTTAAGCAAAAAATGTACTTGACAGTACTACATTTTAAATTAAAATAGGGAATGCTGGTGTCAAAAGTTGTAACGAAATTTAAAATTACAGTTTGGTGATAAATGTAAGTAATTATTAGATATTGTTGCAGTTATCTGTTTATTTTGTAAGGAATAAATATCAAAATACTAAAAGCGCTGTAAATATGCACGATATTGGCAGAAAATGTGAAATTACAGAAGTTACTCTCCGCTAAATAGAGCAGAATTACAAATCTAATCTTACTTATGCACACAAATCCTCATCTTCTGAGCAATTTAGATGTCAAAACAAGTTCTCTGTTAAGACTGGAACCTCTAGTGTATTAAATAGCGGTTATTTTCGTATCAGATTATCTTCCTTCAAATCTGGAGCATATTCCCAAACCTTTTAACGGCAGACTTGTTCGCTGAAAAACCATTTTATTGAACAAAACATCAAGGTTTTTATAAGAAATTTTGACGTTTTTCATAATTATTTTGAAAATGTTCCATCTTATCAGCATCCGAAGCACTCGACTGTATCCGTCGAGGTTGTCTGTGTCATATTCTATCTTATTGTGAAGAAATATGACATAAATGCGCAACTCCTATTGATACTCCGAGATGTTTCAAATATCTGTCAACTTAAACCCTTTAACGCTGTTATTTCGGTGCCGGAATAATTTCTAGGCTTTCTTTGGTGAAAAATGATTAGAAAGCCTTGCTTTATCGACTAAAAGAAAATTCGGCTTTAATATCTCGAAAATTTGCGAAAATAAAGTGACTGTTCTATCCTGATGACCAAAAATAAATGCCTATTTTTCATAGTACTATCGGAAAAATGATCAGAAAATCATTTCGCGAAGAACTAGAAACATAATTTTTTCTGTGTTTGATATGGAACATTATCGACTTTACATCCCCACAACATTGAAAACGCAGATTCATTCGTTTTGGGATAAATAAGCTAACATTAACAAAAATGTAGGTGTTCTATTCTACTGACGTGGAGTGTATTAATTTGAAGTCAAATTTTGATATTCCACTCGTTTGATAAGACATATGCTCTGTTCCAGAACCTGCAAGAAGCTGCTACTTTGTACTACGATAACATTTTTTCCTTTATGTTATCGAAAAAAATAGTAAAAATTAGTAGATTCTTGCAGTTCTGGAACAGACCAATAGATACAAACATTTTCAATTAGATTTCCAATAAAAATAATTAACACCCCACAATCATTGTGGCAGAGCATATTGTGGACTGATAAAAATCTATTTGAACATAATTCATCTTAAAATACCCTTTCCAGTAAGTTTGAGTCAAAAAACCACAATGCTGAAAGGCATCAGAATAGTGTGATCCACCGTTTTAAATGCTGCGATATTTAATTCTTTTCGTTATTGCTGTGGACTATAATGAATGTTTTGGCATTTTGAACGATCTTTCATAACAAATCGTAGTAAACTGATCGAAGTGTTATGTATTCATTGGCACAACACTGCTACTATGGTTAGGCTGCATTTTGTGGAGAACGTTTGGAGTGTATTTCGGTTTAAACTAAAAGATATTTCCTTCAAATATCACATTTCTAAGAGAAACCAGTAAGGAAAGGATCATAGTCGGGCGGGGCCGACTATATGATACCCTACACCACTGTGAATATGTAAAATATAGGAGATATGTATCAATTTGAACTGATTTATATACATATATATACACATCCCAAATTTCATCAAAATTAGACAGAGCGGGCGAAAATATACATAGGAGCTATATCCAAATCTGAACCGATTTCGATATAAGTTGTTACACTTATTTCTAGACTAAATTCAGTCACACATTCCAAATTTCATCAAAATTGCACGTAAATAGCGTGTTTTCAGCAAATACGTCAAATCGGCCGAAAATATATTTGGGAGCTATATCCAAATATGAACCGATTTCGATGTAGTTTGGGACATTTATTTTGAGACCGAATTCAGTTACACATTCAAAATTTCATCAAAATCGGACGTATATAGCGTGTTTGGTGCAGCAAATACGCCAAATCGGCGGAAAAATATATGGGAGCTATATCCAAATCTGAACCGATTTCGATATAATTTGGTACATTTATTTATAGACCTAATAAATTTAAATGTCAAATTATAGCTACATCGGTCTGAAAATGTAGCTACAAACGTCAAAACACCGCAAATCGGGGGTACCGTTATATGGGGGCTATACCAAAACGTGGACCTATGTCCACAAGTTTGATTATATAAGTTTATTGACACTTAAGAACCCTAAGTGTCAAAATATAGCTAAATCGGTCTGAAAATGTAGCTAAAACTGTCAAAATACCGTAAATCGGGGGGTACCGTTATATGGGGGCTATACCGAAACGTGGACCTATGTCCACAACTTTTGTTATATAAGTTTATTGACATTTAAGAACCCTAAATGTCAAATTATAGCTACATCGGTCTGAAAATGTAGCTAAAAACGTCAAAATACCGCAAATCGGAGGGTACCGTTATATGGGGGCTATACCAAAACGTGGACCTATGTCCACAACTTTTGTTGTATAAGTTTATTGACACTTAAGAACCCTAAATGTCAAATTATAGCTATATCGGTCTGAAAATGTAGCTAAAAACATCAAAACACCGTAAATCGGGGGGCACCGTTATATGGGGGCTATACCAAAACGGGGACCTATGTCCACAACTTTTGTTATATAAGTTTATTGAAACTTAAGAACCCTAAATGTTAAATTATAGCTACATCGGTCTGAAAATGTAGCTAAAAACGTCAAAATACCGTAAATTGGGGGGTACCGTTATATGGGGGCTATACCAAAACGTGGACCTATGTCCACAACTTTTGTTATATAAGTTTATTGATACTTAAGAACCCTAAATGTCAAGTTATAGCTAAATCGGTCTGAAAATGTAGCTAAAAACGTCAAAATACCGCAAATCGGGGGGTACCGTTATATGGGGGCTATACCAAAACGTGGACCTATGTCCACAAGTTTTGTCATATATGTTTATTGACACTTAAGAACCCTAAATGTCAAATTATAGCCAAATCGGTCTGAAAATGTAGCTGAAAACGTAAAAATACCGTAAATCGGGGGGTACCGTTATATGGGGGCTATACCAAAACGTGGACCTATATATCCCATCTTCGAACTTGATCTTCCGACGGCTAAAAAAAATGGTATTCCCCAATTTTCAGCGAAATCGGTCAACAAATGCGACCTGTATGTTGCGAACGGACGGACGGACGGACGGACATGCATAAATCGACTCAGAAAGTGATTCTATGTATATCCCTAGAAGGAACTATGGGTCTATCTCGCTTCCTTTTGTATGTTACATACAAATGCACTAACACATAATACCCCTTACCACATAGTGGTGTAGGGTATAAAAAATGTTCTTACTCTTATAAAAAGGTCAAAATCCGCAAAATATTCCGAGATAATGGGAAAAAACCATCGAAGATATTGTTTAATGATAAATCCCTTGAAACATAGATCCGTAAATGGGTCCATAATGGTACAGGTGTGTGTGAAATATATTATTTTTACCGTAACTAATAATAATCAAACATATAAATAAGAAATTTTTAATTGTTGAGGTCTAAAAAACAATCCCTAGGAAGAATAGTAGTCTTTAACTATCAAAATATGGTTTTGGACTTTAGAAATAGCAACTGTGGGAGATTCGGCATGCCCATATAACAAAGTATTATCTGCGTATAAAATGCTTCTGGAATCATCACAGATATGTGGAAAGTCACGAATAAAAATGGTGTTCTAAAATGGAGCCAAGATCGATCCTTGTGGAACCCTATTATAATTAGCATGATCAAATGCTTTCTCGATATCAAGTGACACATCCACCAATAAATAAAAGGTTTTTTTGAAATAAGCCTCGTTGTTTACATATTTTTTGTTGATTTCAAACATATCCAATAGTCATGGTAGATGCATATGTTCAGCTGATGGAACATGAATTTTCAAAACAAGTTTTTGCAAATTTAATTAGCCTTTAAAATATACGACAATATATAAATTTACTGCTTTCTTTCGAAAATCATCGTAAAATTGTGTATATGAACAAAAAAAATCGAGTTCTTGGCTTTCCTTTTTCACTTGCAAACATTTTTCGATCACCAAGTATAACTCTAAACGAGAAAATTAACAAAAATCATTCAAAATTATCTTCGCCCCAACAGGCAAAATTTCAATAAAAAATATTTTATCATTGAAGCATCAAAATTAGAAGTTTTGAGTGATAAATGATCTATTCCAGAACTCCAAGAATCTACAAATGTTTACTTTTTTTCGATAACATAAAGGAAAAACTACAGGTTCTGGAACATATGGAGCTGCTCGGCTTTCTTGCTTAATTCATTTCTGGCAAAGGAATAAAGAAATGTCAGAACCACATTTCAATTAGGTCGAACTAGGCCTTTGATCTTTTACCAAAAATGAATTCAGCAAGAAAGCCGAGCGGCTTATGTACCCAGGCCTTAATACTACATGCACTATTTTTGTTTCGTTTTGTGCCAGAAACGCGTTCCCGTACTAAACTCGCAATTCTCTTTAAACAAAAATGGAGCAGATGGAGAAACTAACAGCTTGTTTGCTGTCATCTGATTGCCTGATACGTTTATTTTGACATTTCTGCTAGAGTTTTTGCCAATTCTGCCGTTTTTCGTTTGAACGAATTTGCATATGAAAGTATCATTTGACATTTCGCTCATTTGCTAATTTTACCACGAAAAAAGTACAGGAACACGATGAAAAATTAATATAGTAAAAAAGTCCATATTTACATTAGGCAATTTTCCTTGAGGCAATTGTCAGTTTGTTGGCGAGAGAAGGTGTTGAGAGGTAAAGGGTTACCATATTCCTCACCCCTCTCTCCATCAAACTGACAATTGCCGCAAGGAAACTTGCCTAATGTAAATATGGACTAAGCAATTTAATGTTTTTTTACTTTGTTTACAAATTTTGATATAAATTTTTTTTGCAGCAATTAGCCATCTACCTTGTTTATTGTAATACGTGAAAAGTATTGTAACTTTTGGTACTTTTTTAGGCAAAAACAGGATTGTATATCATGAGTACTGTGATTTCGATGTTGATTCCACTGAAATCACGAAATGAGATGATTTCATTTTTGTATGCAAAATAATGTAAACCATGCATTTTGCTTGATTTAGCGAATTAGGAAACGCGAAACGAAACGATGCCAAATGTAAACCAAGCATTAGAGAAGTAGAAGTCATCATCGAAAATAAAACACGTTAACCCTCTGTATATATTTTTATGACAAAATTAAGGTTTGGATTCATTTAAAGTGTGGAGACTAGATCAAACCACATTGCCACATTTGGCACGGCGGTGGTGATGATTTTCGGCAATTTAAACGCACTCGACCAGAATGCACAGAAAGAGCGTACAAAAGCGAACAAATGTTTTGATTTGTTATTGTTTTAAAGCTTGCGTGAATACAAGCTTACTAACACACTGTTATAAGTTGCCAATATTTTGAAGTGATTTAAAAACAACTCTACATTTTAATAAACGTTTGGTTTCCGTTGCATGGAATGTTTATTTTAATATGTTCGCGCGCTGAAGAATAACGGGTTGAGAACTTACCTCCTGTATGAGCTACCCAGGAAATTTGTTATCTTACCATGCCCAAACCGACCTCGAATATTTTTCATACATTTTTATTCGATTTTATGCTTTGAAATTATTCACATTTTCTCCGTTCTCTTTTTGGTCATGCCTGGACTAGATCCACAAAGTCGTTATTTAGCTTGAAATACACTTCTAAACAAACTTCAGAACATCTTCATCGCATTTGAACGGTGTATTACAATTAAATTTTTCACATTAAATTTGCATTTCAAATAGATTTGTTTATTACTTTTCTGTATTAATTCTGTTATTATAAGCTCTGTTCCTTTACGTGCAAGAATCTTCAAGTTTTACAACTTTTTACTCGAACAGCATTCCTTTACTTCAGACACCATACAATTTATATGGGAGCAATTTACAACTTTTTCTACTTTTATCGGTTTTACCATTATCAAAAGTAAAGGAACAGACCAATAATCTGAATTGTTATTCTTGCTGTGTAGGTTTGCCAAGAGTTTTTTCACACAATCGAGTCGTTTTTGAAAACACCGAAAATATTTTATATTGCAAAACCATTTTCGATTAATCTTTTTTCTTTGCTAAAAATCGTGAGAAGAAGAAAAAATCGCTTTATTGGCAACACTACTTGAGGTATGGCAATGCTAATTACAATTGATTTTAATAAGGCAATATTAACATTGAATGGATTTGATATTTTTAAATGGTACGTAACAATCTTCAAAGCATAGTTTTCGGCAGTAATGGAAAAGTATCTTATTTATTATTTCCTTTTTTGAAAGCATATTTTCAAGATTTTCACAAAAAACAAACATTCCATGAAATATAAAATCATAATTGTTATTTTATTTTTTTCTAAATTTTGCATTTCTGTCATTTCTCTTTAGAGTTATTCATCTAAAAAAACTTCAACTTTTGCTAAAGAAAACTACTAATGTCTAATTTATTTGCCATATTTAATTGGGGGAGAATTTAAAATTATTTTAAATTTACCATTTAAAATAACAATTTCAAAAACATATTTACCATATACCATTTACATACATTGTCTTTAATTTAATTAAAATAAGGCCTTGTTAAAATTATGAAATTAACTAACTAATTTTTACCTGTTTGTTTAATAATTATCAATATCAATAATAATTGAATACATAATTTGGTTGTTGTTGGTTTTTTTTGGTATTTTCTTTGGATGTGTGTATGTTGGTTTGCTAGTTGTTGTTCTTGTTGTTTTTGCTGTCTTTTTTTAGGTTTCAAAATCATTTAATTTTTGGTTGGTTTTTATTTTGGTTTTTGTTGTTCTTCTTGTTTGTTTCATGCAATCGCGTGGACGGTATTCAAAGCTTTTTTAGATAACATTTTATGTTTGTTGTTAATTTTCATATTATTTTTAATATTATTATTTTTATACATGATTATCTCTATATTTATAGTATTGTAAATGGTTATTGTGATTTGTTTTTTTTTTGTTGTTGATTTTGCTGTTATCATTATTAGTTTACATATATACATTTATTAACATTTCTCATAATAAAAAAAAGTTGCAATAATATCATAAAAAGCTCAAAACTGAAAATAAATCAGGAACAAACGAGCAAAAATATTTTTGTAATATTATATAAGTTAGATAAGAGATTGTTTTTGGTGAGCTTAAAGATTATCATAAAGAACAAAAGGTTCAGTATTTTTATTTAGAAAGTAAAGACAATTTTGCAAAAAGTTATCCCAGAAAACATTGGATGTGCAATAACAACGTGACACAGTAGGCCCAGCCAATGACTTCTGTTGTGTTCAAAATATATTTTTGTTTTAACAAAATTAGCATGCTAGAACAATATAAGGTAAGAGCAATACCCAGCTGACTGAACTGAGCTGTAATAATAATGTTAAATTCCATACGACATTTTAAATATTTATTTCTATTTTCATGTATGTTCCAGCACCTGCAAGAATCTACAATTTATTACTACGAAAAAATTTTTTCCTTTATGTTATCGAAAAAATAGTAAAAATTAGTAGTTTCTTGCAGTTCTGGTACAGACCATCCAATGTATATTAGGGATATAATTTATTTGGGATAAAATATAACATTCAGAAAAAAAACTATTTCTCATGAAGTCGGAACGACGTGCCGCACACTAAGACACCGGTATAATATTTGTTAATATGTGTGATATTTTGTTAAATTTAAAAAAATAAAGTTTCTTTGATTTCAAAAAAAAAAAAGAAATTAAACATCTTCTTTTTCAACTAATTTCCAGCGACCCCAAAAATTTTTGCAAGAATTCTACTTTCTGCTAGAAAATATGCATTTATTGGAATGATATGGAAGCATTCAAATTGAATAAGTATATAACTGAATTTCTCATAACTTTCAAAAATATAATGTTTTTTGTTTTGTTCAATATTTATTTTGAAAATTGTAATAAATTCAGTTATAGTTTTTTGTGGGGTTTTTTCAGACTTAAACCACTATAACTCAGCCATTTGATAACCGATTTAAAAAAATAATAACTTGTTCGAAAGATATTATTCACCCCGTTAAAAGGAAGAATGATCAATACAAATCCATTGAGAAAAAAAGAAGATATGACCGTTTTAATTTGAAAATTTAAGAAACCCAGATTTTCACTACTTTTACCGTTATAAAAAATAAAACAAAGTGACACAAACGAACTAAAGGCATTGTCGTTGTCCATGGATCCCAACACGATATTATTTTGCATCGGAACTCTTTAATATTTTTCTGGTCAACTTTTGTAACACAGTGCCATTTATCGACATTTTTCGAAAGTGTGCACTGTCTCAAGGCCAAAACATCTTTCAGGCGTTACAATGCTTTTCCGATGTAGTAGAGAGTTATTAACTACTGTCTTGGCTACAATTTTTGTCCTTCTGTTCAATCGAAAATCTCAATGGTTTGGCTGTTATATGCCACAATGTCTAAAAAACGTGGATAAAAAACTTAAAGTCAATCGGGAGGCTCGATTTTCAGCGTAGACCATAGCTCTAGTGGACTTTTTTGCTCAGTTCAATCCCAGGAATCAGAAACGCGAAGGGCCATTAAGGTTTTTTTCCTTCCATACAAATAGCCCCACCACATTGAAACCACATTGAAATGCATGCTCACTTGCTCTCAGAAAGCGCCCACTGGTATCCCTCCCTGGTACAGCTGGCAAACCATCGATACTTATTTTTTACGCCAATATCGACGAATAGTTTTTTATATCGATATTATCGGCCATTTAGACATCACTCAAGAAAAGCCATAAAAGCAATAGCCACAAGTTTTTATACCCTCAGCCTTTAAGCTGACGAGGGCATATACACTTTGATACGACCAATAATGTGCCACATCGAAATAAAGGTTTTAGACCGCAAGTATTTTTTTGACGAAATTCGTTTCAGACTATTTGGAGTCGATTTAGCATTTAGAGTCCGTCCATCGGTCTGCCGGACAGTCTGGCTGGTGATCACGATAACTCTCGAACGGATCAAGCGATTCGAACCAAATTTTGCATTTAGTAATATTTTGCCCAAACTTAGTTTAAGTTCGAATATGAGACATATCGGTCCAATTCTTCAAGTACCTAACCCACAAAAGTTCAACATTTTAGTGTAAAATGATGTGAACGATAACTATCGAAGATATCAATAGATTTGTTCCAAACTTTGCACATCGTATTATTCCTTCCAGATATAGTTCGGATTGGAATATGGATTATCACGTCTAACTCCTTCGGGTTGCTCCCACAGAAAATTCGGAACAAGTAAAGTTTAAGACCTCGTCTCGGATCGTGTCGAAATTATTTTCTGCATTTTCTTATAAACGTCTTTTAAATCACCGCGATCGTAGTTTTTCGAAATTTCTTACACCGATCAACGCGGGATCCGACGAGAAAAACCAGATTTTTTGAGCCAAGTGTTCATGCAATATCAAATGTTAGTTGGTGGAATAAATGCCCAAGGATGTCTCTATCTTACGGTACATAACATGGCGATCCTGCATTATCCGTTCAGGTACGGCTTAATTTTTTCTGGCAGAACGACCGTTTTTGGACGACCCTCAAGAACTTCGTTTTTTTTGTCGAATGTCGGCCACGATTGAATTCATTAAACCAGTTTTTCATAATGCTATAGGATGGTCCTTTATTGACATACCAAGATTTAATTTGATTGATGCACTCTTGCTATGATTATCCACGTCGGACGAAAATTTTCACAAGTAAATTCCATGTTAGTTTTGCAAAGTGATTTTTTTTTCAAGTCACTGTAAACAACACAACACATGGTCTTATGTATGTCAAACTGTCCTGAGTATGCTTAGGTTAAAATTGTCACACTTTCCAAAAAAAAATGTCAAATGACGACTAGCGACACTGCGTGTTCTTATGCCGCAAACTTTTCTAATTCGCCTTGTATTTCACTGGCATGCGAAATGTAAACAAAACAAATTTGTCGGCCAGTTTGAATTCTAAATAAATAGGAGTATATACGATAGTATCGATTTTGTCGATATTTTGAAACGGAAATATCGAAAAAATCTAATGGGCCGATATCGATAGTTTGCCAGCTCTACTCCATAGGTCTTAAATAAAGCACGAACAGATACAAAACGGTGATTGGACATTGTAAAGCTGCAATCCCGAGACATAGCCACATCATATCCACTCAACATGCCCAATTGCTTAATGAAAGTACTATTCGTTCCGGTAACATATCAGCACAGTGACAAAATACTGCTTAAACCTATACAAACAGCCACAAGACCCATACTTTTATGTCAGAGGCCTCCATTCACCAGGTGTCGGTAGAAATGACAACTGATACAGATAATGTGTTCGGGATTTGGAAAGAGAATTTTTCCAAACTCTTAGTATCCAATACTATTATTGAGTGTATACGAGACAAAGTCATCAATAACTCGGTTAAAGAATAATGAGGAGCGTATGGTTTACCAGCTGAGCTCCTTAAAACTGGAGGCGACACGTTGATAAGGTGTATGTATTATCCAGTTAGCACTACTTGGCAGAAAGAACGCGTAACATGTGATTGGAACCTGAGCTTCCTGTGTCCCGTCCAGAAGAAAAGAGGTAAGACTGTGTGCTCTAACAACAGCGGCATAAGTCTTCTCCCTATTGCCTACAAGATTATGTGTGGGATATTGTTTGAACGACTAAAGCCTATGGTCAGTGAAATAATTGGGCCATGTCAATGCGGTTTTAGACCTGATAATTGCATCATTGACCAAATCCTGGATTTTGTCGATTATAAAGCAGCTTTCGACAGACCCCTACGCTCATAAGTATTCCAAGCCAAGTCTGAATTTGGTATCCCCGCAAAGCTCATTCGGCTTTCTAATATGACTTTAACTGATACTCGGCTCTCAGTTAAAATAGGAAAGAACCTCTCCATTGAGTTTAGTACAAAAAGAGGTTTCAGACAAGTAGACAGACTGTCGTGTGATTTTTTCAACACACTGTTGATTTATAAGACTAATACGGACCAACTGTGGAAGACGGCACCGCCATAAATACAAAGTAAGTAGTGAGTAGTTTAAAAACAAAGCCGCATCTCGTCCAACAAAAGTACCACTTTACAAAACACTGATACTACTACACGTGCTAATGTATGGTTCCGAAACCTGGGTACTTGCGCAAACAGATAAGGCAGTGTTTGGTGCGTTCGAGTGAAAGATTCTTCGAAAGATCTACGGACCAATCTGCGTTGACTGTGAATATCGTATATCAGTATAGTGACGAGGAACCCGCTACAAAGGCGCATAAATACGGGCCGCATAGAAGCACTGGAAGGAACAATTGAAATACGAAATTTTAAAACTCGATATTCCAAATTGGGAAAAGAAAGGAACAAACAGAGAGGAATGGAGATCTTTTTTTAGTTCGGTTTATGAAACAAATGTTCTGTAAAGGCCCAGCTAAGTAAAGCTTTGTTCCTTTACTTTTTAATGGTAAAAGTGGTAAAAGGGAAAATTGCTCTATCATGAACATTTTTACCAGAAAAGTAAAGGAACGGAAAAATGGTAGATCTGGTAGCAATGTCAAAAAGAAACATAAAAAAGTTTCTTCTTTTATTTCACAGTTTTTAATTTTGTTTTGTCAGGGTTTGACTTTTTCTTCTGTTTTTCGTTAATTTTTTCTTCATTGTGAAATAATCGTCAAACATATGTCGAAAAATTAGTTCTAATATTTTTTACCCTAAGAAATTTGTCTGGTAGCCTGTGGTAGAAGAGAAAGGCATATGTGCTCTATCTCCTCTCTCACTCTCTTAAAAATTTGCTGCCAGTTTTACCACTTTTTGGGGTTAAGGAACGCTTTGCAGGTTAAAAATGGTAACAAATGGTAAAAATGGTAACCTCAGGTAAGTAAAGGAACACAGCTTAAGTAACTACCCAGAGCACCAAAATCGGAAAAACACCCGAGTTCAGACCGAATTCGGTCCGAAAGTAGAAAGAATCATCCTAGTTCGGATGCGAGTTCGATCCGAGCTCTGACCGATAGTTATATGGTGTATAATTTTCGGATCGACTTCAGTCCGAATTCTGATGAACTATCGTACGAATTTCTGATTTATTACCCGGCACTCGGATAGATATAGGTCCGAATTCGGAAGTAAACTATTATGAAATTCGGAAGTTTTTGACGACCTTCGAACCGAATTCGGATCGAATTCTGATGAGCTAACGTATGAGTTTCTGATTTATTTGCCAGAATTCGAACAGAATTTCATCCTGTTTCTGTTTTTACTTCCGCTTCACAAAGTTGGGTCCATAATCAGAAAATACTTGGCTTGGCAAACCTCTTCGTTCAAATAAATGGTTGAAAGTGCAGAGAAACAAGTAAAAAAGTATCAGTCGGCTTTGCCGATAGATATATACTCTCAGCCTATGTGAATTGAAACTTTCAGATCGAAAGTATTTAGGGTGTTTTCAGAACATTTGAACTAGTCGGCAAAAATGTGTATTAGGGTGTAAAAGTGTTGAGGAGGAGATACTTAAAGGAATGGCCGACATAGCCCATATCTTTTCGATCGATATCGCGCCCACTAGTTATTGGTTGCCCCGTTCAAAAGATATCGTGCATACCATTTTAGTGACACTTTCTAAATATTGGGGGGAGGTACCGGAAGTTGTGGATCGGTATTGCACATCTTCGAACTAAAGCTAAGTTTGGACAAAATATGACGGAGGCTAAATTTTGGACCATATCGGTTGTTCAGTTCGAGAGTTATCGTGCTCTCCAGCCACCTACACAGTTTTTTACGAGTTTCGGGCTGTTTTCTCAAGAAGTATGGACTTGCCCCTGAAAAAACTTTTATCAAATGTGCAAAGTGTGGACCAAATAGGTTATATCCTTCAAGAGTTATCGTGCGCAAAAATTTTCGGAACGTTTCCGAACTTTGGTACCGGAACTAGTGGACCGATATAACCCATCTTTGAACTTACGGACATGGCTAAATCAACTCCAAATTGTCTGAAACAGATTTCGTTCAAAAATACTTGGGGTCTAAAACCATTATTTCGATGAGGGACATTTTGCCGGTATGAACGTGTATATACCCTCGTTAGCATAAATGCTGAGAGTATAAAAACAATTGACGCTAGAGTGTGCTTTCGTTCATCCCTGGTCTAGTGCATAAATGGACAAATTTGCAATATCTCATACTATAGATAATTCTCTGCACTTGAAAATTGATCTTTTTGAAATTTCTTTATGTCTCAACACTGATTTCCTTACGATTTACGAAATTTTACCAAAAAAGTTGAGACCCTATCAAGATTTTTATTTGCAGTAAGTCATCCGGGAAGGTAGAAAATTCTCTTAAGTGGGATTCAAACACTAACGTTTGTCTCCTGCAGACTTATTGTTATTTAAGAATTATTTCTATATGGTAATCTTTATGCTCATACGATCAATCTCTTTTTAAGTTGAAAGTGAGTCGAGTGTGGTGTTCAGTTGAAATAAGTTTGGTGAAATTGTGTATTTTCCCTTTGTTTGATTTTCTTTTGTTTTTTTTTGCGGCTGTTGTCATTTTTCAGCTGTTTTTTGTTGTGAATTATTTTTTGGGGGATTCAGTCATTTTATTTTTAGAATATTTGATTATTTTTGTGTGTGTTTTTTGTTTGTTTTAATTTATATATAATAATTTTATTTTTTGTTGTATTTTATTATTATTTTCATTTAGGATATTTTATCAAAAAAAAAATTATGGTCCGAAAGATAGATAGAAAGACAGAGTAGAGATAGAGAGAGTAATAGTAATATTGTAGTTCATTATCATTATTTTCATTAGCAACGTTGTCATCATCATCATCATCGTCATCATTATTATTAGCAAGGTCTGGATCATCAGTAGTAGTTCTTTTTTGTTGTCTGTTTCATTTTTTTCAAGTTTGTATATATTGTTTGTATTTAAAGGTGAAATAGTAAAGCGCAAAATATTTTATACAAAAGAAAAAAAATAAATATTTTATAAAATAAAAAGAATGCTAAAAAAAACAAAACCAAACATGTTTTTCATTTATTATTTATAAAAACAATAAATTAATGGTAGACAAAAGTTGAAGTATTTTTGTATTATTTTCTAAACTTCAGTTTTTTTATTTTTCTTTCTCTTGTTGTGGTTTCTGCTGCGGCTTAGTTCATTATATTACAATATTATCTAAATATTTTTTTTATTTTCTTTGTTAAATAAAAATTATTGTGAAATAAAAAAAGATAAATAACAATAATGTATAAATATATGTATATAGCACTAAACATAGGGGGCAAAATTTGATTTTCTGTTTTGCCATATCCTCTCTAATTTTTTGGTATCTTCTTTTGTATCATCAGCATTATCCTATCGTCCTCACCATCATCATCATTTAATAATATGAAAATGTATTATCATAGAAGTTGTTTGTTTTTTCTTTTTGTTTTGACTTGAAGATGGAAGATTCATATTTGAATTTATTGCATTAAATTATTGATTTATTATTTGTTGTTTGCATATTGTTTTTTTTTTCTTGTTTTTTTTTTAATTTCTTTTGCCTAGTATTTACAGTTTTTTTGTCTTTAAGGTATTTGTATTTCTTTGTTGTTATTTAAATTATTTTTATTTTTTTGTTTAATATTATTTAAATTAACGGCAGTTTTGTTTTATTTAATTAGCATTTATTTCTCTAATATCGTTTTGTTTTTCAATAACAATAAAACATGAAATATAATTCAACAATGTTGGAAAGAATATTAAGAGTAGTAATTTGAAAACAAGGTTGTGTATTTTGAAAATGAAGTTTAATATTGACTTTGATTTTGTTAAGACGTAATTTTCAGTCTTATATTAACGTTATTTCATTTGGTGTAATTTTTTGCAATAAAACGTTCGATTTTGTTAAATCATAAGAAAACACGAAAAGCAAAGAAATGGTGTACTTCATTGGAAAATCTTTTACTGAAATTGTACAGAAGAAAAGTTTTTTTTTTTTTTTTTTTTTTGTAAAATAATAAGGTATAGTACAAAGTAGTATTAACTTTTGAACTTTACTAACTTTAAATATCGAAACGCAGATATTCATTCGATGGTAAAGATTACGCTGGGTGTTGACTGTCGATTTTTCGGAAATATCGATAAATGTCAAACTGACTAACAAAAATGAACGGCCACACTGGCAAGCAACCGATTATTTGAGCGAAACTGACAGTCAAAACTGATCGTGTGTACCCCACTTTAGAGTTGTTTAGTTGATGAACGAACAGGTCCAATTGATCGATTCATTGTAAAGAGCGCACGAACTAGATCGGACGACGTAGTTTACTATAGTTCACTGAACTAAGATCAGTGGACGATTGAGGTGTGAACGATCAACGAATTGGAGGAGCAATCAGCGAATTTGCTAAACAAATAAAGTTGCACTTTTGAAGTTTTCAGAAGATTTAATGTATAATTACCTTATTTCATGATAGCTGAATTCAAATCAGTTCAATGGGTAAGAGTCCTAAGTGAAAACTAGGTGAATGATCGGTAGAGTTAAGGCAAGTGCGGGTATCACACACTTTGGGAAAAATGCCAAATCTACTGCCGTGTCAACAATCTATGGGCAAACTCGAAAATAGATTACAAGATAATCGATTATGCGATTTTAACTTCAGACGAAAATCGACTACGATTTTTAGATTTTCCACGCGCAAGGGAAAATGTAGAGCATCGTTCGGGAAACTATTAGAGCATTTTGAGCTCTTTGAAATAAAGGAAAAGTTAAAGACTGGAGCACATTTATATGATTGTCGATTTGGCTTCAGTCAGGACCATTCAACATCACATCTCCTGACGGCCTTTAGGGATAGGTAAATAGACTTTCGTCTTTGACTTTTTGCATTGAAATGCCATCGATTTTTCGATTCCATAGATTTCCATAGACCACTCGACTTTACCGATTTTGATCGCCAAACTTTCGTAAACTTGAAAGAAGCAAACTGACAATAATTCGGAGAGTTGAGTGACAATCACTTCAGAGAACTGGCTGACACCACAGATGCTCAATATTTTGCACCAAAGAGTTCAATTCCTGCTAATAGATTAGACTTCAATTGCCCAAATTTCCCACCATGAGAAATTGTTGTGGAGCGAGATGTTTGTAGCTATGCCGACTCCGACGATGAACTGATGATCGAGGTCAACAAACAGCTTGTGGGAGAACAGAAGGCTTTCATATTACATTAGAACTTTCCCAAACGAGAATGAACGATAGGAGAATTTGCCGGACTTCTTCTATATTTGGCGACGGTATTGTGACAGATTCAAAAATCCACGATTTATGAAAAATTAGTTTTTAAAAAATCGACGATTAATGAAAAATTAGTTTTTAAAAAATCGACGATTAATGAAAAATTAGTTTTTAAAAAATCGACGATTAATGAAAAAATATTGTTTAACAAATTTACGATTAATGAAAAAATATTTTTTTGAAAAATCTACGACTAATGAAAAAATATTTTTTTAAAAAAATCCACGATTAATGAAAAAATATTTTTTTAAAAAATCCACGATTAATGAAAAATATTGTTTAAAAAATCCACGATTAATGAAAAAATATTGTTTAAAAAAATCTACGATGAACGAAAAAATATTTTTTAAAAAATCCACGATTAATGAAAAAATATTTTTAAAAAAATCCACGATTAATAAAAAACATTTTGTAAAAAATTCACGATTGATGCAAAAATATTTTTTAAAAAATCCACGACTAATGAAAAAATGATTTTTAAAAAATCCACGACTAATGCAAAATATTTTTAAAAAATTTACGACTAATGAAAAAATATTTTTTAAAAATCCACGATTAATAAAAAAATATTTTTTAAAAAATCTACTATTATTAAAAAAAATCTTAAAAAAATCCACGACTAATGTTTTTTTTTTTAAATTTACGAATAATAAAAAATATGTTTTAAAAAATCTATTATTAATGTTTTTTTTTTAAATTAAGATTAATGATTTTTTTTTTTTTTTAAAATTTACGATTAATAAAAAATATATTTTTTTTAATCCACGAACAATGAAAAATATTTTTTAAAAAAAATTTACGATTAATAAAAAATATATTTTTTTGAATACACGAACAATGAAAAATATTTTTTAAAAAAAAATCCACGACTGATGAAAAATATTTTTTAAAAAAATCCACGACTTATGAAAAATATTTAAAAAATCCACGACTAATGAAAAATATTTTTTAAAAAAATCCACGACTAATGAAAAATATTTTTAAAAAAAATCCACGACTGATGAAAAATATTTTTTAAAAAATCTACTATTACTAAAAAATATTTCTTAAACAAATCCACTAATAATGAAAAAATATTTTTTTTTTAATATTAAAAAAATCCTCGAATAATGAAAAAATATTTTTTTAAACATTTTTTTTTTAAATTCCACGATTAATATAAAAGTTGTTTTTAAAAAAGACGATTAATGAAAAAATCAACGATTATTGAAAAATTATTTTTTTAAAAAATTCACGATTAATGAAAAGTATTTCTTTAAAAATCCTTGAATAATTAAAAATTATTTTTTAAACAATCCGCGAATTGTGAAAAAATATTTTTTTTTTTTTTAAAATCCACGATTAATATAAAAGTTGTTTATAAAAAAGATGATTAATGAAAAAGCAATTTTTAAAAAAATCAACGATTATTGAAAAATTATTTTTTTTTAAATATTCACGAGTAATGAAAAATATTTCTTTAAAAATCCTTGAATAATTAAAAATTATTTTTTAAAAAATCCGCGAATGATGAAAAAATATTTTTTTTACAAAGCACGACGAATAATGAACAAATATTTTTTAAAAATCCAAGATTAAAGAAAACAATTTCTTCAAAAAATCCTTGATTAATTAAAAAAGATTTTTTAAAAAATCCGCGAATGATGAAAAAAAAAATATTTTTTGTTTACAAAAAACGACGAATACTGAACAAATATTTTTTTAAAAATCCACGATTAATGAACAAATATTTTTTTAAAAATCCACGATTAATGAACAAATATTTTTTTAAAAACCCACGATTAATGAACAATTATTTTTAAAAATCTACGAATCATGAAAAAATATTTTTTAAAAAAATCCACGAATAGTAAAAAAATTGGTTTTAAAAAATTCACGATTGATAAAAAATATTTTTTAAAAAATCCACGATTGATAAAAAATATTTTTTAAAAAATCCACGACTAATGAAAAAATATTTTTTAAAAAAATCCACGACTTATGAAAAAATATTTTTTAAAAAAATCCACGACTGATGAAAAAATATTTCTTAAAATCCACGATTAATGAAAATATAGTTTTTAAAAAATCCACAATTAGTGAAAAAATATTTTTTTTTTTTTAAATTCAAGATTAATGAAAAATATTTTTTAAAAAATCCCATTTAATGAAAAAAAAATTTTAAAAAAAACACGATTGATAAGAAAATATTTTTTAAAAAATGTACGTTTAATGAAAAATAATTTTTTTAAGAAATCCACGAATAATGATTTTTTTTAATCCACGAATAGTGAAATAATATTTTTTAAAGAATACAAGAATAATGGAAAAATATTTTATAAAACAAGTAAAAAAGTATCGGTCGGCTTTGCCAACAGAGATATACCCTCAGCCTGTGTGGATTGAAATACTTTTTTCCAAAAAAAGAAATGTATGGGCGTATGAACCGACAGAAATATGGATTGGATTAAAGCTAAAAAATTTGCGGGGGATATCGATAGATAGGGCTACTAGTGAAACCTTCAGTAATAATGTCCAAAGGATCCTCGAACAGACCCTCAACTACAAAAATGTGTTGAACATTTGTATGAGTGGTACCCCAAGTATTGGACCGATTGGTCCCAAATTTGAACATAAACTAAGCTTGGACAAAAAATTTCGAAATCGAAAATTTCGACAAAATCGGTTGTTACGTTTGTGAGATATTGCGCTTATCTTTTTAGCAAATATTTTCGAACATTTGTGGGAGAGGTATTGGAAGCAGTGGACCTATAAGCACTACCATCGATTTTCATCTAATATTCGAAGAAATATAACGATATCCAAAGTGTGGACGAACGCAGTATTCGGTTCGAGCTCAACAGCCACTACATATGGTGCCATAGTGGTTTTATTTTACAACTTTCGGGCTGTTTTCTCAAGAAGTATGGACTTGCCCATGAAAAAACGTTTACTGTCGTAATTGAGACAGTGAATGCAAGATGAGTTAACAAAAATCAAAGTGATTCGAGAACAGGTCTTAAAGTGAATTTATCCAAATTTTTGTGTGGGAGGTACCCGAAAGACTGAACAAAACAAATATAGTCCATATTCGAACCTGATCTATATCTGGTAAATATATTAGGATATATAAAGTATGGACCAAATCGCTCACTCCCATCCATAGTTATCGTGCACACAATTTTTCCGAATATTTTTGAACTTTTGTAGGGGAGGTATCAGAAGGTGTGGACCGATATGGCTTATCTTCGAACTTAAACTAATTTTGCACAAATTATTACGAATACTACATTTTGAACCGACTCAGTAGATCCGTTCGAGAGCTACCTTGCGCTCCAACCACCACACATGGTGTCATAGGTTTTTTTTTGGACCTTTAAGGCTAGTTTCTCAGGAAGTGTGGACGTGCCCCTGATGAAACTTGTACCGTCGTATGGGGGCAGTGAATACAAGTTGCTACAACAAAAACCAAAGCGATTCGAGAGCAGGTCCTTACTTGGGGTCTAAAACCATTATTTCGATGAGGCACATTTTCATCGTATCAAAGTGTATATATCCTCTTTGGCCTAAAGGCTGAGTGTATAAAAATCACGATTAATGAAACAGTAATTAAAAAAAATCCACGAGTATTGAAAAATAAATTTTTAAAAATCATTGGTTAATTAAATATTATTTTTTAATAAATCCGCGAATAATAAAAAAATATTTTTAATAAAATCTACGATTAATGAAAAAATATTTTTTAAAAAAATTCGCGAATAAGGAAAAAGTAATTTTGAAAAAAAACCCACGATTAATAAAAAATTAAAAAGTCCAATATTAATTAAAAAATATTTTTTAAAAAATCCAGGATTAATAAAAAAGTATTTTTTAAAAAATGAATAAATATAAAAAACACCTTTAAATACTAACTCTCCCGATCATAGTGCCACCGAATATACATGGTTATGACATTAGGCCCAATTGTAGACGGTATATGCGTCAGTCTTAAGGAATATACCGCGTCAGAATATACTGCTAAACATAGGATGTTAAACTATGTGGGTGCTTGCCAGTCCCGAAGTCAAACTCCCTGTAGCCATCGTGCCATCGAATATGCATGATTATGGCATTAGGCCCAATTGTTGGCGGTATATGCGTCAGTCTGAAGGATTATAGCGCTAACCTTGTCAGTTTCTTCCACTCAAGGAACCAGGAAATATCCGCAGCAAATATTTACAGACTCGTTTTTTACCAAATAGCCAGCGAAAACGGCTAGGGTTATATTCAATAACCTATTTAGCTACAGGTATCTGCAATAAGTTCTGAAACATTAAATAGGTTATCTGGTCGCTACCTGACAACACTTGGGATGAAAACTAAAGAGACCTTGGGGTATATCTCGTGCATCGATAAAGTAAAATGGCACCAATGTAATATCTACTTCGCCTAGGTTACAATTACAAGAGAGAACATCTAAAGAGATGGATCTCCATCCAAAAATTTCAAGCTGCAAGAATGCAAAGTGTTGAGTCAGTCGTAGCAATCGAAAACACGCCTGCGACTGCTTTGAATGCGATCATGGATCTCTAACCTTAGAAAATATTGGTTCAATGCACAGGTCTTTAAACTTAAGTGACGGTCATCAAATTAGTGGTCAGATGCCCTCCTTATTAAAGTTTGACTCATCATTTGTAACTACTTCAAAAAGAAATATTCGGGCTGAAGGTAACCCTTCTCTGGACGCAGTTGAGAAAAGCGCTGACACCGGTGTTTACTGTGAAAATCCACTTATCAAGTACTTATTCAGCTTACGACAGCTGCTGCGTCTTTCAAGCTATCTATTTGTTGGAAGACATAAACCCAGTTTATATAGGACTATATATACCGATAGTCAGGGGGCTTACAAGTCATAGAACATATCCAGAGGTGGCTCTCAGCCCATCGACAATTTTCATAAGGTCTATTTTGAGAAGGCCGAACATGTATGGAACACGTATGCAGCATATTCAAGGTAATCTGCCCTTCGATCTTCACCTTAGAACCATTTTGCTTCTCTGATTCTGGGACTTATTACGGGTCACTGCAGAAAGAAAGAAACCTGGAGAACTTTAGCGCTAGAAACTCCAGCGGAGCAGGCACATTCTCCTGCAAATATAATAAATGGAATCTGATAACTAATAATATGGCGTACTTAGGATCTGGAAGGAACACTTTATCAAGTTTTTGTTATTAAATATGGAGATGGAAATACCCTAGAACCAATTCGAAGCGAAGGAATTGAATTATTTTATTTTAACAAAAAATATTTAAATTATTAAAAATATGTATATAAAATTATTTTTGAGCAAATTTCGATTATTTTAAACATTTTTCAATTAACAAACAAAATTAATTTCCTCCTATAAAACTTGTTGAATTACATTTCATTAGTTTTGCTGTTGTTTACATGTCTTTTGTGGTTGTTGTTGTTGTTGTTGGTAGTTTTTGTTGTAATTTTCTAGAAATCAAAAATTTGAACATAAAAATGTTAAATTGTAATAATTCTCTTTGGTTTGTCTCTTTATTATTTTCTTCTTTTTCCTTTTTGTAATTAATAATTAATAATAATTTAATTATTTAATTAAAATTAATATCTAACATTTCACATTATTGTGTGTCTCTCTTTGTGTGTTTTTTATTCTTTTTTTTTAGTTTATTATTAATTTTATTTGTTCATTATTTGACTATTAATTTGTTTTATAAACCAATTGTTCTAATTAACCTTTGTTTTCCATTTTAATAAATTTAAGCTAATTTGTTTTTTCTCTTCAGTTTTTCTTTAGCTTTTCTTAAAAAAATTCTTTTTTGCTTTTTTGTCATTATTTTCTTCTAGATTTCTTCTTCTTCTTATTATTTTTTGTTTTGTCTTCATTTAATATAGTTCCGTTTCATTTTATACTTTTATATTTTTACTAACAATGATATTTGCTAAATGTTTTCAAATTGAATTGAATTACTGTTTTTGTCTAAAAAAATTATATTAAAAATAATAAATAACATAATAATGATAAATATAAATTTATTGTTTTGTTTTACTTCACGGCTTTATCTGCTGTTTGCTTTTTGTTTTTCTTTTTTTCTAATTGAATTTCCTCTAAAAAAGAAAACAAAAAATTGTTTCTACTATTTTTTTGCGCCACTTTCATTTTCTATTCTATTTATGCATCTTCGTCTCTGCTTCGTTTGCTTCTGCTTGTTTGGTTTTTCCGTGTGTTATTTGTTGTTTTTGTTTTTGTAATAAAAAACTCATAACATAGCGATCTCTTAGACCGCCTTTGATGTTGTTTCAGGCATCCAGCGTAACATTTCACGACGCCAATTAATACTATGCTCCACGTTTTTTACTGCAAGAGGGAGAGAGATAAATGAAACAAATTAATTTCTCGGTTAATTTGATTTTAATTATTTTTTTTTTTTTGTAAATGAACTTTTCGGGTCATTATTTCTGTTAATGAAATACCTACTATCAACCTAATATTTTGAATTCAAATTTATTGAAGTCCCTATTAAAACAAATATATGTTCAAATGTGTTGGTGAGTCAAATACTTGAAATCGGAGACCTATATCCAAATCTGAACCCATTTCAATATAATTGGCCGAACTTTTTTCTTTCTATTGCAAATTCTGTCGCACATTTGAAATTTCATCAAGATTGGAAATATATTTCGAGGTTGGCACAACAAATACCTAAAATCGGACGAAAATATATACGGATGCTATATCCAAACCTGAACCGATTTAAATATAATTTGGCAAACTTATTTCTAGTGCGAATTTCCTGACATTTTCCAAATTGGATTAAAATCGGACGAAAATATATGCACACAAAAAATATCGAACGAAAAGAATATATGAGACCTATATCCAAATCTGAACCCATTTCATTATAATTTGCAAAAATTTTTTCTATAGCAAATTCTGTCGCACATTTGAAATTTCACCAATTTCGAGATACCTAAAATCGGACGAAAACTTATTTCTATTGCGAATTTCCTGACTTTTTCCAAATTGCATTAAAATTGGATAGAATTTGCTTGTTTTGTGCACGAATACCTTAAATCGGACGAACATAAATACACTCAGAAAAATATATGTTACAAATGTGTTTGGATCCAAATATATGGGACATTAGGGACTGTTGCAAACGCCTATGTTACAATTACAAGAGAGAACCTCTGGAGGGATGGATCTCCATCGGGAGCTATGAACTGTGCAAAGTGCTGAGTCAATCGTGATCATCGTAGCAATCAAAAATACGTCTTCGACTGCTTTGAATACAGTCATGGATCTCTAACCTTAGAAAATATTGGTTCAATTTCAAGGGGCGAGGACTAGTTTTACATTTTGGACATACATAGGTCTTTGAACTTAAGTGACAGTCATCACATTAGTGGTTAGATCCTCTTCTTATTAAAGATTGACTCATCATTTTTAACTACTTCAAAAAGAAATATTCGGGCTGAAGGTAACCCTCATCTCTGGACACAGTTGAGGAAGGCGTTGGAGTCGGTGCTTACAGTGAAAATCCACTCATCAAATACGAGGGGCTCTAAAAAACCTTCTGACCTAGGCAACTCGCAGTGTCACCAGGTGTCATTTGACATTTTGTTTGGAAAGTTTGACAGTTTTTAGCCTAAACGTACTCAGGTCAGTTTGACATATGACCATATGTTGGGTTGTTTACAGTGACTTGAAAAAATTACTTTTCGTCCGATAATTTTTCACAACTTCCGACGTTGGGAAGAATGCATCGACCAAATTTAATCTTTGTGTGTAGAGAAAGGACCATCCTATAGGACTATGAAAAACTGGTTAATGAATTCAATCGTGGCGGACACTCGCTAAAAAACGAAGGTCGTGAAGGTCGTCCAAAAACGGCCGTTATGCCAGAAAAAAATTAAGCCGTGCTTGAACGGATAATCCAAGATCGCCATCTTAAATACCGTCAGATAGAGACATCCTTGGATATTTATTCCACTAACTAACATTCGATATTGCTTGAACACCTGGCCGTAAAAATGGATATTTCTCGCTAGATTCAGCAAAATTGGTCAATCGCTCAAAAAAGGTTCTCGTGGATTAGTGCAAAGGAATTGTGCATAAAAACAATCGCGGTGCTTCAAACGGCATTTATAAGATCGTCACAGATGACGAATCTTGGATCTATGCTTAAAATCCCGAAACAAAACAGGAATCGACCGTTTGGGTCTCCGAAAGCGAGCCAAATCCAACCAGAGTTTTTAATGGAAATAGACCTTCGAAGCAAATGTTCGCCTGTTTCTTCGGCAATACTGACCGTGTGGCGACTCTACGGCTTGAGAAATATAGGACTGTTAATTCTGAGCATTACACTACAATTTGTTTGCCTGAAGTCTCCTGAGAAATTCGAAAAACGAACAAGAGAAGACGAATTGTTCTGCATCATGACAATGCGAGCTCTCACACATCGATTTAAACCAGCACCTGTTGGACCGGACAAAACGTAGAATTGATGGGTCATATGCCGTACAGCCCCGACTGGGGATCCAATGACTTCATTTGATTCCAGCAAATCAAGAAAAAGGGCGTGGTCAACGATTTTTGTTGCCAGAAGATGTTGTAAAAGCGTTCAAAAACCATGTTTTGGAGGTGTCTCAATCAAGCCACTGTAAACAACCCAGCATATGGTCATATGTCAAACTGACCTGAGTACGCTTAGGCTAAAAACTGTCAAACTTTCCAAAAAATGTCAAATGACACCTGGCGACACTGCGAGTTGCCTGGGCCAGCTGCTGCGCCTTTCAAGCATAGATTCAAGCTATCTGTTTGTTGGAGGACATGAACCCAGTTTATATAGGACTATATATGCCGTTAGTCAGGGAGCTTACAAGTCATTGATCATATCCAGAGGTGACAATCAGTTCATTTACAATCTTCATAAGGTCTATTTTGAGAAGGCAGAACATGGATGGAACACGTATGCAGCATATTCTAGATAATCTGTCCTCCGATCTTCCACCGTAGACCCAGTTCGCTTCTCTGACTCACTGTGGGACTTATTACGGGCCAGATCTCGAACTTTAAAATAAAAATTTGCCAAATTTGCTTATGTATTTTGGGGGGTTTTCAAAATTTTGGGCGTATGAACCGACAAAAATATGGATTGGATTAAAGCTAAAAAATTTTCGGGGGGTATCACTAGATAGAGCTTTTGTACCATACTAGCATACGAAAAACATAATATCGCTGTAAACATGGTCACTAGGAAAGCCCCGGTAAAAATATCCAAAGGACTCTCGAACGGACCCATACCAAACAAAAATTTTGAACATTTGTGTGGTTTGTACCCCAAGGATTGGACCGATAAGGCCCAAATTTGAACATGAACTAAGTTTGGACAAAATATTTCGATATCCAAAGTTTGGTCCAAATCCGTTGCTCCATTTGTGAGATATTGTGAATATTTTCGAAGTTTTGTGGGGGAGGTACCGGAAGGAGTGGACCTATAAGCACCACCTTCGAATTTCATCTAATATTCGAAGAAATATTACGATATCCAAAGTGTGGACTAACGTATTATTCGGTTCGAGCTCTCCAGTCACTACATATGGTGCCATAGGGTGTTTTATACCTTTCGGACTGTTTTCTCGAGAAGTATGGACTTGCCCCTGAAAAAACTTTTACTGACGTAATTGAAGCATCGAATGAATGAAAGTTGCTTCAACAAAAATCAAAGTGATTCGAGAGCAGGTCTTAAAGTGAATTTATCCAAAAATTTGTGTGGGAGGTACCCGAAGCAGTGGACAAATATAGTCCATATTCGAACCTGACTCATATCTGGTAGATATATTAGGATGTGTAAAGTATGGACCAAATCGGTCTCTTCCATCAAGAGTTATCGTGCGCACAATTTTTCCGAATCGGCACATTCGGACATTTTGGACCGAATCGGCAGATCCATTCGAGAGTTATCTTGCGCTTCAACCACTACACTGTGTCATAGGGGCTTTTTGCAACTTTCAGGCTATTTCTCAGCAAATATGGACTTGCCCCTGCTGAAACTTATACCGCCGTATGGGGGGCCGTGAATACAATATGCTACAACAAAAATCAAAACGATTCGAGGGCAGTTCCTAAACTGAACTTTTCCGAAATTTTGTGTGGGAGGTACCCGAAGGAGTGGACTGATTGAGTCGATATTGAAACCTTATCTAAGTCTGGTACACACTTCACGATGGGCAAAGTATGGACCAAATCGGTCACTCCCTTCAAGAGTTATCATGCGAACAATTTTTCCGAACATTTTGGAACTTTGGTGGGAGAGATACCTGAAGGAGTGGACCGATATGGCTTATGTTCGAACTATGTGTGGACAAAATACTACGAAGGCCAATTTTTGGACCAAATCGGTTGATCCGTTCGAGAGTTGTCTTGCGCTCCAACCAGCGGTTGTCTCAGCGGTTTTTTGTAACTTTCAGGCTATTTTCTCAGGAAGTATGGACGTGCCCCTAATGAGACATGTTCCATCGTAAGCGGGACAGTGAATACAAGTTGCTACAACAAAAATCAAAGAGATTCGAGAACAGGTGATAAACTGAATTTTTCCGAAACTTTGTGTGGGAGGTACCCAAAGGAGTGGACTGATTGAGTCCACTCTAGAACATCATCTAAGTCTGGTAGAAATTTCACGATGTCCAAAGTATGGACCTAATCGGTTACTCCCTTTTAAGGGTTATAGTGCGCACAAATTTTCCGATCATTTCCGAACTTTTGTGGGGGAGGTACCGGAAGGAGTGGACCGATATAACCCATCTTCGAACTTAAACTAAGTTTGGACAAAATATTACGAAAGGCCCCCCACACGGCGGTACAAGTTTCATCAGGGGCAAAAGCCCACTTCCTGAGAAAATAGCCTGAAAGGTTCAGAAAACCCCTATGACACCGTGAGTAGTGGTTGGAGCGCAAGATAACTCTCCAACGGATCTGCCGATTCGATCCAAAATTTGGCCTTCATAATATTTTGTCCAAACTTAGTTTAATTTCGAAGATAAGCCATATCGGTTCACTCCGTCAGGTACCTCCCCCACAAATGTTGAAAAATGTCCGGAAAAAATGTTTGGTCCATACTTTACGCATCCTAATATATCTACCAGATATAGATCAGGTTTGAATATGGACTATATTTGCACATTTCTCGGGTACCTCCCACACATATTTTGGAAAAGTTCACTTTAAGACCTGCTCTTGACTAACTTTGATTTCTGTTGAAGCAAATTGCAATCGCTGTCTCAATTACGGCGGTAAAAGTTTTTCATTGGCAAGTCCATACTTCTTCGGAAAACAGACCGAAAGTTGTAAAAAACCCTATGGCACCATATGTCGTAGCTGTAGAGCACAATAACTCTCGAACTGATAAACCGATATGGTCCAAAATTTGGTCTTCGTCATATTTTGTCCGAACTTAGTTTAACTTCTAAAATGGCCCATATCTGTCCTCTCCTTAGGATACCTCCCCCGCAAAAGTTCAACATTTGTATCCAAGTGCAGTTAAGGGTCTGTTCGGAGATCCTTTTGAAATTTATACCGATGATGTTCTTTGTGGTCCTGTTTACAGCCATATTATGTTTTTCGTGGACAAGTCCATGCTTCCTGGCATACTGGTCCAACAAGTGTACGATAACCCATTGAAATGACTAGTGGGCGCGATATCTATCGAAAAGATATGACTCTCAAAATAAGATCCACTTCCGTAATGTACTATGTCGGTCCATTCCCTCCTTCGCAAAACTATTGAACTTTAATCTTAATCCAGATTTTTGTCGGCAAGTTCAAATAACCAAAAAGTGTCACAAAATTCTGAAAAGACCCCTAAATACATTCGGTCTGTCCGTAGATGAAAGTTGCAATTCACATAGGCTGAGGGTAAAATATTTAAAAGTATCCACGTCTTTGGAAAATATATTTAAAAGTATCCACGTCTTTGGAAAAAAATGTTTAAAAAAATCCACGTCTTTGGAAAAAATATTTAACAAAAATCCACGTCTTTGGAAAAAATATTTAAAAAAAATTCACGTCTTTGGACAAAATATTAAAAAAAACCAAGTCTTTGGAAAAAATATTAAAAAATCCACGTCTTTGAAAATAATATTTAAAATATTCCACGTCTTCGGAAAAAAATTTTAAAAGTGCCACGTCTTTGGAAAAAATATTTAAAAGTATCCACGTCTTTGGAAAAAAAATGTTTAAAAAAATCCACGTCTTTGGAAAAAATATTTAAAAAAAAATTCACGTCTTTGGAAAAAATATTAAAAAAACCAAGTCTTTGGAAAAAATATTTAAAAATCCACGTCTTTGAAAATAATGTTTAAAATATTCCACGTCTTCGGAAAAAAATTTTAAAAGTGCCACGTCTTTGGAAAAAATATTTAAAAGTATCCACGTCTTTGGAAAAAAATGTTTAAAAAAATCCACGTCTTTGGAAAAAATATTTAACAAAAATCCAAGTCTTTGGAAAAAATATTTAAAAAAAAATCACGTCTTTGGAAAAAATATTAAAAAAAACCAAGTCTTTGGAAAAAATATTAAAAAATCCACGTCTTTGAAAATAATATTTAAAATATTCCACGTCTTCGGAAAAAAAATTTAAGAGTGCCACGCCTTTGGAAAAAATATTTAAAAGTATCCACGTCTTTGGAAAAAATGTTTTTAAAAATCCACGTCTTTGGAAAAAATATTTAAAAAAAAATTCACGTCTTTGGAAAAAATATTAAAAAAAACCAAGTCTTTGGAAAAAATATTAAAAAATTCACGTCTTTGAAAATAATATTTAAAAAAAAATTCACGTCTTTGGAAAAAATATTAAAAAAACCAAGTCTTTGGAAAAAATATTAAAAAATTCACGTCTTTGAAAATAATATTTAAAATATTCCACGTCTTCGGAAAAAAATTTTAAAAGTGCCACGTCTTTGGAAAAAATATTTAAAAGTATCCACGTCTTTGGAAGAAAAATGTTTAAAAAATCCACGTCTTTGGAAAAAATATTTAACAAAAATCCACGTCTATGGAAAAAATATTAAAAAAAAATTCACGTCATTGGAAAAAATATTAAAAAATCCACGTCTTTGAAAATAATATTTAAAATATTCCACGTCTTCGGAAAAAAAATTTAAAAGTGCCACGTCTTTAGAAAAAATATTTAAAAGTATCCATGTCTTTGGAAAAAAAATGTTTAAAAAAATCCACGTCTTTGGAAAAAATATTTAAAAAAAAAAAATTCACGTCTTTGGAAAAAATATTAAAAAAACCACGTCTTTGGAAAAAATATTAAAAAATCCACGTCTTTGAAAATAATACTAAAATATTCCACGTCTTCGGAAAAAAAATTTAAAAGTGCCACGTCTTTGGAAAAAATATTTAAAAGTATCCACGTCTTTGGAAAAAAATGTTTAAAAAAATCCACGTCTTTGGAAAAAATATTTAACAAAAATCCAAGTCTTTGGAAAAAATATTTAACAAAAATCCAAGTCTTTGGAAAAAATATTTAAAAAAAAAATTCACGTCTTTGGAAAAAATATTAAAAAAACCAAGACTTTGGAAAAAATATTAAAAAATCCACGTCTTTGAAAATAATATTTAAAATATTCCACGTCTTCGGAAAAAAAATTTAAGAGTGCCACGCCTTTGGAAAAAATATTTAAAAGTATCCTCGTCTTTGGAAAAAATGTTTTTAAAAATCCACGTCTTTGGAAAAAATATTTAACAAAAATCCACGTCTTTGGAAAAAATATTTAAAAAAAATTCACGTCTGTGGAAAAAATATTAAAAAAAACCAAGTCTTTGGAAAAAATATTAAAAAATTCACGTCTTTGAAAATAATATTTAAAATATTCCACGTCTTCGGAAAAAAATTTTAAAAGTGCCACGTCTTTGGAAAAAATATTTAAAAGTATCCACGTCTTTGGAAAAAATGTTTAAAAGTATCCACGTCTTTGGAAAAAAATGTTTGAAAAAATCCACGTCTTTGGAAAAATATGTTTAAAAAAATGCACGTCTTTGGAAAAAATATTTAAAAAATCCACGTCTTTGGAAAAAATATTTAAAAAAATCCACGTCTTTCGAAAAAATATTTAAAAAAAACAAGTCTTTGGAAAAAATATTAAAAAAATCCACGTCTTTGAAAATAATATTTAAAATATTCCATGTCTTCGGAAAAAACTTTATAAAGTGCCACGTCTTTGGAAAAAAATGTTTAAAAAAAACACGTTTTTAAAAAAATATTTGAAAAAAATCGAAGTCTTTGGAAAAAATATTTAAAAAAACCAAGTCTTTGGAAAAAATATTAAAAAAAATCCACGTCTTTGAAAATAATATTTAAAATATTCCACGTCTTCGGAAAAAAATGTTAAAAGTGCCACGTCTTTGGAAAAAATGATTAAAAAAATCCACGCTTTTAAAAAAATATTTGAAAAAAATCGAAGTCTTTGGAAAAAATATTAAAAAAAAATCCACGTCTTTGGAAAAAATATTTAAAATAAATCCATGTCTTTGGAAAAATATTAAAAAAAATCCACGTCTTCGGAAAAAATTTTAAAAGTGCCACATCTTTGGAAAAAATATTTAAAAGTATCCACGTCTTTGGAAAAAAATGTTTAAAAAAAATCCACGTTTTTAAAAAAATATTTTAAAAAAATCCACGTCTTTGGAAAAAATATTTAAAATAAATCCACGTCTTTGGAAAAAATATTAAAAAAATATTATTAATATTAAAAAAATCACATGGAAAAAAGTGTTGTCACGGCGTGTTAGTGTTCAGAACCAAACTCATAACTTTCAAAGGCTACGCTAAGCGTTTGTCATGAAAGCCATACAAAGATTTGAACAAAAAAATTCAACTTTGTAAAAAAAAGGTTCCATTTGAAAGAGGAAATAAGTTAGAGGATAGCGAAGCCGCCCCACAGTCGATGTGTCTGAGGAGCCTTCCTAAACCAAAGGCGAAACATGCATGTCACACAGTGGTGATTGTGTGGGTTCGTATCGTCGGCTTTCCTTTTTCAAAAAGCACCTTGGTCAGTAAGCTCGAAAATAATGTTTAAAAAATCCACGTCTTTGGAAAAAATATTTAAAAATATCCAGGTCTTTTAAAAATGACAACTTTTTATGGACTTTATGCTTAGCAATTCAAAAATAGGTATTTTCTACCTTACTTCTTCGGTCCATTGTCAAACCGAAGAGGATTTTAAATATGCCAACAGATTTCGTCTGAAGCCCTTCTTTTCTCTTACGGACTTTGTCGGATTTTTTCGCCTATTGATGCTGTTTAGGATTTGTTATAGTACATTATGACTGGCCACTAACTCGGTCCGGGGTCTGCTAGTTCCAAATATTAAATAAAAAAAGATTATAAAGAAAGAAACTTCACTTACCCAGTAGTCAGACATCGGTTTCAATACTGACCGCCATGGCACTATTGTGCCTCTGGTTTAAATTGCTAGACCCTCGAATGCCATTCTGTTGAGGTTGTTGTTGCTGTTGTTGTTGTGATTGAAGCTGCAGCTGTAGCTGCTGTTTTTCGAATGACTGTTGAGTCCTTAGAAATGGAGCTAAATGACGACCTGGATGATCAGTCAGGCCCGGTGTACCGATGCCATCATCTAAATCCATAATATCTGAAGATGATTCAGACAAGGAAGATTTTCGATAATGTTGACCTACAAGGAAATTTAGAACAAAAACATAATTAATGTTACGAAATGATTCTTGTGATAACGATAATTCAAAGAATAGAGAGTGAGACGCACACAATAGGATTCTACAAATAGTTTACTAATAGAGTTGGATAGACAGAGAGAAAAAGAGGGTGACAGTTACCTAACGCACCAGGCATATATGAACAGCTTGTAACATGATTGAAGTTTTGACTTTGCATTTCCTCTTGATCCGTTTCGCGATGATAGAAATAATTGAAATTACTCACAATAACGGGTACGGGTAGAGCGATTGTCAGTACACCAGCTATCACACATAGCGAACCAACGATTTTACCCCAGAAGCCGACGGGTCTGTTGATGGATTTTGTTTTTTTTTTGTTGTTTTGTATTTTGGGACAGGTTCAATAAGAGATAGAAAATATTAATTACAAGTTCAAGAGTCATTTGTCAAGAGAAGAGAGAGGGGGGTTAGAGAAAGAAAAAAAGTAACGTATACGAAATTAAAGTTTAACGAAAGAAGAGACACAACAAAAAAGTAATTGAGAATTCTCACATTTTAGTGTTTTAGTTGGGAGATAGAGAGAGAGAAGAAAGGGAGAAAAAATAAACAACTTAACGAAAACTTTAAACTAACGAAAAATACACCAATTTACAAAGACGAAAGTAGAATAAATTTGATAAAACTAATGAACAGTTTTTTTTTAAATGAAAATACAAAAAAATCTAAACCAAAATTTTTTTCTTAAAAAAAAAAAACTGAAAATTTACACTAATAGTTCAAAATGAGCGACATTATGAGAGTTGGCGAATGATCGTTATACATATAAATAACAGATGGAGAGAGCGAGATAAAGAGGGATATAGTTACAGATACAACGACAAAAATTATTGATGTATGTAATAATGAGTATATGTGTTGGTTTTTGTATGACAAGAGCTTTTGAAATGCAAATTAAAACGATAGACATTTATATTGCGATACATATCGAGAGAGATAGGAGGAGTTGTACACAGTTTATGAAACAAATAGTGATTTATATTGAAAACGAACGAACGAGCGAGCGAGAGATTTGTAAAAGTTATGAATGATACACTTATTACATTTGTGGACATTATGTTCTCTTTTTTTTTCTTTACGCTGAAAGTCCATCATTTTTTTATTTGTTCTTTTACGGGTTGCTCATCTAGTTCTCCTAAGGCTACAGGATCTGGAGATACTCTGTTCTTTTACTCACACACATATAGTATATAAAAATATATTTACCATTATTTTTTATTTACATACTTAAATACTTAATATTAGGAGCATTCATTAATTAGGAACGAAAAGCTTTAATTCATGTGTTGTTATATACTTGCAAGCTTTATATTTTACTCATAAGCAATATCGTGCTTTTTAGCTTTATTATTATTTTTTTTTTGGCTAGCTTCTATATAATATAACTTTCAAAAGCTCATGCATTTGCAAAGTGCTTTTGTTAGAATAATGATTAGATGAATGATTTAAACAAGTTTTTTATGATTTAAAAAAAAGGAGGGGAAGTGTCAATGAAAATATTTTGTGTGAGAAGAAATGGTTGCTTAGTTTGAAAAAATAGCTTTTCGTACTATATATTTTTTTTTGTGTTGCAGTTTTTTTTGGGTAATACAAAGTGTAGACATACACAGATAGAGCTTTCACAAAATAACTTATTTTGGCTACAGAATGAAAAAAAGTTAAAAAATTAATTGGAAATTTGATTTTTAACTTTAAGTATCACTTACCCAATTACCATTTTCAGCTGAGGTCCATACAAGATTAATTTTTTTATTTTTTTAACATATTTATGTGGAAGTACCTTGGGGTACCCAAATATAAGTTAAATAATAGTTTACTACTTTAACAGGCTACACTGATACCTATGCAATTACATTTTAAGCATTAAGATTCATATGTTGGGTTCCTAAATATATATTTTGCATTTTCGGGTTTTTAACTAATATGAAATATGGGGGCTGCACGAAAACCATCTGGCCTAGGTAACACCGCGTGTTTTTCCTATATACCACTGAACAAAATATGCTATTTTGCCAAAAACGTTGCATTTATTAACATTTGTTTTGTTGTTTTATTTATTAATTTATCTAAAACATCCTAAAAACTTCTTTTTTTTGCGATTTTAAGAACGGGTTAAAAATTGGTGCACCAGCATTAGTGGGTATTAATAAATGAAGTTTTTTGTGCCTATGATATGTTTAAATATTACATATTTCATATTAAAATGCTATTTCGTATTTAAATAGTCATCTTTTGAAGAAAATATGCCTTTAATATTTGGTAGATCATTTGGCTCGGATGCTCAATCATATAATTCCCAAGTTGTAGTTATTTGATCATCAGTTTACTCGTAGTTAGTTTATTTTCCGGTTGGTACAATAATTGCCAAGTCATTTTCAAAATCGAAAAAATTACGCAAATTTTGAAATGTTTAAGATAAATTCCTAAATAAAACAACAAAACAAATTAAAAAAAAAATATTTTTAAATTTTTTGGTAAAATAACAAATGTTTCACATTGGTGGTATAAAGGAAAAATTGTATTGACAAATTTAAAAAAATAAGAAAAAATAGTAATCATTCGAATCCCACTATCAAATAGGACTTAACATTTTTGTAATTGATCGTAGTTTAATACAAAAACATTTCAGGAAAATCGAAGGGGTCAATCATTGTTCAAAATTGATCTTAAATATTAAATCGCAAAAATTGCATCCAAGCCCACAGTGCAAAATTGTTTTCTATTTTTTTATTAAATAGCTGATAAAACAACAAACCATACGAAAAAAGATTTTTTTCAAATTGGACCAATATTTAAGAAGTTGTGAGAATTTCTTTGCATATAGTTTTTACAGAATTCGACTTTTTCAAGGCGCGATATCTCTGGAACCGTTAGTCAAAGAAATATACTAAAATGTTTTGCTGATTAACAGCATCACCGCAGCAAAAAATAAAGGAAATCAAGTACCTCATTTTGAAAAAGTGTCCGATTTCACTCAGAAACCTCCATATGTAAATAGGGCATTGAATGGAAATTGTGTCCGAAAAAATGTTTTCTATGCACGGTGCACTTGAATCAAATTTAAATGGAAAGTGCTTACACCTACGAAGTTTTTGCGTATACTGAAACAATGTTCATAGATGAGAAAAATCAAAAAACAAAAAAAACTCACCGGAGCGTTTTTTTTAATAAATCGTGATCCAAGTTGACATTTTTAGGGGTTGTTTATGTTTTTGCGATTTTGCTTGAAAATGGGAATAAAGAAAAGGTTATAGCTATCAAAATCCTCTACAAGATTGTCCTTATTGATATTTTCGTAGGTTTTACAACTTTTAAGATATAGAGGTTAAAGTTGGGACAATTGAAAAAACAATGCCATGACTGCAATTTCCCAACTTAAACTTATATATCTAAAAAAAATGGTACAACCTAGGAAAAATTACATAAGCCAGTCTTGTAGTGAATTTTCACAGCTGTTAGATTTTCTGAGGTCCCACGCCGATACGACTTGCCGTATTCAAGCAAAATTCAAGCGAAACCTTAACAAAAGAACCTAAAAATGTAAACTGAGCTTCTTTATCTCCAAAATGGTACAGCCTGAGAACAAATCATAAACGTCAATCCTGTATAGAATTTTTACAGCTACAACAATTTCTTTAGCTCCATTTCGATTGGACTTGCTGTTTCCAAGCAAAATCGTGAAAACCTAAAAAACACCTAAAAATGTGAATTTTGACCGCGATTTATTTAAAAATCCCTACAGCGTTTTTGTTTTTGGACTTTTCTCATCTATGAACATTGCTGTTTCAGAATTCACAAAAAATTCCCCTTTGTTAGCGGATTTCATTAAAACTTCACCCTTCATGACATTGTTTTATAAGGCGGCGATACAGTCAGTGCATTGTCCCAATTTGAACTTCAATATCTCAAAAATGGTAAGACCTACGACAATACCGTAAAGTCTAATCTTTCACAGCTACAACATTTTCTTCAGTCTCATTTTGATAGGACTTGCGGTTTCTAAGAAAAATCTTGAAAACCTAAACAATCCCTAAAAATGCCAAGTTTGATCGCGATTTATTTAAAAAGCGCTATGGCGATTTTTTTTGTTTTTTGATTTTTTTCTGAATCCGCAAAAACTCCCCAGGTGTAAGCACCTTCCATTTAAATTTGATTTGTGTAAATATATTTAAAGACGTCAGAGCCCAAGAAGGTTTTCTAATTTTTTTTTAAATCAAAATGTTTCTTCGAATTTTTCTAGAATTTTTTTCCGAATTCGGACCGATTTCTATCAGAAGGCAGCTCTACTATTTTTTTTTTTTAGAATTTTCTTAGAAAAGCTTTCTGATATCGGTGCCCACGTCAACATCAGGATTGGAAACTTTTCAGAGATTCGAAACCAATTCGAAAAATGTTACCTGGTGTCAGAGGTTGAGGGTATATATTGGTAAATTTAACTAATAGTTTTTACATGTTTGTATGTAATTTTTATTAATGGAAATCTTATGGAAATATTCACTGAGACGATTCAAATTCGTTTGAAATACGACCAAACTTCTGTTTTTTTTAATATTTGATTTAATTTTTTTTTCAATCACAACAACAGGAATTGAATTATAAGATTTTAAATCATTGTGTGTCTAACAACTACACATTTTATATGAGTTTTATACTATCGAATATACTCAGGAAGTATAAACCGAGGGGTTTATGTCACCGTTGCACATTGTGAAATATGAACATATTTTCAATTTTAATATTTTCTACAAAAACTACTGAACTGATTTTCCTGAAATTGTCAGGGAATGTACGGTGATGGTCTCCGGTTAAAATAGGCTACATATTTTGTAGAATTTCGAAATGGGCGGGGTACTTGCCCTATACCATATTTCTTTAAAAACCCTATATTTAGAAAGAAAATTTTACCGCGCCCACTTTTTTCAATTTTCAATTTAATTTTTTTCTGCAAAAACTACTGAACCAGAAATTTTCATACAATTTTGCAGCAAAAGCTCAATATTCGCCATTGTTATGTATATTTTATGAATTTCGGAGGAGGTTGGGTACCTTCCCCACACCTTTCTCTCAAACGCTATAAGCCAAACTCATGATTAATTATATCGGTTTCAACATAAATTTTGGGAGGCAATGTGGTTGTGTGTACCCTAGGTACATATATAATTGTTCCACAAACATCCCAGACGGGACAAAGGAGACTTCTCTCATATCAATGAGTGCACCCCGATTCATATTAACTCAATGATATGGGACCTACTGTTTATCGCCGAGTCCGAACGGCGTGTCTTACGACACCACTTTATAGAGAAGTTTTACATGGCTGAAATACTCAGGAAATGTCGTCACCATTACTGAGGGGTATTTTGCCACCGTTGAAAATTTTGATGTTGCCTGGCCGGGGAATCCAACCCACGACCTTCTGCGTGCAAGGCGGGTGTGCATACCATTACACCACGGTGGCACCCAGCCTAGGTACACATTTGGAGCCAAAACATCGGACCACACCCACGTTTTTAAATATGTTATATCTTGAAAACTGATGACCATGCCCATTCCTTTCAATACATTATTTTTCTAAAACTACTAAACCAAACTTCATGCAATTTTCAGAAAATGTTCAAGAATGTCCCGTGGTTCAAAATGCTATATATTTGCAGACGAATTTCGGGGGCTTATTGTTTTATAATCGCTATATTTGCTAAACTTATGAGTGCATCGGCTTGCAAATTAATTCTCGAGACAACGCACAGTGTTGCCGCTTCCATACAAAAGTGGACACAAATAGAAGGAGTTGACCTAGGTTGATGAATTTTTGCACAAGTAGTTATAAGGGCATAGGAATGAAAATTTTCAACTTTGGTCCATATCGGTTCAGATTTGGATAAAGCCTCCATATATATCTTTCCCCGATTTTGCTACAACATGTTCAATTTCGATCGAATAGCCTTCAAATTTAATATGTAATATTTTCTTAGGCCCCTAAGTAGCTGTACTGATTTTCAAAAAAATCGGTTCAGATTTGGATATAGCCCCTATATATATCTTTCCCCGATTTTGCTATAACTCGGTCAATTTTAATCGAATAGCCTTCAAATGTTATATGCCATATTTTCTTAGGCCCCTGAGTAGTTTCACCGATTATTTATAAAATCAAAATCGGTAAAACTGAACAGTGACTGAGGAAACATCCTACGTTAAATTTGTACGCTATTCATCAAAAATGGAGCGAATTATAGCAAAATCGGGGGAAGATATATATAGGGGCTGTATCCAAATCTGAACCGATTTTTGTAAAAATCGGTGTAGCTACTCAAGGGCCTAACAAAATAACACATACTAAATTTGAAGGCTTTTCGATCAAAATTGAACGAGTTGTAGCAAAATCGAGAAACGATATATATGGGGGCTATATAAAATCTGAACCGATATATCTCAGAAGGTTGCAGGGATGGGCAGAATATTTGTGCACATCTTGATTTGGAAGAGATGTGCAATTAACGGAAAACAAGAGCCAAGGTGGCAATCAACAGATCTACTCTACTAAATATTAAGATTTTGAAGTTTTTTTTTATCAAATTTAAATTTTTAATTCTTGATAACGGTACTTTGCCCATGTGCAGTTGATGTCAACTTGTTGTACTAAAATTTTATATTTATAGCCCACCCATCAAATCCCCATCCAAAACGTTTAATATTAACAACAAACTTTTCAGAAAACGTTATTTTAAATGTCGTATAATTTTCATATGATTATCGCTTTAGATTACCTGGGAAATATTTTTCATATTTAAAGACCTCTAACTTCATTATGGATGCACATATCGACAAAATTCTTTCAGATTCGTTGTATCGGATTTGTTTACTGTTAGAAAAAAACATAAACATATGTAAAAGTCAACATCACATTTTTTGATTTTTGTCCACGCGACAACACTGTGCAACGTTGGTTGCGCCCCCGATCATGAAAAACGATATATTTACAAATTTTCTTAAATGGTGAGTGGTGGTAACTGTCTAGCAGCCATGAAAAACTAAATATGCGGGAAAATTCGATTTAAAAATTTTTTTAACTTTTATAATTAGAATGCTTTAGGATAAATACAGGGGACATGAACGATAATAAATCCTAAATAGTATCAATTGGCGAAAAAATGTTTGACAATGGACCGAAGATGTGATATAGAAAATACCTATTTTTGAATTGTCAAGCATAAAGTAAATAAAAAGTAGTCATTAAAATTCATTACGACGGGCCAAAACGCGGATTATCGGGGTCTGCTAGTTTAAGATAAAACTCATCTTCGAATGAGCGATTTATTTTATACTCCTTCCTTTTTTTCTACATAAATTGTTAATTGTATGCAAATATGGATACTACGTGAAAACAAGTAAAAAATATCAGTCGGCTTGGCCTCAGACCTTAAATAAGTAACTCACAATACTTCTACATAATACGTCTATATAATACGATATACAACGTTTGGATAAAATCGGTTTCTACCTTCGAGTGTTATCTTTAGTTGGTGCCGCCAGGCTTTTTGGAGCTTTTTGACCATTGTCTCAAGAAGTAAGGACTTATCCCCGAAAAAAACATTTTCCGTAGTAATGGGGAAAGCGAATACAATTTGTTACAACAAAAATCAAAGGAATTCGTTTGGACCGATTCGGCTGATCTGTTCGAGGGTATCGTGCACTCCAGCCGCTACACATGGTGCCATAAGGGTTTTTTACAGCTTTCGGACCATTTTTTCAGAAGTATGGACTTGCCCCTGAAATAAAAACGTGTACTTTTGCAATGGGGCTAGTAAATACAAGTTGCTACAAAAATAAGCAAAACGATCCGAGAGCAGGCCTTAAACTGCACTTTTCCCAAATTGTGTGTGGTAGGTACTCGAAGGAGGAGTTACTGCCTTTGAGAGTTGTCGCGCGCACCATTTAACCGAAAAGTTTTGAAGTTTTGTGGAGGTACCTGAAGGAGCGCAAAAATATTACGAAGGCCAAACTTTTGACCGAATCGGCAGATCCGTTCAAGAGTTAACTTGCGCTCCAACCACTACAAACGGTATCATAGGGTTTTTTGTAACTTTCAGGCTTTTTTTCAGAAAGTATAGACTTGCCCCTGACGAAATTTGTACCTCCATATGGGGGCAGCGAATACAAGTTGCAACAACAACAAACAAATCAAAGGGATTCGAGAAACAAATCAAAGGGATCCGATTAAGTCCATATTGGAACCTCATCCAAGTCTGGTAGAAATTTCACGATGTGCAAAGTATGGTCCAAATCGGTTACTCGCTTCAATAGTTTCGTGCGCACAAATTTTCCGAACATTTTGTGGGGAACGTACCGGAAGGAGTGGACCGATATAACCCATCTTCGAACCTAAACTAAGTTTGGACAAAATATTACGAAAGCCACATTTTGGAAACGGATTTCGTCCAAACATACTTGGGGTCTAAAACCATTATTTCGATGAGGCACATTTTGCCCGTATACTGAGGGTATAAAAAACACCTTTTTCTCAGTTCCACATTCCAAATTTAAGAATTTGTGATCCAACCCTGTGCCCAATACATAGAGCAAAATGTATGGCACTTGTCGGTCCCTTCCAGTTCGATTTTTCAAAAACCCACACGGTGCTCTTGAAGCTACTTTAAATGGAAGGAGCTTACACCTGGAAATACAATGTTAATAGATGAGGAAAATAAAAAAACAAAAACATCGCCGGAGCGCTTTTAAAATAATACGCGATTCAAGTTGGTATTTTTAGGGATTTTTTAGGTTTTTACGTCTTTGCTTGGAAACCGCAAGTTCTATCAAAATGGGACTAAGGAAACTGTTATAGCTATGCAAATTCTCTACAAGATTGGCTTTTATGATAATTTCATAGGTTTTACCGTTATTGAGTTCAAAGTGGGACAATTCATTGAATGTATCGCTACCTTATTAAACAATGTCACACAACACGTAGCCGGTTGTGGACATAACCCAGATGTGAAAATCGTTTACCTAGGCCAAATCAATTGAATAAAAGTATAATCGGTGTCCGTACAGATAAAAGCTGGCTTTAAAAATTAGTTGAAAAATATTTGATTTTACTTATCGTTGATTCAGAATTAACTTAATTCGACAAAGGCTTCTTTTTGGAAAAGCCATGGGCATTTTTCCCTGCATAACTAAGAAATAATAATTAATAATTTTGTAAAGTTTTTTAGAGACGAAATCTGGCAAGCAATTTTCAAAAGAAAACTTAAACAACCAATTCAAGAATTTTTTGTATTTTTTTAATTTTTTTTAATAATTTTTATTTTTTCTCTTTTTTCGCAATCACCTTATGTTGTTTTGGTTGTTGTTATTATTTATTATTATTGGCTTCATTTGCTTTGTTGATTATTTTATTATTATTTGTTGTGTTTGTTATTTTTATTGTTATATAATATTTTTATTATAATAATTTATAAAGAAATTGTTGTTATTATAATATACTTGTTATTTGTTGTTGTTAATTATTTTCTTTTGCACTTGTCTAATAAATAATATTTTTAGTTTGTTTGTTGTTGTTGCTGTTTGTGGTAGTTGTTGTTATTTTGTTTGTTAATAAATTAGCTTAGCTTTGAGTTTTTGATGTTGTTTTTTTTTTATTTTTTTGAAAACGCAGTATTTTGTTGGGTTTTTAAAAAGTGGGGGCATTTAGTTAATAGTTCTATTAGCAGCAGCTTAGCTTCTTTTTTTTTCTTTTTTAAGAGGAGGGAAGTTTATTGAAACTAATATCTTGTGTAAGTGTTTTGAGTGAGTTTTTTTTAATTATTTTTTGTTTATTAATGATAACGATTATAAAACATTTCCTTTTAGTTTTTTGTTAATTTAATATCTTAACAACAATGTTTATTTTGTCATAGTATTAAGCTGTGATTATTTTGAAATGGGGGGTTTTAAACGATTTGTTGCTGTTGTTAATAAAAAATAATAAAAAAATGCTAAATTGATTTTGTGGGCATAATATTTTGTTAAAGTATTACTGGTTTTGTAACTATTTTCTTTTTTAAATTTTATTTTTTGTTTGTTTTGGAAAATACCTTTTCATTGTTGTTAATAATGTTGTGTTTCTTAGGACATTTTTTCTAGCAAATAATTTGAAAGTTTTGAAACTTAATTTGAAAATATTTCGCTAACTAAAAATTGTTTAACTCAAAAACCATAATTCCTATTTGTTTTATATTTTTTAATTTGTTTTTTTGTTTTGCGTTTTATACTATTTTCCAGTCTTTATATCTTGTTGTAAATTAAATATTTTTTTGTTGTTGATTTGTTTTGTATTTTGAGTCAAAGATTGATGGAAATTTTAAATAGGTTATATATTAAATTTTAATACAAAAACTAATTGCATTTTTTCGGTTTTGTTTGGAAAACTTGAAACGATTGTTTTGGGTTTATTTTACAAAAGATAGAGACCGTCTTAAGCTTTTTCCTTCTTCGATTCAAAGCGGCAAATAAGACACCGTAAAAAAGGGAATATAGAAATTATTAATTGGGACAAATGACATCAATACAAAAATTTAATGAATTGTGGGAATTGAAGTTAAGGGTCTTAAATAATTTTTTTGGTGTAACAGTTTCAACGATATCGTTAAAAGAAATCAGAACCCCTGAGAAAAAAAATATATTTTTTTAACGGTGTTATATAAAAATAGTAAAACCAAATTTTGAAATTTTTTTAAGAAATTTAAATTTTCTAATAAAAATTATTTTCTAAAGAAAATGCATATTATGTTAATTTTGTTATTCATTATTTTTTATTTGCAGCGATATGTTTGTTTCTTTTTTGTGTTAATTTATTCAATTAAGTAGTTTCTTTAAAGAAAAAAAATTCTAGTATTTTTTTTTATTTTGAAATTGAAGCATGAAAACTGTGTTTTTTCATCTGGGGACTTTTGTTGCGAAAGAAATTTAAAAAAAGCCAAAAAAGATTACATATTCTAGTCTATGTGAATGAGAGAGAGAGAGAAAAAAATGGTTGGTAAAATTTCGTTAACGTGTTTTTTCTTGTTTAGTGTGGTTGCTGTTGTTATGTAGTTATTTTACTCTGGCATTTGTTGTGTCTCCTCTATTTACATATTTTACATGAAATTACAAAAAAGTCTGCTAAACTTAGCTATTTAATTGGCTATTTACATGGTTTTTCTTTTTTGGTAATTGTTAATGGCATTTTCTGTGATATTGTTTTTTATTTTTTGTTTTTTTTTTTAATTAATTTAAAATTACAAATAAACTAAACTACATTTACTAAGTACATTACTCTGTTATTTAAATTTAATTTTTTAAGCGTTTTATTACTTTGAGTGTTACAATACGAAAAGAAAATAAATATTATTAATAAATAGAAAAAATAATTAAAATATACTTTAACCCGAGCTTGAAATTTTTAGGATAATTCAATTCCTTATGTGTTTATTTGTTATGTCTTCTCGACTCGAAAAATGTTTTCGTCCCCTATTGACCTTAGAAGTTTATATCTTGGTCTTCTGCCTTTATGATGTTACCATCCGTTTCCTTTTTTCGGTTAGAGAGAAATATGGCATCAGCCTGTGACAGTACTAAAAGGAACAGACAATCTAAATGTGCTAATAACGGATCCCTTGTTAAAAAAAACTTTTTAATGGATAACAAAGGTAGAGAGATGTATGAAGGAGAGATTCTTATTATGGGTTCTTTTCCAGAGCCATATCTCAGAAAATATATTCTTCTCTTTATACACTTTTTGGTAGCCGTAGCAACTTAAAAATCTATGTACTAACCCATTAGTTTTACTCATCTCATCTGCCGATCATCTGCATGAGGAGATTAAGATTATTCCCGTACGACAGCACAATGAACAAGTTTCTGGCCTTGGCAACACTCACTGTCGCCAGGGGTCATTTGAATTTTTTTTGGAAAGTTTGGCAGTTTTAAGCCAAAGCGTACTCAGGGCAGTCGTATGTCAGACCATGTGTTGGGTTGTTTACAGTGACTTGAAAAAATCAATTTGCAAAAAAATGGAATTTACTTGTGAACATTTTCGTCCGATCATTTTTCACAACTTTCGACGTGGATAATCACGGCAAGAGTGCATCGATCAAATTAAAACTTTGTATGTCGATAAAGGACGATCCTATAGCACTATGAAAAATTTTTAATGAATTCAATCTTGACCGACACTCGCCAAAAAAAAAACGAAGTTCGTCAGGGTCATCCAAAAACGGCCTTTGTGCCAGAAAAATTAAGCCGTGCGTGAATGGATAATGCAAGATCAACATGTTATGTACCGTGAGATTGAGGCATTTTTGGGCATTTATTTCACCAACTAACATTTGATATTGCATGAACATTTGGCGGCAAAAATGGGTTTATTTCGTCAATCAATTTCAAATTTCGTCTCAATCAAGCCATTGCACAGTGGCCAATTTTCGAAAAAACCTGGCCAAAACACTAAAAATTATTGGACCTAAGCCTAACCTTGTATGTTTATGTTTTTCGGGCCGCTGGTTTCATTTTGCATATTTTTTAACCCTCAGACGGTCATTAAAAGGATCTTGTTGGTCCCTTTTCCTATAAAATGTTATGGTATCAGATCAAAATATTGTACAAATGTGTTCGCCATCAATTTTTTTGAGTTTTGGCAAAATTGTCATACAAAACATCATTTTAGAAGAATGGCGTCAAAAACAAAAATGTTCTCCGCTAATTTTTACTATAAGTCACTAAAGAAATGAAATCTCTATTTGCAGTACATAAAAAACAAAGAAACTAAATTAGTTCAAAAACAGTGTTTTGGAGGTGTCTCAACCAATTTTTGAAAAACCTGGCCAAAACTCTAAAAATTAATGGACTTTAGCCTAACCTTTGGTTCTTATGTTTTTTCGGGTCTCTGGTTTCATTTTTCATATTTTTTATACCCTCCACCATAGGATGGTGGTATATTAAGTTTGTCATTCCGTTTGTAACTACTCGAAATAATCATTGTAGACCCCACAAACTATATATATTCTTGATCAGCGTGCAATTCTACATCTATTATATGCACCTAGGATTTTTGGTATTGAAAGGCTATGTAGGTCCACACTTTCGAATAGCTCCCATACAAAATGACGCGTGACGCGTCGTCGTTTTAAGGAATTTTTAAGATATTTGTCCCATTTTACCACCGAATTGGTTGTAATTTGGTATTTTGTGTCTCCAGAGGCCAAAAAACATTCCTACCAAAGTTCTAGAATACATCAAAACTCTAAATTTTACCGAATCGCCAGGAAGTTACCCTATACTGTATTCTGACATTCTGAATCAACGAAAATTTGTATATATCTGCAACACAAAATATCACATAAAAACGAAAAGTGCAAATATGTGTCATATGTCAAACTGTCCTGAGTACTTAGCCTAAGCCTACGGTCAAACTTTCCAAAAAAAGTCAAATGACACCTGGCGACACTGCGTGTTGCCAAGACCAGAAACTTTTCTAGTTCCCCTCGTATGCTCTCGTTGCATTACTTGATCGGATCTTACGTGAGAGGCATGCTATCACTACAGCGACAAACCATATTAATTTTATTTAATTGAATTAATTGAGCTATCATGACGCCACATTCCTATACCTAGAGATAAAGTCAGGTTAACCAGAAAAACGAACACAAACATAGATCATATGTTGTTACAACAACAACTCCGACATGCCGGTCCCAAGCCCGGATGAGAAAGGACGAGTGTTTAGGCGAAGGGTTTGCCTTATAACAACCTACTACAATGAAAAAAACAAAGGAAAAGAGAAACAATACCCACCAAATGTTGACGACCCATGCAAACGTTTTAATTACCATGATTTGCGAATCTGCACATGGAATGCTCGAACATTAAATTCAGATGGTGCAGCTCGCGCCTTGGCAAATATACTTCATGAGTACAATGTCGATATTACTGTCATACAAGAAATACGGTGGACAAAAGAGAAAGCCACACCACCAATACCCAAAGGTTGCGTATTATACCATAGCCAAGAGACCAGACTAGAATTTGGCTGTGGATTTGTAAGAAGCCGGAGGCTTAAAAATCTCGTATCCAGATTCCCCCCGGTGGATGAAATGCTAGCGACAATTCGAATAAAAGCTAAACTCTTCAACATCAGTCTTATCTGTGCCCTTGCTCCAACCGAAGATAAGGACGAGCAAACCAAAGATTTTTTTTACGACCGACTGGAGAAAACATATGATTGATGCATGATGCAAAAATTGGAAAGGAGAACATCTTCGGCCCGACTGTCGTTCAGCCTCCACAGTGAAACATCCAATAACGGAATGAGGTTGATAGACTTCGCAGCGGCAAGGAACATGGTAATTAGCAGCATCGATATACACATGGCTACGTGGAAGTCACCAGTTCATAAAACATGAATCCAAATTCATCATGTTGTAATAGATGGATGGCATGCATCGTGCTTGTTGGATGTGCGATCATTCTGAGATGCAAACATCGACTCGGATCACTATCTCATTGCAGATAAGGTACGAACCCGACTGAACGTAGCGAATAAAATACGAAAACTGGACATCGAAAAACTGCAATTTCAGGAGACAACCACAGCATACTCCACTCAACAAACACAGTTGTTAAGCACAGGGATGCCAAGTTGGTGGTTTTCCCGCTACTTGTGGTGATTTTTGACGCACAAAAACCACTGTTTAAGCTGGAATGTCAACTGTTTTAGGGTAAAAATCGCTACAGACCTAGGGTGCGTATGTGGCTGTAGCGATTTTTGCCTCGGAACAGTTGGCATCCCTGGTTAAGCATTAGCATCCCTGCCCCAGATAACATACCATCACAGTGGCAAAGGATGGCACATGCCATGCCAACAGCCGCAAAAACAGTACTTGGATAAAAAAAACCTTCTCCAAAGAACACTTGGTATGATGTGGAGTGTCGTGCTGCTACTAAAGAGAAGAGAGCAGCACACAGATCTACCTTTCAATCAGTAGGAACGCGTAGCACGCTAGAGCGATATTGGGAGAAAAGAAGAGAGGAGAGAAAAGAGAGAAATGGAAAAGCGCGAATGTGAAGAACTCGAGTTGTACAGAAGTAGAAATGAAGTCAGAAAATTCCATCAAAGAGTAAAACATCAAACTGATGGCTTTGTAACAGGCAATGATGTACAAGAAGAGAATGCTATTTTGCCTTTTGTATGGGAAAGAGAGTTGTAGTTAACTTTTTCGTTAAGACGCGTACATGGCTGGTAACAGGCATCGGCACTAATACAAAAGCTCTCTCCACAAATTGCTTGCGCGTTAATGCATTGCTGAAATTAAAAATTATTGAAACAAGCGACAACAGAACCTTCTTCATTGACTTCTGAACGAAGACTGAGTGGTGGTTGTTCTGTTGTTATTCTCATCAAGGGCCTTTTTGCCGGATGCTGCTTTGTAACATGCACATTCTCCTGTTGGGACGAGTATGGGAGCCTGGTAACAGATATAACATATGGAAGGAAAATTTTTCCAAGCTATTGGTAACAAACGACAGTGTTGAGGACGAAGTCTCCGCACCAATTCCAGATGACGGAATCGAATGTATACCGCCCAGTCATTGTGAGGTTATGAGGGCAATAAGTCAATTAAAAAAATAACAGGGCAGCAGAAGCTGACGGGCTACCAGCAGAGCTCTTCAAGACCGGTAGCGACAAGCTGATGTGGTGTATGCATCAGCTAGTTATTAAGATATGGCAGGAAGAACAAATGCCCGACAACTGGAATTTGAGTATCCTATGCCCCGTACATAAGAAGGGAGATAAAACAGTGTGTGCCAATTATAGAGGCATAATTCTGCTCCCCATCGCTTACAAGATAATAGCCAGCTTATTGTGCGAACGATTAAAGCCAAAGGTAAATGAGATAGTAGGACCATATCCAAACCCACCTTGCCAAACGCAGATACTACTCACGGTGCTCTTGAATTAAATTTAAATGGAAGAAGCTTACACCTGGTAAGTTTTTGCGGATTCTGAAACTACAATGTTCATAGATGAGAAAAATAAAAAAAAAAAACAAAAAAAATCGTCGGAGCGCTTTTTAAATGAATCGCGACTCAAGTTGACATTTTTAGGGGTTGTTTAGGTTTTCACAATTTTGCGTAAAAAACCGCAAGTCCTATCCCAATGAGGCTAAGGAAAATGTTGTAGCTATGAAAATTCTCTACAAGATTGATCTTTACGGTATTTTCGTAGGTTTTACCATTTTTGAGATATTGAAGTTCAAATTGGGACAATGCACTGACTGTATCGCCCCCTTATAAAACAATGTAAACAATGTCATGAAGGGTGCGTCTTAACTAACTTTTAATGAAAACATCTTACACAGGGGAAGTTTTTGTGAATTCGGAAACAGCAATGTTCGTAGATGAGAAAAATCCAAAAAACAAGAAAAAATAGCTGTAGGGATTCAAAATTCACATTTTTAGGTGTTTTTATGTTTTCACGAATTTGCTTGGAAACCGCAAGTCATATCGAAATGGAGCTAAAGAAAATGTTGTAGCTGTGAAAATTCTCTACAGGATTGACGTTTATGATTTGTTCTCAGGCTGTACCATTTTTGAGATGAAGAAGCTCAGTTTACATTTTTAGGTTTTTTTCTTAGGGTTTCGCGATTTTGCTTGAATACGAGAAAATCTTATAGCTGTGAAAATCCTCTACAACACTGGCTTATGTTATTTTTCCTAGGTTGTACCATTTTTTTAGATATGTAAGTTTAAGTTGGGAAATTGCAGTCATGGTATTGTTTTATAAGGAGACAATACAGAATTGAATTGAATTTTAATTGTTCAAATTTCAACTTCTATATCTCAAAAATGGTAAAACCTACGAAAATATCATTAATGTCAATCTTTTAGAGCATTTTGATAGCTACAACATTTTCATTATTCGCATTTTGATAGGACTTGCGGTTTCCAAGCAAAATCGCACAAACCTAAACAACCCCTAAAAATGTCAACTTGAATGGCGATTTTTTTAAAAAGCGTTCCGGCGATTTTTTTGATTTTTCTCATCTATGAGCATTGTAGTTTCAGAATCTGCAAAACCTTCCAGGTGTAAGTACCTTCCATTTAAATTTGATTCAAGAGCACCGTGTACTGACTCTGCTAATGTATGGCTCCGAAGCATTGGTACTTGCGCCAGCAGATAAGGCAATACTGCATTTTAAGTTGGCGATTGAAAAAGTTGGCAAAGAAAAAGATTAAAAAGATTATTACACAATAAATAAAATAACAACTTGGACCATATTTTGCAGAGAGCTAACAAGACATCAATACTAAATTTCTGTACAGGATCAAGCATGATTTGCAATGTTTTAGTGCTCCATGAACTCAAAAAAAAACTTTTTTGTTGATTTATTTCAAACTCTTAATAAATGAGCTGTAACTTGTTCAGTTTTACAGATATCAGCATGAACATTTGACACAAGATAAAGTAGAAGACGTAGAAAACGCATTTTTTGAGTTATGTCACTCTTGGAGTAAATGTTTTTAGCTTATTTTTGAGCTTCTAGTGGCGATGGAATAACTAGTTACTCTAGTGGTAATAGAATAACTAGTGCTTGCACTTGTTAAAATAATGCGTTAGTAGGGGGTTTTGTATGTAGTTACGACTGCCAAAAAGTACTATAAAAACCCATTATTTGGTAATGCTGGGATTCGTATTAAGTGGCCACTTTTTTGCCAGAGGTGATTTTTTTAAAGAAAACAAGTGTTAAGTTAAGTTTTTTCAAGTGTTAAATATCATTTGAATTTAAATATTTATTGAGCGGCTAGATCAATGGTGAAGACCAAGGCGAATTTGGTAAGGTAACACAAAAGGCGAATTCAGTCCTTAAAATGCTCTTACTTTCAAAAGTTGTAATTCTAAAATGCCCTAATTTTAAATTAAAACAATCAATACCCATATATTTTGACAGTAAGAGAGGACATAAACTCGTCTTGTTGGGTTACCTGGTATTTGCATTATGGTTAAGGCGTTTAAATATATAAAATAAGTATTAATTACCTTTTGCTCTTTAAGTTTTTGAAAAGATCCTCCATGCTCCTTAAAAAATTAAGCTTGAGTCTAAACTATAATTTAAATATCAAAAATTAGTTTTTAACAAATAACTGAGCTGGACTAAATTTATGAAAATCGATCATTTACTCTGTTAAACTAAACGGACGGAAGTTTTGTGGTTTTACGAAACTAAAATTTGTAAAATTAAAGCAAAATAAATTAAACATTTCAAAATAAATAAATGCATAAAAATAATAATGATTTTTTAATTAATGAAAATTTTCAATATTAATATAAAATAATAATATTATTAAAAATTTAAGTAATATTTTTATTAACAAAAGCAAAATAAAAATGTTAATTTTGAAACAAAAAAATTAAAAACCAAATTTTGTTAAATTTATATAAATTCATTTTTTTATTTTTATTTTCTTTTTGTTCTTTTCATTATATATTTTTAATCTTATAGTTTTTAATCTAAGCTATAAATATTTTACATGTTGTTTCTTGTTGTTTGTTATATTTACAAATTTGTTATTAAATTAAATTTATTTTACATTTGATTTTGTCGTATTAAATACTCAAATACAAGGTTTCTCTTTTCTGTTGTTTATTACATAATAATAATAATAGTAATTAATTAAATAACATTATATTTAAACATATAATAACATGGGATTTTATTTGTTTTATTTTATTAATTTTTATATTTGCATTATTTATTTGTTATATATTTTATTTTTGTTTTGTTTTTGAACACATTTATTCCAAACTCTCAAAAAAACACATTCATTATTTTTGTTTGGTAGGATTTCTGGTAAAGATTTTTATTTTCTTGTTGTTGTTGTTGTGACAAAGATTTTCGTTTGTCAAGAGGGAATTTTTTTAATTGGAATTTTTAAGGAGTGGAGGAGAGAAATGTGTAAAGGTGAATAAAATGTTGCCGAGAAATTAATTAAAATAATTAGCTAATTTTTTAGAATTTATTTTCAATTAATTTAATGAATAAATTAAAGCGTCTTAAATTTTTAATGCAACTCTAAAACATTTTTACAATTCTTAAATATATTTTTTTGGTTTTATTCGACCTTTATACTTATTTTAGAAATTATTGATGACCTCGAGCTTGATTGAATCAATAATTTCTAAAATTCTTAAATATATTTTTGAAGAGAATGAATATGATTATGATGAATATGACAAAATTAAATAATGTAGCTTTTCAAAAAATATATATTATTGCTGTGACCAGACAACAACAGGTTGACACTTTCGGCTCTCGAGATAGGGATTTCTGGTGATTTCTTAAACTGTTTGAAAATTGTAAAACCCCATGTTTTCTATTTATAAAATTCTCCCTCCTTAAAAACTCCAACTACAAAAATAAATATCTCTTCAATGCAAATTATTTGTTTTTACTAATTTTATAATACTAAAATGTATTAATAAAAAATTCTTATTATTTTTGTTTTAATTTTTTTTAAATAATTACTATTTTTCCAATCTCTGTTTTTTGTATTACATAAAATACTAGACACTATTTTTTCAATTTATTTATAATTTATTGGTTGCTCTTTTTTTAATTTTAAATTAATGGTATTTTCTATATTTTTAATTTAATTTTTTTTTATTAAATTATAATAAGAATTTTTGAAATTTTTATTAGTTAGTTTTTTGTTTTTATTTTCAAATTTTGTTTTGTTGCTTGTTGGTGTTTTTGTTTGTTTGAATATTTTTTTGTAATAATAAATTTTATTATTTTATTTGTTTTGTTTTTGTTACTTAAAGTTAAATTAAATTTGATTTAATTTTAGAATTTTTTCATCAAGTTAAATTTGTTTTTTTATTGGTTTTCTTAAATTAATTTCATTATTTTTTTTCAGTTTTATAATTAAAGGATTTCAATAAAGATTTCTTTTGTATTTCAATTTATAATTCTTTTTTTACAAAAAAACAAAAGCCTTTCATGACACAAATTTGCTGTCCGGGTAAGAACAAATGAGCAGAACGCGCCAACGAAATGAAATGGTATTTTTGGGGGATAAATTGGAGATGATTTTAATGCTCGTTATTTTATTGCGGTATGGAACTTTGTGTAACTATTGGTTATAGCTGCATAATTAAATTTCAAAATTACATAAAAGTATTGGTCATCTGAATTCGAGTGGTGGACGTAAATAAAATTTGTTTATTACAAAAACAAAAAAACACAAATGTTGTTCAGTCTTTCTTATAAACAATGCAAGGTTTTGACTCAAACTTCTCATCCTCAAGCTTGACGACTCAAAAGAAAAGTTTTTTCAAATATTTTCTTTTGGATTCATAGAAGAAAAAAAATAAAAATTACTCACTACCAAATAATGGGTTTATTAAGCACATTTACCCAAAATCTAATTATTTTCGTAAATTTTTCAAATTTATACGAAAAGTAGTATTTGTTTAACTCATAGGCGTATAGTCCACTACGAGTTGTGTCATCGGTCCATCCTATATAATGAGCAGTTGAAATAATGAGCGAGTTACATTTAACAATTCGCTTGAATGCATGTATATCTTAGCTGACGTAGGTTATACTGACCAATAAATGTCAGACAAATAGCTCCACACAAATCTATCATTATTTAGCATCAAGATTTGTGTGATTACATATTAGGTAATGACCAGATATGATGGATTCACAGTTCCGGAATAACAGCATAGTGCCAGAATTGACAAGACATTGCCAACGTGTCGCCCAATTCGACCAAGAAACTTAGTTGTAGTGTTAAACAATATCGATATATGAGGAGATCGTTCACCAAAAGAAGCCATATTATTTCGATCCCATGGCAGCGGGTTATTCGGTGCCGGATTGACCCGAAACCATAGTGTTTCGGCCAGCGTCTGCCAACCCAGCATCAAACCTGTGCTTCTACGTAGTTTTCTATGTTGCTACAACAACATTTTGTTCATATAGTTCGTGGGTTCATTTTCGCTTAATATTACATTTCAGTCCATCGTTTTCTTCTGAATATCGTTCATGCTTCCTCTTTTTGTCATCAATAGTAAATAGTCCAAAATAAGATATTAGAGTACATAAATTTAAAAAAGAAAACACTAACTTAATAAATTAGCAGAGATACATGGCCGGCCTAGAGAAGATCAGTGAATGAGATAACCTAAATGATATAATCGCTGCAATTCGATTAAAGCAAAATTCTTCAACATCAGCTTTATTTGCGCTCATGCTCCCACTGAAGACAATGACGAACACACCAAAGATACATTTTACGAGCGCTTAGAAGAAACTTATGGCCGTTGCCCTGCCCATGACATTAAAATCATTCTAGACGATTTTAATTCCAAAATTGGAAAGGAGAATATCTTTGGCCCAACAGTCGGGAATTTCAGTCTCCACAGTGAAACATCTGACAATGGTATGAGGCTGATAGACTTTGCAGCTTCAAAAAAACATGGTAGTTAGCAGTACCAGATTTAAGCATCTCGATATTCATAAGGGCACCTGGCTGTCGCCAGATCAAAGAAAAAGAAATCAAATAATCGTGGTAGATGGAATACGTGCATCAAGCGTGTTCGATGTACGATCGTTCCGAGGCGCAAACATTGATTCGGACCACTACCTTGTTGCAGCAAAGGTACGTACCAGATTAAACGTAGCAAACAAAGTGCGAACAGACATAACACGGAAGTTGGACAGCGGTAAGTTGCAATCACAACAGATAGCCACAGCATATTCCACTCAACTGGCCCATCTGCTTAATCAAAGCACTCCTCGTCCCGATAACATATCAGGACAATGGCAAAACATTGCCCACTCCATGCAAACAGCCGTACAATCAGTACTTGGATACTAGAGACCTTCACCAAGGAATCCATGGTATGATCAGGAAGAGAAAAATGCGGAAGAGGTATCGGGAGAAAAAGAGATAGGAGAAACGTCTTTTCCGCAGGAAAAGGAGAGAGATGGAAAAGCGGGAGTGTGAGCAAATCGAGATGTACAGGAGACAGAATGAAGTTCGAAAATTCTACCAGAGAGTGAAACATCAAACTGATGGCTTTGGAACTGGCACATTCTCCTGTAGAGACCAGCAAGGTAATATGGTAACCGATACAGATAGTGTGCTAAGGATATGGAAAAGAATTTTTCAAACTCTTGGTATCCAATAGGAGCGAAGTCGACGAAGATACCACAGATCCAATCCCAGAAGATGGTATTGAATGTATACCACCCGGCCAAGATGAGGTAAATACAGCAATAAACCAGTTGAAGAATAATAAGGCAACATAAGCTGATGGCCTACCAGCCGAGCTGTTTAAAACCGGAGGCGACACGCTGATAAGGTGTATGCATCAGCTAGTTAGCTCCATCTTGCAGAAAGAACTCGTAGCCGACGATTGGAACCTGAGCATCCTGTATCCCGTAGGCCTACAATATAGTGTCAAGGATATTGTGCGAACGACTAAAGCCCATGGTCAACGAAATAATTGGACCATACCAATGCGGCTTTAGACCTGGCAAGTCCACCATTGACCAGATATTTACCCTGCGGCAAATCCTGGAGAAGACCCAAGAGATGCAGATTGACACCTACCACCTTTTTGTCGATTATAAAGCAGCCTTCGACAGCCCGCTACGTTCAAAGGTATTCCAAGAAATATCTGAATTTGGTATACCCGCAAAGCTCATTCAGCTTTGTAAAATGACTCTAACTGACACAAGATCTTCAGTTAAAATAGGAAAGAACTTCTCTGAAGAGTTTTGTACCAGAAGAGGTTTCAGGCAAGAAGACGGCTTTTCGTGTGACATCCTACTAGAAAAGGTTATACGAGAGGCAAACGTCAAGAGAAGTGTCACAATCTACAGCAATAGCCACATGTTACTTGCTTATGCTGATGACATAGACATCATGGGACGATCAGTAAAGGAAGTAACTGATACCTTTATGAAGGTCGAAGGAGAATCTGCTAAAGTGGGTCCGGCGGTAAACGGCGTGAAGACCAAGTTGATGGCGTCGACGCGCAATGCGTCCATTGAGATCGGACCAACTGATACGGGTTGTATCCAGGTCACAAATGTGGATCATCTTTGCAGAGAAGACCAGGATGCGGGCAGTTAGTCTGCTGGCAACTTCAGTTGCTATGTTGAGGACATCCAAGACGTCATCGGGAGTCAACTGACTGTTTATAGCTAACTCTTTCAACACGTGCATGAACTTCAGGTGCTATGCTGACGAAATCCAAGACGTCATCGGACGACAGCTAACTGTCGATAGGGAACTCCTTCTACACCGTATATGAACAGGCGGTCTACGAAGCCATAAATGGCTACATATACAATAAAATCTGAAATAAATATTACCAACAATTTCGGATAGTGAGCGGCATCTTCCAAGGCCATCTCGTCTATACTGGCACAAAAAAATTGCCTACGGAATGCGTTGGACTCACAACTTATGGTTTTAAGAAATAACCCATTATTTATTAGATCGCTGACAACGTTAACATTAGTTTATAATATGTTAATCGGCTCAAATACCTGACAAATATTTGCTGGGCCACTAAAAAAATCATTACTAAATAATCGGATTTGATACTATTTGTTGGTATTCGTAGCTACTTACAAAACACCATACCAACCCATTATTTAACCAGGACATGCAGCACTGAATAGTTCAATAACCACTAGAATAATTAGTTATTCTATGGCCACTAAAGGTTGAAAAATAAGCAAAAAACAAAAGAACAGTTGAGGTGAATTTTGTTCTTCAATTTTAACATACTTCATATTTTTAATTATTTTGCTCTCTACTGGATTTGATCAAGCAAACTTTCCATTTGTAGCCAACCACACTGCACACTGTGCCACACATACGAACATCAGGGGTTGTTTTAACGCTTACATGTGCACTAACAACTGATCGTTATTTTTTTTAACAAAAAACTCGCGTGCCGACTGTAAGCGCTGAACACACAACCCTCGTATTTGTAGTTGGACACAAACGTTCTCTGCCACCCTACTCTTTATTTAGTATTTGAGTAGTTTTGCCTTGTAAAATTTTTAAGAAACAACCCATTATTTGTAGCTTACTGGTAATACAGAAAGTAGCTTGTCTACATTACTTGCTTACACGACGTAACGAAACGGGATAAAGTTGGTCAGGGAACGCCACAAGGGTGGATTTTGTCACCTCTTCTGTGGGTTACTACCATAAATAGCCTATTGAGGACTTTAACCAAAGAGGGATTTTGAACCAGTCTGTTATGCAGACGACGTTATAATACTTCTGAGGGGAAAGAACCCTAATTTGTTATGCAGAAGGGCCGAATCAGCCCTAAAACTTGCGTATAACTGGGCTAGACCAAGAGGTCTAAACGTAAACCCGAAAAAAAAACAGAAATATGTCGAGGAACCTGTTTTTCTTAACAAGACTATTAAGATTTCCAATAAGGTCAAATATCTGGGCGTAATCCTGGATAGGAAACTTAAAATGGTAAGATCATATCCATGAACGAGCCAACAAAGTATACAGATGTTGGTCAACCGTTAGAAGGGCCATAGACTCTAAAAGGGGATTCAATACTACGAGTAAGATGACACACTGGCTATACAAAAGCGTAGTTAGACCCATCCTAACATGCGCATCAGTAGTCTGGTGGACAGCGATGGATAAAAATGTAATATAAAAATTTTACAAAAAGTCCAAAGAATGTGCTGCTTAGGCGTAAGTGGTGCTATGAGGACAACACCAACGAGGGCACTAGAAACTATTTTATACATACACCCAATAGAAATTCAGATAAGGTATGGAGATGCCGTCGCAGCCATAAAGCTGAAGGCGACAGATGAATGTATCGAAAAGGATCACGTAACATACCATCAACAAATCCTACAGGTACCAATGGTGGAGTCAATGGATAACGTTAATTCGGACCGTATACCTGAAACAATTATAGTTGCCTCGTGTGAAACATTAATACCTGACAGAGACTCTAGGGTCGGCGGGACTCTAGCTGAAAAGCCTCCTGGAAACTGTTGTTTTACAGACGGCTCGATGTTATGGGGGAGGACGGGACTTTTTATTGAAAAACCAGAGACCGAAATTTTTCTTCGTTGACGGATCACAATACGGTCCTTCAAGCGGAGATGAGGGCGATCACGGAGTGTCTGAACTGGTTTAATGCTAACTCGAGACCAACTACCGTTAACGTCCTTACGGACAGTAAAATGGCAATCAATGCAATAACATCCAAGACAGTAAAATCAAAAACTGTACTAGACTGCATAAATACGATAAACAATTATTCCCAGCAAGGATTAGTGCGTATCATATGGGTACCAGGCCATGCGGTGATTAAAGGAAATGAAAGAGCAAATTCTCTGGTAAAAAATGGCAGGGAATTAGCAACAGAAACTTAAACAAAGCCTCTAAATGCGTCACGTCTAGAGTTAAAAAATTGGGCAAAACGGGTCCATACATCCCTATGGAATAGAGAGGAGATAGGGAAAACCAATAAGATACTCTGGGGGGACCCAAACGAAAATAAAACTAAAAACTTACTATTACACTATACAACACTGAAAATGCAAACAACTTCTAGTATGCATTTTTTGAAAGTACATATTTAGACTACAAAAACCCTAGTAGGGTTTTGTCCTGTCAGATCCAGTTCGGATTTTATGGCCTCATCTATACCGGGCTAAATCTACACTTTTTTGCATTTATCAGGCCTTTATCTCAGAAATGAATAGGAATTTGGCCTTGCTGTCTTTAGCAATATTGTAGCCCTAAACTAGTAGAACTTATCTTTTGAAAAAACCACATAAGAAAAACTCCATCTACGGCATCAAAATCTATAAAATATAGAAAATTTTACATAATTGCTGAAATTCTGGTCTGTATCGGCTAAACTATTGGGAGTTGAACCAAGTAACCTTTTACAAAAATCTTCCAAATAAAGTCTTTAACAATTCTTTAGAACATTCTGAAACTCTAAAATGCTTACTTCATGTTGTTTCAGCAGTATTTTGCATCATATCTTTTACAAGACGTATTTCAAACACAGTTCACACCAACAGTTTATTCTCGCATTTCGGATTTCACTACATTATTGACATTTTTAGTAAATCGTCGTTGAAAAATGTACTGAAAACAACGGCGTAGAGGCATTTTACAACAATGACATGTTCTGAAGAGTTGTGTATTACATTCCAGGGAATATCTCAGTCTTTAGGGACCGACACCTGAACTTAATCAGATAACTGTAAATGATGTTAAACAGTTAAGGGATTTTGTTAAGGGCACAGAATTCCTAAAATAATAAAGATTGGTCTCTTTATATGACCCCTTCTTCAATTAGTCCAGAGTGCACAGCGTGGACTTCTTTCTCTAGCAGAACTTTCCAAGAAAAGTATTTGTTTCATGGCAAAGAAATATGAGAAAGCTACCCAATTGTCGATCATAGGTATCGCGCGTTAAATTTAAAATATTGAATATTTAAAAAGTTTCATGTTTTTAACAGAGAACCAAAGTGATTAGATTATGTGGATATAGAAAATATATAGACAAAGTGGAACATTTTATATTTTTTGAATACTTTTTATTCAAAACCTTGCATTGTAAAGCTTTAAGATAACGCAAAGAAAAAATAAATAAAAATTAAATTAAGCCATATTTTAAATGAATATAAGATTTTCTGTGCGCGTGGACGGTTTTCAAAGCTTTTTTATATGTTTTTATATTATGAATTATTAATTTATTAATTTGTTTATGATTTTTCATAATAGTTTTTTATTCATTTTATTTAAAGTATTTACAATACATATTTTTGGATATTATCAGTTTAAATAATGCAACTTAAATATATTGCATATTTAGTCAGTCAATATATATTTTAATAATTTTATAAAAACACAAAAAAACATAAATATATAATAATTAATTTATACAAATTAGACACTATTTCAAATAAAAAAGACTGATTGAAAAAATAATGGTAAAAAAAGTCTACAACGCCTAGTCCAACACCCAAATCCAATGATCCAACTTTTTGCTTGAGAATGTTTAGTTGCTATTTAATTTCAAATCATAAGAGAATTATTGTTGGTAATTATTTTTATTACTCTGTTAAATTGCTTGTAACTTGTTTTAAGTTTATATTTATTTTTGTTGTTGCTGTTAATATTTTACATATGTTTTTTTGTTTATCTGAAGATTTGTACTATATTCGTTCAGTATTTAATTAAGGAATCTGGTGGGGTGTGGGCGAGAAATTTGTGGTTTTTTTAAGCAGAATTGAAAAATAGTTTTTTTTTTTATTTTACAACTGACTAGTAAAGCTGATTTCTGGTTGCTATAGTTTAGGTTTTCATTTGTGTTTTTTTTTTCTGTTTTTACAATGGGACACAAAGTTAACTGGGAAGCCAAAAAATGTAAATTGAAGTAATACCCTTGCATTCAATATTGTTTAAGATTTCTTTATTACTATTTTAAGTTGTTTTTAATGTGTTAAATGCCTTGATTTGATTTGAATTTTTTACTCCTATGTAAATATGTGTGTATTATGTTTATCTATGCCGGTGAATGTGAATTTATTTAAGTGATTTTCTTTTGTGTATGTGTGATGGTGAAATGATTTTAATTGTTTATTTAATTTACATTTAACAATTATAGTTTTAATATAAGTTTATCTTGTTAAACTATATTTTTTGTTTGACTATTTAACCTAATATTCTTCTTTAAGTTGTTGTTGTTGTTGGTTTTGTTTTATTAATTAATTATTGACGGCAGTATTTATACATTTAATATTGTTTCGGACTTTTGCCAGTGACTGATGATGAATTATTAGAAACAAATAAATAAAGTTAGATGAAGTTTCAAATATACATTTAAAACCATATTATGTGAATTTTCGGAATTGTTTCAAATAATTTTAAAATGTTCCAGAATCTTAGAGTTTTATAAGTTTTTGTGTACAGAAACATGCAATATGTAAAATTTGGAAATCGTAATAAAGTTCTCATAGACATTTAAACATTTATATTTAAAATATTATAAGTCACTTGAACAGCATTAGAATTAATGTAATTTCCGAAATCTACAATTCTAAACATTAGTCATTTAAAAACTGTCATTGATTAGGTTGTATCCAGCCCCCCTATTCAGTAACTTTTTAACAACTTTACTCATTGTTTATGGGTGACGTAGGGGATGGAAGATACCAAGGAACGGTCCTGACCGGCTTTAACATGGCAAAGCCCAGGATTTATCTTCGTCCCCCTTTCATCTCAAGTGGACACCGACCTATCAGTGGTGTCATCTGGGGAGCTGCCTTTAACACACGTTAAATGTAGTGATCTAACATGTGCCGCGCGTTCACCCATAACAACGTTAAAAACTTTGGTTTGGGCGTCGGGTTAGTAACCTTCCCCTAGAAAAAGCAGCCCACTATGAAAAAACGAAAGAAAAGAAAAACAAACCCCTATAAAGTTGACGAACTCCGCAAACGTTTTAAGGACCATGATATGCGAATCTGCACCTGGAATTTTCGCACTCTTTATAGAGAAGGTGCAGTTTACGCATTGACAGATTTACTTGAAAAGTACAAGGCCGATATTACTTCCATACAGGAAATACGATGGAACGGGAAAGGCGTCACAAAAACACCTAAAGGTGACGCACTGTATTATAGCTGCCATGACACATAGCATGAGTTTGGTTGCGGATTTGTAGTTGGGCGGAGGTTAAAACATCTGGGACTCAATTTTGTTTCTATGAAAATGTGAAATGAAAACTTTTATAAAGGAAAAACTGTCAAATGAAAAAAAATATAAAGGAAACATTTTTCATTTCAAATTTTCATAGAACAAGAATCCATCCCCTGGTCTCCAGCTTCACCCCAGTGAATGAAAGACTCGCTGCAATTCGATTAAAAGCTAAATTCTTCAACATCAGCTTTATTTGTGCTCATACTCCCACTGAAGACAAGGACGAACCGAGCAAAGGTATATTTTACGAGTGCTTGGAAGATACTTATGACCCATGACATTAAAATTATTCTAGGCGATTTTAACGCCAAAATTGGAAAGGAGAGTATCTTTGGCCCAACAGTCAGGAAACTCAGTCTCCACAGTGAAACATCTGACAATGGTATGAGGCTGATAGACTTTGCAGCAGCAAAAAATATGGTAGTTAGCAGTACCAGATTCTCCAGATGTCTCCAGATCAAAGAACTAGTAATCAAATTGATCATGTTGTGATAGATGGAAGACATTCATCGAGAGTGTTGGATGTACGATCGTTCCGAGGCGCAAACATTGATTCGAACCACTACTTTGTTGCAGCAAAGGTACGTACCCGTATAAACGTTGCAAATGAAGCACGAACAGATACAACGCGGAAGTTGGACATCGGTAAGCTGCAAACACAACAGATAGCCACAGCATATTCCATTCAATTAGCCCAATTGCTTAATGAAAGCACTCCTCATCCCGATAACATATCAGCACAATGGCAAAATATTGCCCACTCCATGCAAACAGCCGCAAAATCCATACTTGGATACCAGAGACCTCCAGCAAGGAATCCATGATATGACCAGGAGTGTCGCGCTGCTACCGAAGAGAAAAATGCGGCATATAGGACTACTCTACAACCAGTAACAACGCGCACCAGAGAGGTATCGGGAAAAAAGGAGAGAGGAGAAACGTCTTTTCCGCAAGAAAAAGAGAGAAATGGAAAGACGGAAGTGTGACAAAATCGAGATGTACAGGAGACAGAATGAAGTCCGAAAATTCTACCAAAGAGTGAAACATCAAACTGATGGCTTTGGAACTGGCACATCCTCCTGTAGAGACCAGCAAGGTAATTTGGTAACTGATACAGATAGTGTGCTCAGGATATGGAAAGAACATTTTTCAAACATCTTGGTATCCAATAGCAGCGAAGACGGCGAAGATACCACATATCCAATCCCAGAAGATGGTATTGAATGTATACCACCCAGCCAAGATGAGGTAAATACAGCAATAAGTCGGCTAAAGAATAATAAGGCAGCAGGAGACGATGTCTTAGCAGCCGAGCTGTTTAAAACCGGAGGCGACACGCTGATAAGGTGTATGTATCAGCTAGTTAGCTCCATCTGGCAGGAAGAACGCGTAACCGACAATTGGAACCTAAGCATCTTGTGTACCGTCCATAAGAAAGGAGATAAGACTTTATGCTCCAACTATAGGAGCATAAGTCTTCTCCCTATCGCCTACAAGATAATGTCAGGGATATTGTGCGGACGACTAAAGCCCATGGTCAACGAAATAATTGGACCATACCAATGTGGCTTTAGACCTGTCAAATCCACCATTGACCAGATATTTATCCTGCGGCAAATCCTGGAGAAGACCCAAGAGATGCAGACCGACACCTACCACCTTTTTGTCGATTACAAAGCAGCCATCTACAGCCCCTACGTTCAAATGTATTCCAAGCCATGTCTGACTTTGGTATCCCTGCAAAGCTCATCCGGCTTTGTAGAATGACATTAACTGATACTCGATCGTCAGTTAAAATAGGAAAGAACCTCCCCGGAGAGTTTGGTACCAAAAAAGGTTTCAGACAAGGTGATGGCCTCTCGTGTGATCTTTTCAGCATTCTGCTGGAAAAGGTTATACGAGATGCGAAGGTGAAAAGAAGTGGCACAATATATACAAACAGCCATATCTTACTTGCTTATTCCGATGACATTGACTTTATAGGTCGATCGGTAAAGGAAGTAACTGAAACCTTTGATAAAGTTGAAGGAGAATCTGCTAAAGTGAATCTGGCGGTAAACGGCGGAAAGACAAAGTTAATGGTGTCTTCGCGCAATGCGTCCATAGAGATCGGGCCAACTGTTGACGTTGGTTCCTATAATTTTGTGGTAGTAAGGGACTTCGTCTACCTCGGCACCGCCGCAAACACAACCAACAACATCAGTTGTGAAACAAGAAGAAGAATTGTATTGGCCAACAGATGCTACTTTGGCTTAAGTAAGCACTTCAAAAACAAAGCCACAACTCGTCAAACAAAAACAACGCTTTACAAAACACTGATACTAGCCGTGCTGATGTATGGTTCAGAAGCCTGGGTACTCGCGCAAGCAGACAAGGCAGTGCTTGGTGTGTGTTTGAGAGAAAAATTCTTCGAAAGATCTATGGACCAATCTGCGTTGACGGTGAATATTAACGTCGTATGAACCACGAGCTATACCTGCTATACAACGACATCAGTATAGATAAAAGTATCGAGATGCAACGATAGCGTTGGCTAGGCCATATCATAAGAATGAGCGATGATGAACCCGCTAAAAAGGGGTATAAATTCGGGCCAAATGGCGGTGCACGCAGATTTGGCAGGCCAAAGAAAATATGGTACAAACAAGTGGATGAAGAGATGAAAAGGCGCGGTATTCCATTTAATATTTTCCCTCTTCAATTAGAATGTTACAACGATGATCGACTTTTTTTTGTGTATATAAAAAATCAATGACATTTTTTAAATGAAAATATTCCGAAATTAAGAAAATATGCAAATATTAAAAATTTCTTAAAACATATGTATGTATTATTGAATGTGCATTATAAGTAAACCTGTCATATTTCTTACTATTCATTTCTATAACTATTATCAACTCTGTTTTTATCACCCAGTGTGTTTTTGAATGTGCCTGTTATGATTTTGAGGTTCTATAATTTTCAATTCTGACTATAATCCTTAATATTTCGTAATGCAATTTATGAGATCATCAGTAATGTGGGGATTTACATCTGACTGGACCAGACTCAGTGTTGTTGTAATGATATATTACATGTGTGTTAAGTGTTTGGCTGTTCAATCTATGTACATTTGTTTTCTCTATTTTAGTTAGCTATCTTCTGAGGCATTATTACTTCTTTATAAGCCACTGTTTTAGTTATTTCTTTTTAACATTTCGTTATCTACACATGCAGTTTCTTTTAACATTACATATCGTCTTTATTTATTACTATCGTTGCTGTGAGTTGTTGTTTTGTGGATTTATTTATTATGCAGCACAGTGGCTTCAATTCTCCAAAATACATTATTATTAAAATTTTCAATTGAAATGGTGAAATGTTTTACCGGCTGAAAAAAAAACTATGATACAAAACCTGAAAATAATTTTGCAGGTGTTCTGATGTATTAATTCGGTTTTGTTGGACGAAAATACCTTTGCTTTCTTTGGGTCATTTCATTTTTTATGTTATAACAGTAAATGTGAAGTGAAAAGAGGTTCCTTCGATTTTAAACATTAAACGGACCCATGAAACCATAATGTGTATCATACGCATCATGGGTTCCACTGTTAAATATAAAAAATATTAACAAAAAACCAAAAATTTAAAAAACAAAGAATTGCATAATTTATATATTTTTTACCGATTAAATTGTTTTTTTCCACGAAAGCTTATTTATTTTACTTTACGTTTTTGAAAACGCTTATGTTGTTTGGTATCTTCTAATTTTTCCTATTTCCTCACCCACAAACTACTAAAACTTAGGCATTTGTTAACTGATTTTTGTAATTAAAGCCTCTAAAGAAAGAAAATTATAAAATCCGGGCATAACCGTTATTCTCTACATTTACCATTATAATACCAATAAAAATAGGTAAAAAAACTTTTTATGTTAAACGGTTTTATGTTAAACATACATTGCAATGTTTAAGATAAATTTACTAAAAACCAAAAAATAATAAAATAGATACAGTCGTGGGAATTATAAACATATGCATAGACTAGACTAAAATAAAACCGTGGGGCACATTCTAGCCCTACTTATACACGTCCATCGTTGTCGGTTGAACAACTGCCTAATTATAGTGTATCATTACAAAACAAACATTTTAATCAACGATTGTAGACAATTGACGTGCCCCACGGTTTTATTTTAGTCTAGTCTATGCATATGTTTATAATTCCCACGACTGTATCTATTTTATTATTTTTTGGTTTTTAGTAAATTTATCTTAAACATTGCAATGTATGTTTAACATAAAACCGTTTAACATAAAAAGTTTTTTTACCTATTTTTATTTTCTAGTTTTTAGTTTTTATTTCGCATTCTTTTAGAGTGGATACTTTTCACTGTGAGATAAAAATCGGTGATGTTTACAATTTTTACTTTTGGAGTGGATATTTTCACTGTGAGATAAAAATCGATGATATTAACAATTTTTAATTTATTATCTAAATTCATCAGAATTTCGTTAATTTTATTTTATAATATTTAGGTCAAGACATATAAAAATAATGCAAAGAAAAAATAATGAATTCGGCATTATTAATTATCTCTTCGCAATAGCAGTTTTAATAAAAGAAATTGATGTGGATACTTTTAATGTGATTCGCTGTAAGTTATTCGCCATTTTGTAGGGGCCGCCATCTTGGATTTTAATTTTATATAGTACATTGTATTCTACTGGTTGAGCACTTTCATTTGATACCCATATTGATGGAATTGATAAAACCTACGTTATCCGCCATTTTGTAGCGGCCGCCATCTTGAATTTATAGTGATAATGAATAAACATAATTGTATTGCCCCCAAAGTCCAAAGTGTATACAAAATTTCAGGTTAATCGGTTGACAGGAAGAGGGTGAAATTTGATGTACTAAATTTGACCCAAGAATAAAACAAACAGGCTGAGTTAAATAAAACCGTTTAAAAATGAAGTGACCCAAAGAAACCAGAAGCACTTTCGTCTTCCGTGTACTCCTACAAAACCGAATACCTACACAATTGTGGTGATGCACAGTTCAATCAATCGATTTCCATACAAACAAACAATTTGGGACAATATTGATTCTTTCTTGTAAGAGTATTCTTTATTAGAACCAGCAAATACAGATTTAAATTTGCACCTCAGGAATCGGATAAAAATATAGTTCATAATATAATCAAATATGTTACAAAGATATATTTTACGAGAATGTACTGAAAAAAATATTCACTTGGATGTGTCCAGATCAAATTACAAGAAACCGAATGTTTCAGGTTATGGATGCTGCAATGCCTAGTAGATATATTGAATGATATGGTTGATGACCTTAGCATCTTTCCTGTACGTTGTACTCTATTAAGAACCTTAACCCATGAAAGATTTTTACCAGTCTGCTATGTAGATGCAGATACTTCGGAGGGGAAAGGTTTTAAATTTACTTTGCAGAAGGCATTAGAAGGCTCTAAAATGTTACTGAGAAGAAAACGGAAATATATTTATATACATATTTACTAGGAAAATTAAAGTTCTAATTTTGAAGACTCAGTAGTCATGAATTCAACTAGAAAGACCCTGTCCAGGTGAGAGCAAACAAAGCTCAGACATGTTGGTATACATTTTCAAAGGATCTTCGAACATACCCTTAACTTCACTTAAACAACAATTTTGAACTTTTGCGGGGGAGGTACCTTAAGTAGAGGATCATTATGGATAATTTTGGAAGTTAAACTAAATTTGGACAAATTATTAGAAGATCCAAAGTTTGCGCCAAATTGGGTGCCCCGTTCAAGAAAGTATTGGGGGAAGTATAGGAAGTTGTAGATCGGTATTGCTCATCTTCGAACTGAAACTAAGCTTGGACAAAATATGACGAAGTTTAAATTTCGTACCAAATCGGTTGGCCAGTTCGAGTGCTATAGTGCGCTCCAGCCACTACACATGGTGCCATTTTAACAACTTTCGGGCTATTTTCTCAGGAAGTATTTACTTGCTCCTGAAAAAAGTCGTTCGATCGTAAAGGGGGTCAAGTTGTTTCAACAAGGATCAAAGTGATTCGAGAGCAGGTCTTAAAGTGAACTTATCCGAAATTTTGTGTGGGAGGTACCCGAAGATATAGTCCATATTCCAACCTGACCTATATCTGGTAGATATATTAAGATGTGTACAGAATGGACCAAATCGGTCACTCCCTTCAAGAGTTATCGTGTGCACAATTTTTCAAAACATTTTTGAACTTTTGAGAGGGAGGTACCTGAAGGAGTGGACCGATATGGCTTATCTTCGAACTTAAACTAAGTTTGGACAAAATATTACGAAGGCCAAATTTAAGAGCGAATCGGCAGATCCATCCCAATCCATCCCGCAATTTTTTCGAACATTTTTGAAATTTTGTGGGGGAGGTACCTGAAGGAGTGGACCGATATGGCTTATCTTCGAACTTAAACTAAGTTTGGACAAAATATTACAAAGGCCAAATTTTGGACCGAATCGGCAGATCCATTCGAGAGTTATCTTGCGCTCCAACCACTACACACGGTGCGCCTTTCAGGCTATTTTCTCAGGAAGTATGGACTTGCCCCTGATGAAACTTGTACCGTGGTATAGGGGGCAGTGAGTACAAGTTGTTACAACAAAAATCAAAGCGATTCGAGAGCTGGTCCTAAACTGAACTTTTCCGAGATCGGTGGAGATCGGTCTATCCGTTTTCGAGATATTGTTGACACCGACTTCAAAAATGCCATTTCGAGAAAAACGCGTTTTAAGTTTTTATTTCCGTTTACATGAATAAAAAAATGTATTTTACGTAAAATTACAAGGATAGATGACTCCTGGTCCATACAGGAGCTCTTCCGCCGACAATGCAGAGTGTAAAATGGAAATTTGGTGTTGCCTTCGCAACATTCTTCTTTCACGAGTGTACTCGGCCGCACATCTCTCTGCCAGTGCAATTCGTGCTTTGTAGATTTTTTTAGCATATTCGTGTGCGTTTTGTCCACAGCTCACTCCGATCGAGGTCAAATAAAATAACAATGATTTTGTACCTTCGTTAAAAAGACCAATCGCAATGTAAGCTGCTGCATTTACAACGAGTGCTCCACTTGAAAGGGTTTTGGGGCAAATTTTATAATATGAAAACGCCCATTCACAGGAACAATACTTCTATACCTGGACCTGGAAATGAATGATAACCGTCCACATGTTTGGGGTTTTTGTGAGAACCGAAGCGCCGATATAACCTATCTTTGAACTTGATCTACGATTGTAAGGGAGTTAAGACCCAATCGGTTAATCTGTGGGTTACCAGTCCCAGACTGCTGAGTGCAACTGGTAGTAGTCTGGGCTACGAAGATGGGCTGTGCTATATTCTGTGGACCACCATTCCTGGACTTCTGAGTCCAACTGGTAGTAGTCTTGGCTACGAAGTCGGCAGAGGGTTTTCTCGGTTTGTTACCAGTCCTGAACTGTTTGGAATTTAAATGCTTGTAGTTTCTTATACTACGAAACCTGACAGGAGGCTATATTCTGGTACCGCGGGTGTCACCACTAGGTCTGCGAGATCTAGCTGCCTTCAGATTTGGTGCAACGTTTCGTCCAATTTGGTGCAGGCCCTGTTGGGACCATCGCTGTGGCTGTGCTTTAAACCAATAATGTGGTTAGAGTATTGGCTCGAATGTGTAGTTGAATTATCAACCGAGTGCTTGATCCACAAAAAGGAAGGAGTGTTAGGTAGGCTCCGCCCCAAACCAAGGGGTTGAATACGACTAAATGCGTAGGCACAAATTGGTACTTACACTTCGGTGTTGGGGACACTAATGGACGTTTTATTTCCCTCCGGTGTTGAAAGCACCGTGGGGTTAGACTGGAAGGAAGGTGCCAACGATAATAATATCTGCATATTACCCTCATTAGCCATAAGACTGGGGCTATAAAACCCACGGACGGATGCAGGTTATTGGTTCATAACTGTAAGTTACATCGTATCGTTTCTGCTTAACTTAACCAGTTTCATAACATAAGCAATCCTTGCTCCGATAGGGTGTGGCAAAGTATTTTCAAACATTCATAAAACCCTATTTGGGGGCCAAAGGTCACGATCAGCAGTGCTGTGTAGCTGTCAAAGAGCAGAAGAAGCTATCTGCGTCTACTTTGCAAAGTACAAGGGCGACATTACTGCCAAAGGCGTCACAACAACACCTAAAGGTGACGCACTGTACTGTAGCAGCCATGACACAAAGCATGAGTTTGGTTGCGGATTTGTAGTTGGTCGGAGGTTAAAACATCGCTCCAATTCGATTAAAAGCTAAATTTTTCAACAAAATTTTACAACAAACGTAGCAAACAAAGTACGAACAGACACAACACGGAAGTTGGACATCGGTAAGCTGCAATCACAACAGATAGCCACAGCATACTCCACTCAACTAGCCCAATTGCTTAATCAGAGCACTGCTTGTCCCGATAACATAACAACACAATGGCAAAATATTGCCCACACCATGCAAACAGCCGCAAAATCCATACTTGGATACCAGAGACCTCCACAAAGGAATTCATGGTATGACCAGGAGTGTCGTGCTGCTACCGAAGAGAAAAATACGGCATATAGGGTTACTTGACAATCAGTAGCAACGCGTAGCGCACGAGAGAGGTATCGGAAGAAAAGGAGAGAGGAGAAACATCTTTTCCGCAGGAAAAAGAGAGAGATGGAAAAGCGGGAGGGTGAACAAATCGAGATGTACAGGAGTCATAATGAAGTCCGAAAATTCTACTAAAGAGTGAAACATCAAACTGATGGCTTTGGTACAGGCAAATCCTCCTGTAGAGACCAGCAAGGTAATCTGGTAACTGATATAGATCGTGTGCTAATTATATGGAAAGAGCATTTTTCCAAATTGTTGGTATCCAATAGTAGCGAAGTCAACGAAGATACCACAGATCCAATACCAGAAGATGGTATTGAATGCATACCACCCGGCCAAGATGAGGTAAAGACAGCAATAAAACGGGTGAAGAATAATAAGGCAGCAGGAGCTGATGCCCTACCAGCCGAGCTGTTTAAAACCGGAGGCGACAAAGCTGATAAGGTGTATGCATCAGCTAGTTAGCTCCATCTGGCAGGAAGAACGCGTAAACGACGATTGGAACCTGAGCATAAGTTTTCTCCCTATTGCGGGATAATGTGCGAAGGACTAAAGCCTATGGTCAATGAAATAAAGATAGAAAGATAAATAAAGTAAAAGAAGTAACCGATACCTTTATGAAGGTAGAAGGAGAATCAGCTAAAGTGGGTCTGGCGGTAAACGGAGAGAAAACCAAGTTGATGTCCACACCAATGTGGACATGCGTCCACTGAGCTCGGACCGACTGTGGAAGTTGGTTCCTATAATATTGAGGTAGTAAAAGACTTCGTCTGCCTCGGCACCTCCGTAAACACAACAAACGACATCAGTTGAGAAATAAAAAGAATAATTGTTTTGGCCAACAGATGCTACTTTGGCTTAAGTAAGCACTTTAAAAACAAAGCCACAACCCGTCAAACAAAAATAACGCTTTACTAAACAGTGATACTACCCGTGTTGATGTATGGTTCCGGAGCCTGGGTACTTGCGCAAGCAGATAAAGCAGTGCTTGGAGTGTTTCAGAGAAATATTCTTCGAAAGATCTACGGACCAATCTGAGTTGACGGTGAATATCCCCTATATACCCCTAGATCAATATAGTTTAACGTATCGAGATGCAGCGACTGCGTTGGCTAGGTCATATAATAAGAATGAGCAATGATGAGCCCCCTATAAAAAAACGTATAAATACGAGCCACATGGCGGTGCAGGCAGAATTGGTAGGCCAAAGAATAGATGGCGCAAACAAGTGGATGAAGAGATGACCAGGCGCGGTATTCCAGAAAGCGAAGCACTAAGCAGAGAGAATTGGAGATCTTTTCTTAGTTCGGTCTATGGAACAAATGTTCTGTAATGGGCCAGCTAAGTAAGTACTTTTTGTCGCATCCCATATTAAAATTATTAAATAACATATCTTAAATTTTTTGAACTGTTGAGGTGAATATTTGTCCAATTTCACCACACTCCTCATTTTTATGTTGTCTTCTTCCGAAAGGTAGCACACTTCACCCTCTGAAATGCTCGCGAACATTAGGGATTGTTTAAACGTTTGAATGAGCATCTTCGGCTCTTCGAATTAAAAGAAAATGGTTGCCGACGGTGAGCGTTGAATTCACAACTTCCGTTTTTGTATTTCAACACAATCAGCTTGTGTCACCGTTACTCATTACTTAGTAATAACTAAAATATTAAAACCACATATTGTAAAATTTTAAAGAAAAATTTCAGCCCATTGACAATGCATAAGGAAGCTTGAAGCTTGTCTGCATTTCTTTGTAATCGGTTGGCTGGCTCATGTGGGTCCAAATATTTGCAGGGTCTATACGAAGAGTGCATGAGTGTCTTCTTAGAGGCTACAGTTTCTTTGGACGTTTACAATGGAATCAACACCTTAGAAAGTGGCTCGATTCACAGAGTATCTTGGTCATTCTGCCACTATCTGCGGTTGGATCTGTCAAGAACTAAAGTTGTATCTTTATTTATTTTTGAAAAGAAGAAGATCATTGCATAATCATATTTACAGCCAAATTTGCTTAGCGCAACATTGATTAGATCATTATCATTTTCCAAATTTATCACAGAATTTCGTAAGTAAAAATGTTATTTTGTATTTGGAAGCCACTGTGCCTTTCATAATTACTGCATATTTGCCTGCTACTCGTATCGAATATTTTACTCCTCAAAACTACCTAAATTAACAATGTTTGAATTTAATTTTCTTTTCTCATGTATTACCTTGATGTTGTTGTTCTGTTTGTAAATAATGTTAATGCTGATTTGTTGTTGTGGATCCTTTTCCATCTATTTTACCTGTGAATGACAACAGGGAGGTAATTTAAGTTTAGAGACTCCTGCTATGGCTAATATCCCCGAAACTATTTGGAAACTATGTATGCATTTTCATTGGTTTCAAACAAATGAATTTTTATGTTTTTAATTTTGGGATTTGTTCATGAATGGCTTGTTTTTTTCTCTTGCTTTCACGTTTGTTTGTTCAATTCTCCTATTGAAATCTTTAATATTTGAATTTGTTTTTAGATTTTTACCTATTTCAGGTTTTTCTTTTGTTTTCTTTTAATTTAAATTATTATTTGCTAGCTTTTTGTTTTCTTTTTAGTGAAATTTTTCGATGTTTTTTTGTTCTGATTTTTTTCATAATTTTTTGCAATTTTTTTGTTTTTCTTAATTTGTTTTTTGAATTTTACTAATTAAGATTTTTGTGTTTTTCTGTTTTTTTTTTTGTTCAATTTAATTAAATTACTACTTAAAATTAAATATTTGCATAAATTATTTATTTTAAATTTTAAACAGCTTTGGTAGTCGTTTCTGGCATCCAACGTATTGTACAAGGCCAAAATATCGCACGTAACGTCTTTTTTACTATAAAAGTATTTTTGTTTTTTGGTTTGGTTAAAATCGTAATACGTTTCGGTTTCAGTTTCAATTTTGTTGTTGTTGATTGAGGTTGCCGTTCGTTATTGGTTTTGATTTAAGATGTTGTTTTTGATTGTTTTGAAAATTGTTTTGTTTTCATTTTGAAATGCAAAAGAAAATAAAAGCTCAATTTTATTGTAAACCTTGAATTGTTTTTTTATTGTTAATAAATATTTCAATTTTATATATGTAGGAAAATTTGTTACGATAAAAATAAATAAAAACTATCACAAATCTCTTAAACTGTTTCCAATTATACTAAAAAATATTTCATAATTTCAATAAGCTCAAATTTGTAACAACAAAGTTGACTAATTATGTAAATTAGAGAATTATTTTAATGATTTTTTAGAAAATTAACTCAATTAAAAATTGTAAAAATGTTGCATCTGAGATAGTTGATTAAGATATTGTTTGATAAGTTTTATAAATGTATAACATAATGACAATCATGGTTTCAAACTTGCGTCATTCTATTTTATTTATTTTGTCATCAATACCGATTTATGGTGGCATCCTAACACAAATAATGTCTTGTTCTCAGTTTTCCATTATGTTTGATAGAATGTCTAAACAAGAACTATGTAAGTGACAAAGACGTATGGCTACATGTGAAATTATAGTTCTCCCTGCTAACGCCCATCGAAGTCAATTTAATATTCACTGATACCCATTTTGATGTTTTTTTATTTTGAAGGAGCTGATCAAACTTATACTTTAACCAGCGGCTAAGAAGAGGAAATGGCTGATGTCATGATCATGACATTATAGATGTTCTACGCGATATAAATCAGTATCCGACAAAAAGGGGCACATGTGCCCTTAATGAGTGTAACAACAAAACAACGACCATTTAGTCTTCACTCAGAAGTCAACGAAGAAGGTTGTGCCGTCGCTTTTTTCAATGATTTTTAATTTTAGCAATGCGATAACCCACACGATGTTTGTGGAGAGAGCGAAATTTACGCTGTCGATGTCGTATACGTGTGACCGCACATACTTTATCTGTATGGATGCCGATACCTGATATAAATGGCAAATTTGTATAAACATTCCCAAAAGTATATAGAAGTCATCTCTCATATAAGCTTTGTTCATTTACTTTTTAATAGTAAAAGTGGTAAAAGAGAAAACAGTAAAAAATCTCTCATGAACAGTGGCAATGACAAAAAGAAACATAAAAATTCAAATTTCTTTTTTATTTCACAGGTTTTAATTTTGTTTTGTCAGCGTTCACCTTTTTCTTATGTTTTTGTTCTTTTTTTTTTCATTGTCAAATAATCGTGAAAAAATGTCGAAAAATCAGTTCTGCCATTTTTACCTGCAGAAATTTGTCTGGTAGCCTGTGGTAGAAGAGAAAGGGATTTTTGTTTTCTCTCACACTGTTAAAAATAGTTTCCAGTTTTACCAATTTTTGGGGTTATGGAATGCTTTGCAGGTTAAAATGGTAACAAATGGTAACCTCAGATAAGTAAAGTAACATGACTATAATTGAGTGCATACTGATACATATCACCTTAATGATACGGGGCCTATTTTTTATCGCCGACAATTTTATATGGCTAAAATACTCAGGGTGCCACCGTGGTGCAATGGTATGCATACCCGCCTTGCACGCTAAAGGGTGGTTAACGGTGGTAAAATACCCCTCAGTGATGTTGGCGACATTTCCTGGGTATTTTACTACATACAAACAGTCTCTACATTCAAACAGTCTGAAAACACGTACTTCCAGAGGTCTTCACCAAGGAATCCATGGTTGTATTAGCATGAAATACGGTACGGTATCAAGACGTGGCAAACCGAAGAGGAATCATGCGAGAGAGTGAAACACCCTCCTGTCGAAAAGAGAAAGAAATATGGTAAAATATACAGATATCATAATAAGGGAACGGAAGGAGTGATTGTACGGTAGAACCTGAAGAATATTAATGTAGCAGGGTTGATAGATAGACACTCAAGCTGTTCGCATTCATATATGTATACATATATATGTACATATATTACTGTTTTCAGCTATCCCATTAGATAAAGTGTTTGAGTTAGCTATATAATACAATCAAAACGAAAAAATGTGTTAATGTATGAGTGAAACAAGTAAAAATGTATCAGTCGCCTTTGCTGACAGGGATATACCCTCAGCCTATGTGAAGTGAAACTTTCACCTACGGACAGATGGAATGTATTTAGGGTCTTTTGAGAATTTAGTAGCCCTTTTTGGACACTTGAACTTGCCGACAATAATGTGGATTAGGATTAAAGTTCACAAGTGTTGCGAAAGAAGTACTTAAAGGATCTTATATTGGGAGTACGGCCCTATGTTCCAGTCGGAATTAAAACGACTATATATATATTGGGAGTCATATATTTTCGATATACATCGCGCCTTCTAGTTATTTCACTTTTGCACCAGTATGCCAGGAAACATGGAGTTGTCCACGAAAAACATAATAACGCGGTAAACAGGACCACGACGATACATTTGCAAAGGATCTTCGAAGTTAGAACAGAACATAAACTGCACTTAGACACAACTGTTGAACTTTTGTGGAGGATGTACCATTAGGAGTGGACCGATATGGGCCATTTTAAATTTGGACAACATATTAGGACCAAATTTGATGCCCCATTTTTTTTAAATATTGTGGAAAGTACCAGAAGTTGTGAGCCGGTATTGCCCATCTTCGAACTAAAACTGAGTTTGGACAAAATATGACGAAGGCTAAATTTTGAACCAAATCGGTTGATCAGTTCGAGAGCTATCGTGCTCTCCAGCCACTGCATATGGTGCCATAGTGGGTTTTTAACCCCTTTTGGGTTGTTTTTTCAAGAAGCATGGACTTGCCACTAAAAAAACTTTTATCGTCGTAATGGAGGCAGCGAATGTAAGTTCCTTCAACAAAAACCTAAGTGATTCGAGATCAGGTCTTAAGGTGAACTTATCTGAAATTTTGTGTGGGAGGTTCACGAAGGAGTAAACAAATATAGTCCATATTGGAACCTGATCTATATCTATGTACATTAGGATGTGTAAAGTATGGACCAAACACTAACTCCCTACAAGACTTATCGTGAGCACAATTTTTTCGAACATTTTTGAACTTTTGTGGGGGAGGTACCGGAAGGAGTGGACCGATATAACCCATCTTCGAACATTAACTAAGTTTGGACAAAATATTACTAAAGCCCAATTTTGGACCGAATCGGTTGATCCGTTTTAGAGTTATCGTGCGCTCCAGCCAGACAGAGGGACGGACATAGCTAAATCAACTCCAAATTGACTGAAATGGATGTTGGGGTCTAAAACCATTATTTCGATTAGGCACATTTTGCCCGTATGAAAGTGTATATAGATACCCCCGTTAGCATAAATGCCGAGGGTATAAAAAATATATCGAAAGATTTATGGGCCAATCTCCATTGGCGATGAATGCAAGTGCTACCAGATAATTTTCTGACATTATAATTTAAACCCTTATATTTATCATGTAAGGTGCCTTTATTGTCGAAGAACTTTTTCCACTCCGATTCAGGCACCTCTAAAACATGGTTATTGAACGCTTCAACAGCATCTTCTAGCGACGAAAACTGTCGACCACGCATATTTTTCCTGATATGTGGGAATACAAATAAGTCATTGGGTGGTAAGTCTGGGCTGTATGGCGGTGGTGAACAATGCTGTGGTTTGAGCTGATGTAAAGGAGCTCGCATTGTCATGGCTCAAAATGATTTGCTTTATTCGTCTTTCAGGCAAACAAATTGTGGTCTACCACTTAGAATTGGCCGTCCTACGTTGAATGGTCGCTGGATTTGGCTTTTCCATAAAGTCGATTGCTGTTTCGGGTATATCCCGATTCCGAGTATTTTTTACGTTTAACCCACATTTTCTAAGTAATTTTGCCAATTGTTGGTATTCTGAGTAAATAGAAACCCTCTATGCCAAAAAAATTATCAATATAGGTCTACGTTTTGCTATAGCCTTCGTATATAGGTACTCCCTGATTTTGGCTATTTGAGGATCTTGGCCACAGTTTCTAATTAATTAGGCTCTAATTTGTTATCTTAGTTGCCAAGGGTGAAGAACATATTTTGCCAAAAAATGTTCAATGTAGGTCCATGCTTCGGAATTGCCAGAACCAGATCTTTCCAATTTCGGGGGTCTTGGCCACATTTTCCAAACGATTTGGCTGAAATGTTTTTTTTTTTTTTTTCTTTGGAAGTAGACGAAATTGTTCTGCGAACCCAAAACCCTTTTGGAGTTTTGCTTTCCTGATTTAATACCATCTATTCCATTTGGAGTTTTTCACCACACAATCAATATTGGTCCGGAAGGTTGACTTGGTGAATATTGTTATAAAATAAAAAAATTGTCTGGGAACACTAAAACCTTTTTGGGTTTCCAAAAAAATTTGTCATTTTTCTCCACCCAGATAATATCGGTCGGGAACGTGGACTTGGGCGGAACAATTTGGAATTTTTCTCCCCCCAGATAATATTGGTCGGGAACGTGGACTTGGGTGGAACAATTTGGAATTTTCTCCACCCAGATATAATCGGTCGGGAACGTGGACTTGGGTGGAACAGTTATATGGGAACTTTATCATAAAATAAAAAATGGTCTGAGAATTAAAGGCCCTTTGGGGTTTTGCTCTTCTGACCTAATACTATCTATTCCATTTGGAATTTTTCACCTCTCAGATAATATTGGACGGGAACGTTAACTTGAGTGGTACCGTTACATGAGGGCTATTTTTCTACTTCTAAAAAACAGAATACAAGATTTTATCCGAATCGATTGGAAAATGTGGCCAAGACCCTCGACATAGGCCATATTTCCCACCCCCCTGACCATGACCCGCAATTTGTGGTGCAGTGTTATCAGTTCATTTACGCAACGGCTATGTTTTGACGGCGTTCGTCTATGAGAGAACATCGTTCACGATTGAATTCATTAAACCGATTTTTCACAGTGCAATGGGATGGTGCTTCATCGTCATACAAACATTTGTTAAATTTCATTGATCCCCTTTTGCCGTGAGTATCCACGTCGAAGGTTGTGAAAAATGATCGGCCGAAAATGTCTACAAATAATTTCCATTTTTTGGGAAAATTGTTTTTTTTTTTTCATGTCACTATAAACAACGTAACACATGGTCGTACGTCAAACCGTACGGAGTACGTTTATGCTAAAAACAATGGACGCAAACAAACAAAACGATTCCCGTACCAATCACACAGAGTCACAAACTTTTCAGTTGCTCTGAATCATTCCGCTCTCAAAACGATTATTGAAATGTACTTCGGCTATGCTTTGTCGAGTTATTTCATTCACTACCGAAACAAAAAGAATGTTTGGCAAACATTTGATGTGCGAAATGATCAATTCCACATTCAAACACACACATATTTGATTGCATAAGAACCCTATAAGCTAACACCAACATACTTCAACCACCAAACGAATAATTCATTGGATCGTTCATGTGTTTTGAACTTTTTCTTTTTCCCATCTGTTGTTTTGGAATTGAGAAGTTATCGCTATTCGTTTTGTTCGCACTCACGAATGTAAACCAAACTAAGCAAAACAGCGATCTCGGTGAACATGGGTTATGTTCCGTTTTGTATTGTTCCTATAGAAAATACGAAACGAAACCATTGGAAATGTTTCATAAAGTATTTTTACGTACGCTGGCTAAAAATGCCTTTCATTCCAATGGCAATATCAACGTAGTGTTGCCTAGTCCTAATGCTTATCTATTAGGACCGTATCGGCGTCGATTGAACCGCGAGCTATAACAAATATATACAGACATCGAAATAGTTAGACGTATTGAGCTGCAACGATTGCGTTGGCTTCGTCATGTCGTAAGAATGTACAATGTTGCTTCGCTTAAAAAGGCGAATGCACCTGAGTTACAAGACGGTAAACGAATAGCTGGTAGACCAAGACTTCGATGGAAACAATAGGTGAATGATGACATCGAAGACCGTGGTATTCCCCGAGCTGGGAGTATGTTGCAAAGTTAAACAAGGATATATTTTTATAAAATACAGTCCACTTGACACTGATAAACATGTTGTAGTTCGTTTGAATAAAATCAGATAATGCGGGATGTAATCTATACTGCAGACTGATAACCATGTGTAGCGTGTTTGCTTACCACATGTGAGGTAACTAAGTGTGCTTATGACCTCTCCATATGGTTTATGGCAGTAGGGTTCGTACACATGTATGTACTTTACCTCTCTCTTTTACACACTAATCTAAGTTAGGTTAAGTCATATTGTACTATTTAAGTCTTAAGATTACCCATCGAATAGTGGGATCTCAATAATATCTTTTAACGAAGATTTGAAACCATGAATGTCATCGTTACAGAATAATTACTTATTCAACATTTATTCTTGAGAAACACGGAAAATAGACGAACTTTATGGCTATGAGAGGAAATTTATTGTGGTACTTTGTAAGAAAGGAGTTACTTTCTCCCTCAAGAAGAGAAAAAAAGGCATTTTTTACAGCAGGGATAACCAGAGGGCGCTTACTGAGAGCAAATGAGAATATATTTCAAAGTGTTTTACATTAAAAGTTACGCTCGCTTACTCTCAGTAAGCGCCCATTGGCTATTCCTGCTTTTTTCCATATTCCAGTTTCTCAATAAGAAACTTAAACCCTTCGTGAGAAAGAAAGGACATTCCTTCTTGTTTCCTTTACAAAATAAAATACCACTGTTTTATTTCATCTCAAATTAGGAGTTAATGAGCCAAGAGATATAAGATGTAATGAACACAAAGAGAGGCAAGATATAGTAGGTATTTATAAAAATTGTACTTTTTCTCAACAATTACAAAAGAGTTTGCTAAGCAGTTAGTTGTACGTTTTAAGAGCGTACATTATGGTACAAAAAGTACGATGAGCACAAGAAATCAGTTACACACAAAAAAAATACACAGGATAAGAGATCGTTTTATTGAGTTTCTAAAAATACGTTTTATATTTAAATAATTTTTTATTATTACGAAAAAATTAAAAACAATTTTATTTACATTAAATCAAACAAATTTAATAGTTGAAACTCAAAAATTCAAAGAAAAAATTCACAACAACATCAACTGAGATGAGAGAAAAAAAGACTCAGAGAGCCAGGCACTTACCCAGTAGTCAAACGTCGGTTTCGATACTAACGGCCAAAGCATTATTATGCCTATGTGTCTGGATGTTACCACTGCTGGTAACACTGATGGCAGATTGTTTATAGCCATTTTGCAACTGGATTTGTTGCTGTTGCTGCTGTTGCAACTGGTGTTGTTGCTGCTGGTGCTGTTTGTCTGGCGTCGGCGTTTGTTGCAGTTGCTGAGGCGTTGCTGGCAGGGTTGTGGTTATAGCAGACGCCGCCGTATTATTGGCGACGGCAGCGGCGGCGGCGGCAGATGCCGTTGGAGCTATATGAGAATGTTGATGGGTGGCTCCCAAAAATGGAACCATCGAACGACCAGGATGCGTATCAGTCAGTCCCGGCGTTGATTCAACACCATCATCCAAATCCATCATATCTGATGAGGACTCAGACAACGATGATTTCTTTAAATGTTGACCTACTTGGATAACAAGGAGTAACGTGGGGAGGGCGGTTACAATTACAAAGTTGTGATAAAACAATGCGCAAACGAAACGAAAAAGAACAAAAACACAAAAGAGAGTTACAGGATGATGGTATTGATTGATGATTGATGCAGATCATTAATTTGGTGGATCGTGTTGTTGTTGTTTTTGTTGGTATCAGTTTTAGTTTGTTGGTTTAGACCATTTTTGTTGAAATATTTGTTGTTGTTGTTGGTTTTAGGGGAGTAAAAAAAGAAATAAAAAATATAAAATTGAGCAAAAATGTGAACTTGTAACAATCGAAACGAGAAAGCTTTACTTTACTTAGTGGTGTATAGAGTATTATCTTGGCGGAGGGGATTTTCACGGTCTAGGGAAGATGGAGAAGGAGGGAGAGGAAATATCAATGTTAAGGAATATCTAAGGATATCTCAGGTCCTTTGGAATGTTATGATGGCTTCATAGCAAAGTGTGCATGTGGTTGGTTAGTCTCTATGCTACAGGTGTTCGATTTTTTAGTTTGTGTGCCTAACTACTGAGAGCGAGCGAAAAAGAGAGCTATCGGAAAAAGAGATACAACTTTCTCTTTTTGTTTACTGTTACTGGTGTTGTTTTCTTGTGGACATGTTACTTGGATGTGTTTTGTTATAAAAAGGAAAGCATTTGAAAGAGAACAATTTATATATGTATATAGAGAGAAGAGAGAGCGCAAAAAACGGAAAGGTGTTATACAATTAAACTCAGACTTACCTAATGTACCAGGTAAATATGGACAACTAGTAACGTGATTGAAGTTTTGGCTCTGCATCTCCTCTTGATCCGTTTCACGGTGATAGAAATAATTGAAATTACTGACAATAACCGGTACCGGTAGAGCGATTGTCAAGACACCAGCAATGGCACACAGTGATCCCACAATTTTTCCCCAAACTCCGACCGGCCTATATGCATTTGTTTTAGCAACCACAGACAAGTATTTAAAACGCAAGAACATATTTTTCGTAGATTGTGGTTCCAGGTTAACCATGATCGAATTGTTCATTATTTTATTTTGTTTGACATTCGTGTGACATAATTTTTGTTTGCAAATTTTGGGCAGCAATGTTGTGATGGTTGGTGGTGTCGGTGATAAGAGTGGGAAAAACATAATCGAATTTCGGTTAACGGGATTGAACGGTTATTGGTATATTTTTCACAGGCAAAGTTATATTTTGGTAATTGTTATTTTTGTCGTTTGATTTTGATTTTGTTTGGGAATATTTGGACAAATATGATTTGTTTGTTTCGACATTTTGTCATTTTTTGGCGTTATTTTTTTGATTTTATTTTTCGACATGAAGAGAAAGAAGAAAGAGAGTACGTACGATGTATATAAACGAACGAACGATAAAAAAACAAAAAAATGAAAATACAAATATAATATAAATTATGGAGCAAAAATTTTGAAACATTTTCTGTTTTTTTTATTATTTTAATTGAATAATAAGAATAATTATATTTATATAAAATGTGTTAGAAAAAATGTTATGTATTTATGTTTATATATAAAATATATTAGACAATTAATAAATATATTTATATACATATGTTAAGGTATTTATATATGTATATAGAATTAGAAAAATGTAGGAAGAAAATGTTATGTTAAGGAACTCAAAGTAAGTATGAGATTAAATGTTGAGCTTTTTTGGTTTTTAGTAGAAGGTAAAGAGTATTAATTGGACGCAGATCAAGTGGTGTGAGAGCGAAAGCTAGAGAGTAGAAAGCTTATTTTGACAGTTTAGTTTTCCTGAATAAGGTTTTCAATTTTAGGTTCGTGATTTATCCCTAGTACAAAACGAAGAAAGAGAAGAGAGAGTTTATAATCTAATCTCTTCCTGGATATCTATCATCCTAGCCTGAATATATACCTTTATTATTTTATTTTATTTGTAAATATAAACTAGAGAAAATAATAGATTTTTAATAATTTTTAAATGTTCCTAGAAGTTCAAATTCTTTTTTTTTTAATTAACATATTCTTAAATAATCTCAATATATGTTGTACATAATTGTGAGATCAGACAATTATGATGAAACAATATGAAATATTTTTTATGTATGGGGTGGTAGGAAAGCTTCAAATTAATATAATAGTTAAACAATTTTTGTTTTTTTTTTTTGCGGGAGGTACTGGAACTCAACTTTTAGAAAAAGAATGTTAACTATAATTCAAGAATCAGCATGAACCAGCGCAATGGTTGCTTATTCCAGGCAAACAGCCGCAGTGCCTGGATACGAAAAACCTCCACCAAAGAGCGTATGGTTTGATGAAGAGTGTCATGTTACTACTAAAGAATATTCTACCAAAAGAAAAAAACATCAAACTGGTGCCTTCGGTACAAGAACATTCACCTGTAGAGACGTGTATCGGAACCTGGTAACTGCTACAGAAAGCGTACTCAAGATATGGAAAGAACAGTTTTCTAAGCTATTAGTAACAAATCACAGCGCCAATCCCAGATGACGGAATCGAATGTATACGGCTCAGCCATAGTGAGTCTATGAGAGCAATAAATCAACTAAAAATAATAATAAGACAGCAGGAGCCGACGGACTACAAACCGATCTATTCACGACTGTAATTTTTTTGTCGTTACCGACAAAAATCGTTAAAATAAAAACGGGAAATTATGAATGAAAAGCGACAACTTTTTTGGTCGTTAACTTTTCGGAAACATTTCGGTAAATACCGAAATTATTAGCAAATGAAATGAAAGTTATCGATAATTGTCGGTAATTATGTTTATGTTGAGTCCCTGCGTCAGAGATACCAAAATATTCCGCTAACAAATCCAAATGCCGAAAATATAATTAAGTGCATAGTTATAATATAGTGTACGAAGATTTCCTGTGCTTAAAATTTCATTAACGGGTGACGTATGGGATGGAAGATACCAAGGAAGTCCTGACCGGTTTTAACATGGCAAAGCCCAGGATTTATCTTGGTCCCTCTTTCATCTTAAGTGGGCACTGACCTCCCCGTGGTGTCACCTGGGGAACTGCCTTTAACACCCGTTAAAGGTAGTGAGCTAACATGTGCCGCGCGTTCACCCATACGAACGTTAAAAACTTGGGTTTGGGCGTCGGGTTAGTAACAGCCTACTATGAAAAAACGAAAGAAAAGAAATACAAACTCCTCTAAAGTTGACGAACCCCGCAATCTGCACCTGGAATGTTCGCACTCTTTATAAAGAAGGTGCAGTCTTCGCATTGGCAGACGTACTTGAAAAGTACAAGGCCGATATTACTGCCATACAGGAAATACGATGGATTGGGTAAGGCGTCACAACAACACCTAAAGGTGACACTGTATTATAGCTGCCATGATGTAAAGCATGAGTTTGGTTGCGGATTCGTAGTTAGTCGGAGACTAAAACAAGACTTGCTGCAATTCGAATAAAATCTAAATTCTTCAACATTTGCGCTCATGCTCCCACTTAAGAAAAGGACGAACAGACCAAAGATATATTTTACGAGCGCTTAGAAGAAACATATGACCGTTACCCTGCCCATGAGTTTAAAATCATTCTAGGCGATTTTAATGCCAAAATTGGAAAGGAGAATATCTTTGGCCCAACAGTCGGAAAATTCAGTCTCCACAGTGAAACATCTGACAATGGTATGAGGCTGATAGACTTTGCAGCTGCATAAAACATGGTAGTTAGCAGTACCAGATTTAATCATCTCGGTATTCATAAGGGCACCTGGCTATCTCCAGATCAAAGAACAAGTAATCAAATTGATCATGTTGTGATAGATGGAAGACATTCATCCAGCGTGTTGGATGTACGATCGTACGTACCCGTCTAAACGTTGTAAATAAAGCACGAAGAGACACAACGCGGAAGTTGGACATCGATAGGATGCAAACACAACAGATAGCCACAGCATATTCCACTCAACTAGCCCAATTGCTTAACGCGAGCACTCCTTGTCCCGATAACATAACAACACAATGGCAAAATATTGCCCACTCTATGCAAACAGCCGCAAAATCCATACTTGGATTCCAGAGACCTCCACAAAGGAATTCATGGTATGACCAGGAGTGTCGTGCTGCTACCGAGGAGAAAAATGCGGCATATAGAGCTACTTTACAATCAGTAGCAACGCGTAGCGCACGAGGGAGATATCGGGAGAAAAGGAGAGAAGACAAACGTCTTTTCCGCAAAAAAAGAAAGAAATGGAAATGCGGGAGTGTGAAAAAATCGAGATGTACAGGGGCCAGAATGAAGTCCGAAAATTCTACCAAAGAGTGAAACTTCAAACAGATGGCTTTGGTACAGGCACATCCTCCTGTAGAGACCAGCAAGGTAATCTGGTGACAGATACAGATAGCGTGCTCAGGATATGGAAGGAACATTTCTCCAATCTGCTGGTATCCAATAGCAGCGAAGACGACGAAGATACCACAGATCCAATCCCAGAAGATAGTATAGAATGTATACCGCCCGGCCAAGATGAGGTAAAAACAGCAATCAACCACAGATCCAATCCCAGAAGATAGTATAGAATGTATACCGCCCGGCCAAGATGAGGTAAAAACAGCAATCAACCGGCTGAAGAATAATAAAGCAGCAGGAGCCGATGGCTTACCAGCCGAGCTGTTTAAAACCGGAGGCGACGTGCTGATAAGGTGTATGCATCAGCTAGTTAGCACCATCTGGCAGGAAGAACGCGTACCCGACGATTGGAACCTGAGCATCCTATGTCCCGTCCACAAGAAAGGAGATAAGACTGTATGCTCCAACTATATGGGCATAAGTCTTCTACCTATTGCCTATAAGATAGTGTCAGGGATATTGTGCGAACGACTAAAGCCAATGGTCAACGAAATAATTGGACAATACCAATGTGGCTTTAGACCTGGCAAGTCCACCATTGACCAGATATTTACCCTGCGGCAAATCCTAGAGAAGACCCAAGAGATGCAGATCGACACATATCACCTTTTTGTCGATTATAAAGCAGCATTCGACAGTCCCCTCCGATCAAAGGTATTCCATGCAATGTCTGAATTTGGTATCCCCGCAAAGCTCATCCGGCTTTGTAAGATGACTTTAACTGATACTAGGTCCTCAGTTAAAATTGGAAAGAACCTCTCCGAAGAATTTTGTACCAAAATAGGTTTCAGACAAGGAGACAGCCTTTCGTGTGACCTATTCAACATTTTGCTGGAAAAGGTAATACGAAATGCAAATGTCAAAAGAACTTAAAACTTATTTGGAGAAAATGACAATGTTTTTTTTTTAATCCGAATATCTACGCTTCTATAAGGGGTATACAAGAAGGAAAACCTTCCAATGAATGTCGAAATTATCACTTTTCTAACGATGTAAAGTAGATTGTCGTAGGTGGTCAAACAACGAAGAAATCGCAATAGTCGCAAATAAAACCCAAATTTTATTTTTTTCGATTTTAATAAAATCACAGCTTTGGTTGGGAACTTTCCAAGATCAAAGCCTGGCAATGAAAGTAGTAAATCACATTTTTACAATGATGCATGGTAGGTTGGCGTATGTTGCCAAATAACGGAGATATCGGAAATCACGCTACAATTCGCAATTTTGATCGGATCGTCAGGAAATTTTGGAGGGCTAATGGGGGTCCTGAAAGGGAAGAAGACTACTGACTTTGGTGATGGTCAGATAATATTCAGAGGTCGGAATGGGCAAAAAACTTATTTGGAGAAAAATATAACTTTTTTTTCCAAACCGAATATCTCCACTTCTATAAGGGGTATACAAAAAAAAACCTGGTAAAGAAAGAAGAAAATATCTGCTTTACAACGATGTAAAGTAGTCGCTAATCCAACACAGGTTTTCATTTTAGCGATTTTAATTGTAAGGACGAATATCTCAGCTTTGTTTGGGGGCCTTCCAAATACAAAGCCTGACAATGAAAGTAGAAAATAACATCTTTACAATGATGTAACGTTGGTTCGAGTAGGTGGTCAAACAACAGGGTAGTCCCATTATTAAATTTGTTTTGGGAATGTCGCTACAGGTCTCAATTTTGATATGGTCGTAACTAAAATTTAGGGCTAATGGGAGTTCCAAAGGGGAAGGAGACTACTGATTTTGGTGGTGGCCATATAATATTCATGGGTCGGAATGGGCAAAAAACTTATTTGGAGAAAACATCCACTTTTTATTCTTATGCGAATATATCAGCTTCTAGTAGGAGTATTCCAACGGTATAGCCTGTCAATGGAAGAAGAAAATATCACCATTACATTAATGCAAAAAGGTAGGCGAAGGTGGTCAAACAAGGGAGATATCACAATAGTCGGTAAAGCTACCAGTGGCAATTTTGATCGGATCGTCAGAAAATTTTGTTGGCTAATGCGGGTCCCACAGAGGAATGAACATATTGAGTTTAGTGGTAGTCAGATAATATTCCCTAAAAGAAATGTTTACCAGTGGAAATCTTATGTACATGGGTAGTGGTGTCATATAGTCGGTTCCGTCTCGACTATAGCCTTTGCTCACTTGTTTATTGAGATATTTGTTAAATTTTTATTTTTTTGAAATTATTTTGGTATAAATGCGGTTTGGTAATTTTGAAGATTTTAGCCACATTCAAATAGCTGAAATTTGGCATTTAGTCTTCGTTGGGGGTATAAAATAATTCGACAGATAATAGTCTGTATAGGTCAATGTTTTTATATAGCCCAAATAGGGCGGTACCTCCCGATTTTGTTAATTTTGAAGGTTTTAGCCACCAACTGAAAGAGCTGAAATTTGGCATTTATTCATCGTTGCACAGTGGATGCGCCCAACGACAAAAATCAAAAAAAATATGATATCGTTTTAAAAATTTCAAAATGCAAATCGCTTCAAAACATTCGACATTTTTCGAAACTCAACTTATTTTTTCCATTTTTGGCGGTTCTTAAGGAGAAAAAGCATCACAAACATGACTAATTTTGAAGAAAAAATTGTATTCAAAAATTAAAAAAAAAAAATTGGTTATATTCTAAGCGAATTTATGAAACAAAGGACTATCATTAACGCCTTAACTTAAGTTGAATCATTTAGTAAAATGACTTAACTTAATTTTTATAGTTGTGAAAATTCTTCTAAATTGCAAAGGTTGTCATATATTTTGGTTATTATATCGGTCAAAATGAAAATATTTAATATAGATGTATGGATTTCCTTAAAGTTTAAGTTACTTTCCAAAAATTCGCAAGAATGGGCACTAGTACCAAATTGAAGCCTAGCGCTTGTTGATTTCAAAACTGTATAGACTTTTTGCGGAAATTTGCTGTTTTGGCAGTTATGACCATAAGTTTAACTCCCTTTTTTAGTTGCTGAATTTATATTTTTTGGAATATTTTTAAGTAATTTTACTATCCTTTCTTACATTTAGTGTAATGAAAACTCGCGAAAGAAAAAAAATTGGGGGTATTCACTTTAACAAGTAACTTATTTTATTTTTGGGACACCCTAATATTGGACCACGTTAATAAGTGGAGAATTTTTCCCGTACTGAGAACCAAAAATACATTATTACAAGTTATTCTGAAGACAAATGTGGTTAAATCTTATAAAGTACCAAGGAAAGGATGGTAAACCTATATGGAGGCTGTGGTCAAAAGTGGACCGATATGACATTTCTATATAAGATGGTGTTCTGAAGTCTGAGTTCATTATAAGTATATATTCGCTTAGAATATTTGCTTGACATCTGCCTAAATAAATCGATATAAACATCATATAGGGCGTATACCAAATAAAGGACCAATACTGACAACTTTTCGGAGGGAGGTTGGCTATGCAGTGCCGGATTACAGCAAATTCGGTTGAAAAATATTTTGGTAACAGTAAAATACTTCAATTCAGAAAGATTCATTACATGGCAACCACGCGAAATTTTGGGCCAAAATTTTACTTAGGGTGTTTTTAGGCCACTATGACACATTGAGAACAATTTCAGTTCGATATAATATTTAGAAGTATTTTTGTCACACCTTCCCATGTTAGTGCCACCACTGTGCGTTGGGGGCATAAAATATTCCACATTTTGATATAGCCGCCATTGAACTGTACCGCTTGAGTTTCGACATGTTTTAGATTTTAGCCACTATCCAACCGAAATGGCTTAAATCTGATTTGAATATAGGTACATTATTTAAAAATAATAATACCGTTGAAATTTTTGATGTTGCCTGGCCGTGGAATCGAACCCACGACCTTTAGTGTGCAAGACGGGCGTGCGTACCATTGCACCACGGTGGCACTACAATTTTACAACTAAACAAGTAAAAGCGGCGTTAAGTTCGGCCAGGCCGAACTTATTATACCCTCCACCACAAATTGTATTGAAATAAAATGGAAAAAATTAGTTTTCTTTCGTTTATGAAGAAGGCTAAATACCAAATTTCATCAACTTCGTCGAAACAATGTGGCTAACTTTTAAAATACCGAAATTCGGGAGGTACCGTTCCATGGGGACTATATCAAATCGTCGATCTATAACTATAAATTTCTGGCGGAAAGTTTTTAGAATCAAAGAAGACTAATTACCAATTTTCCGATATTTCGGTAAAACCTACAAAATATCGAAAATCAAGAGGTGCGCTTCTTTTGGAGATATAGGAACCCCCGGACCTATACTGATAATTTTCTTCTGGAATATTTGTTAACCCCATAGAAGATATTGCCGTCACAACCCTCAAAATACCGAAAATCTAGAGGTACCGTTCTATGGGGGCTATATACCGACAAATTTCTGGGAGAAAGTTTTGTACCCCCAACGAAGACTAAGACCAAATTTCGGCCATTTCGGTATGATAATGAGGCTAAAACCTTCAAAATACCGAAAATCGGGTGGTACCGTTCTATGGGGGCTATATCAAAACGTGGACCGATATAGCCCTTTTACAATACCAAACATCCTAGAAGTAATAGAAACTTCTATACCAAATTACAAACCTCTATCTTAAAAATTACGAGCTTTATCTTGATTTCAACAGACGGACAGACAGACATAGTTATATCGACTTAGAATTTTACCCTAATCAAGAATATATATACTTTACAGGGTCTCCGATGAATATTTCGATGTGTAGCAAACGGAATGACAAATTTAATTATACCCTCCATCGTAACCATTCTAAAATACATCTATTTTAAATGTACCGTTATTGAGTTCCGACGGATTAATTAGAATTATTACATATGCGGTTAAGTATAGTCAACCGTCTACTTTAATACTGTATTAATGTTTTGCAGTTTCTTTCAAGTCCATTTTTTGACTTTTGACGCGCTAGATCGGTATTTTGTCCACCGTGCGTCGAATGGCTGGCATTTGATATGCCGCCCCAGTCTAGATTCCTTCGCAAGAGGAGTAAACGATAAAAACCTTTTTTTCTGGAAAAAGACTTTCATAGCCTGACAGTTGCTGACATATTTGCTGAGCTTGTTAATGATGAAGTCCCCAAAAGGAAAATATGGCATTAGTTTTGCATATTTGAACAACAAAGTTTTAAAGGTAACTAATAGCTGGTCTTACGCATACAGCACTAAAGTAGGGCCAAATTGTTAACTTGAAAAAATTCATTGCATTATCATTTGCCATAAAAGAGAAAAATTCCTGAAATTTATAAAGATTTTATTGGATCGTAATAATGGAATAATACATTATTATTTTTTACGAGTTTTCAAAAATAAAGCTTTGAATTCATTAACAAAAATTGAAAAAAAAATAATAGTAAAAGTTTTATGTAACAGCGCCCACAATGTGTATGGATGGGCCTGATGGACTGTATAACTGATTTCTTTGCTCAATGGAGATTGTATTTCATATGGGGAAAATTAACATTAAACCTACCTATGCTATTTTTAAATTCTATTCAATAATCAGTAACCCAGCAAAAACTTTCATTAGAACAAAAGGTTAATATAATTTTAATTTTTATTTTATTCAAATATTTACTTACCTCGAAAAAATATTTTTTTTATTTTATATACGCGTTTTTAATAGTTGATAGTGTAGATTATTATTGTCAATATTATTTTGTAAAAAAAATGTTATATATGTTATTATTTAAAAAACATGAAAGCTCAATTTCTTTATCTAAGCAAAAATCGTATAAAGTGTGTAACAGAAGCGAATTGAACGGAATCGTATATATTTATATATGAAAACTAATTGAAAGCTTTGTTAAAGCTCATTGTATTGAAAATATATGTTTTTATATTTATTTTAATAATAATAAAAAAACTTTTATAAAAATGCATATCGTTATAAGGCAATTAACTTTTATATTGTCTTGTATTGAATTGGTAGGTACTTACCAAGTTTTTGCTGGGTAAAAAAATATGTATTAATTATTGTTCTTCTGTGAAGTGTTATTTTCTCTTCAGAAAAATCTTTTGAAGATATATATATAATTCCACAGGGTCTTAAAAACAAAAAAATCTATATTTGTGAAACTTTTTAAGTTAAAAATATTAAATATTAATATTTATTAATATTGAATATTTAAGCAATATCTTCCTTGAACCTGTTCAAAGTGGGAGTGGATGTTTTTGAGGTCTTCCATCCCAAATATAGTTAAATACATTTATTTTTGAATATTCCTGAATTGTAGAGTATTTAAATACTGCAGACAAAATGACAAAATAACTTTTTTAATATCATTGTTCCTATCAAATGAAAATTATCAGATATGTTATGGATTTTTTTTTTGAAAGGGGGAATTTTTTCTCAACAAAATATCCTATAAATCCCTACAATCATATCCCACATTGTAACATTGCCGAAGACTGCAATCGAATTCCCCGGTACCGCAAGCATTTTGTTATTGTCTTATTGTATCGTAGCTAGAATTTTCAGCATCCATTATCCAAACTTTCCCGTAATGGGTTTGGCTCCGGGAAACATCAAAATCAAAAAAATATATATTTTGGCAGAAAAAAAATTTGGTATATTTCGTACATATGAAAATGGTAATGATGTAGATTTAAGCTCTTTATGGCATTGGTCCACCTGAAGATGCTTGTAAGAAATTTCTAGCGATACATCGAGCGACAAATAACAGTGTTAAATGCGGGCTATGCGGAAAAGAAGTGCAATGTTTTTTGTATTAAATTACAAAGTTGTGGACTATGTGGACTTAACTGTTTGAAAAAGGTAACTTAATGCACCACCGAAAAGGCTGGCGAAAAAGGGCGTTTGTTATAATTTTATTTACTAACTAATTTTAAATTATCAAAAAATATGTAAGAAATATTTTTAAGTCTTGAATTGTGGAGTTAAGTTTAATCACTTGAAAAAGGGCCAGGACATCATGTTGTTATCCAGTTGAAGTAATTAATATGACTTCAGAAAATCGTAACACTTCCTCTTTTTAATCGTTCGCATGCATTTTTTCACGATGTTATATGAATTTTATTAATATTTAATTAAACTTCTTTGTTTGGCATTTTGTCTCTCTTTTTTGCCATTGAAATTTAAATTTTATGCCAGGAAATATTTGCCACTTTTTGTTCAAATATCTTCCCAGTTTGTCTTCGTTTTTACTTTATATGCTGGTAGTACTTGCTTTCTGGAAGTCTAAAAGGAAAAACTTCAATCTTCATTCCTTATATTGTGTAGATTTTTCGGTTCAATACCGAAAGCGACATAATGTTGTTATACTGCCAATTAAAAAATAGAACACTTGTTCATTTGAAATATATATAAAGTAAAGTTGATGCAAATAAATTGAATAAATATTATTTAAAAAATATATTATCATAAGAAGCAAAATATCATCAATTCCGTTGATATATACGGTTGGCAGATTTTTGTTGATAAGAAGCATTATAAATATACCATTATAATAATGCCGATCATTTGGATTATTTATTTATTTCTGGATTATATAAATATGTATGTTTTAAGCAATGAAAGCCTTTAGGGGGCGGAGAATATCAGCAAGTGCAGAAAAAATACCTAAACAATTCACTTTCCTTTAACCAATATAAAAATTAACCTATACATATAATCTAATTGGAAACAAAGTGTAATGCCATTGATTTAAGTCAACCACTGAACTCTAGAAATTAAACACCTCGCAAAAGAAATCATTCCTACAAAAATTCTTCACATAGATACATTTTTTACGTAGTTAACCATAAGCGCTCAGCTTTGAAGAAGAAAAAACTATTACTTACAGGAAGATGACCCAACAAAAATTTGACCCAACAACTTCCAAGGAAAATGTTCGATGCCAAAGATGCCATTCAATCATGGGTGGAAGTGATCTAGCATGTCATCTTTTTAGCATCTTCATCGATGATTTTTATATGAGCGTGGACCCCAAAAGATGCTATTCATATTTGGATCCAAAGCACGTCATTTTGACCAACGCTTCACCAATGCTTTGACATGTCATTTCCACCAATGATTTGGCATGTCATTTTCACCAACCCTTTGAAATGACATTTTCATTACGACGAGAGTTTTAACAACGTTGGTTGTGACTTCGAGTCTCCGACAACATCAAGCCTATTGTAAATAATTAATCTTATATATTTAGAAAAATGTGTATAAATAAAAACACAAAATTTATCTCTTTTGGATCAATGGAATGGGTTCAAATGCTGATAAAAAGATCGGATCTTTCACGACTTCCTTTGCATGGGTTCAAATGCTGATGAAAAGATCGGATCTTTCACGACTTCACCAATGTAAAAGATGCCATGAAATCACGTCATCGCATGGAACAACTTCCTTCGAATTTTGCTGGGTCATTTCAAAACAATGTAAACTAGTAAACCAGTGTGCTGAAAAGTAATGGATTGGCCTTTACAAAGTAGTAAGTAAACATATGTGTGTCAGACTATAAAAGGGAAAGTTGTTAATATTGTTATTTAATATATATGTATTTTACATGGCAACGGTGGGTGTGTGTACGACAACAAGTCCTAGAGTTGTGAGTTCAATGCACACCGTTGGAAACAATGTAGCAAAAATAAGAAAAGTCGTAGATGTACATAAACGTATAAATATCCCCTATTGTTCGTAAGCTTGGCGCAGTCTGTAGTGGGGACCGCTACAAATCAGAAGTTTGCGTCTTATTTTGGGAGTCATATCTTTCCCATAGTTATCGCGCCCACTAGCTTGGACAAAATATGATGAAGACCAAATTATTAAATGATTCGAGAGTAGCTCTTAAAGCGAACTTATGCGAAATTTTGTGTGAAAGGTACCCGAAGGAGTGGACAAATATAGTCCATATTCAAACCTGATATACATGTGGTAGATATATTAGGATGTGTAAGGTATGGACCAAATCGGTCACTCCCTTCAAGAGTTATCGTGTCCACAATTTTCCGAACATTGTTGAACTTTCGTGGGGGAGGTATCTGAAGGAGTGGACGGATACGGCTTATCATCGAACATAAACCAAGTTTGGACAAAATATTACGAAGGCGAAATTTTTGACCAAATTGGCAGATCCGTTCGAGGATAGGGTTTTTTTGCACTTTTCTGGTTATTTTCTCAAGAAGTGTGGACTTGCCCCTGATAAATATTTTATCGTCGTATGGGCGGCGGTGAATACAAGTTGTCACAACAAAGATCAAAGCGATTCGTGAGCTCGTCCTAAATTGAACTTTTCTGAAATTTTGTGTGGGAGGTACACGAAGGATTGTATCGATTAACTCCATATTGGAACCTCTTCGAAGTCTGGTAAAAATTTCACGATGTACAAAGTATGGACAAAATCGGTTACTCCCTTCAAGAGTTATCGTGCACACAAAATTTCCGAACTTTTGTGGAACTTTAACTAAGTTTGGATAAAATATTACGAAAGTCAAGTTTTGGGCCAAAACGGTTGATCCGTTCAGGAGTTATCGTGCGCTCCAACCAGCCAGACGGACATGACTAAATCAACTCCAAAATTGTCTGAAACGGATTTCGTCCAAATATACTTGGGATCTAAAATATTATTTCCGTATGAAAGTGTATATACCCTCGTTAGCATAAATGCTGAGGGTATAACAAGCTTTAAAAATAGAACATATCTTTTTTTCTTTGAATATTTTGCCTATTAGGCGAAGATTATTTTTTATTAATTTTTAATTAATTTCTCGTTAGAGATGAGCTTACTGACCAAGATGCTTTTTGAAAAAGGAAAGCCGACGATACGAACCCACACAACCACCACTGTGTGACATGACATGTTTCGCCTTTGGTTTAGGAAGGCTCCTCAGACACATCGATTGTGGGGCGGCTTCGCTATCATATATCTTTTTTCCTCTTTCAAATGCAATTTGTTTTTTTTACAAAATTGAATTTTTTGTTCAAATCTTTGTATGGCTTTCGTGACAAACGCTTAGCGTCGTAGCTTTTGAAAGTTATGAGTTTTCCTTTTTCAAAGAGCATCGTGGTCAGTAAGCTCGTCTCTAACGGGAAATTAATTAAGAACGTATCTTTTTCAGTACATTTTCGACCTTGGACATACTCGTAGAATATGAAGTAGGACGAAAAAGAGATGGCACGTGAATTGACGTTCTGAAAGTTTATGTCGCGACGAAACCTGAATAAGGAAGTAATCGTATTAAGACCAATTAAATATGGTCAAGAAGATTGAAATAACCGATGAGATTGAAAGCCCAGATATTAAATGGATCATGTTGTGATAGATAGAATACACTTTTCCAGTGTGTAAGATGTCCGGTTAATTTGAGGAGCCAGCATCGATTCCAACCATTTAGTTGTCGCAGCAAAAGTGCACGGGGCGTAGCTGGATTTCGACACAAACTGTAGGCACACCCACAGACTGGAATACGGCACTTTTTGTGTCGATATTATGGAAGCTGCAAAATCCAGGCTTGGGAACCAAAAACCATCACCTAAATTCCATGGTACAATCAGATGTAGCATAAGGTTACTGAAGAGAGAAACGTGGCGTACAGTGCTACACGAAGCGACAAGAAAAATATCCGAAGAAGACTACCAGTGTATTTTTAGAGAAAAAAGAAAAAAAAAACGGGAAATGTATTTTATAAAAGAAAATACCGAAAAGAAATTATAGTGCGAGAACAGGATCCAAAATCAAGTCCTAGTGTTAAACACCAAACTGAAGGTTATGATGCAAGGGCACTCTCCTGCAAAGATGACGAGGGGAATCGGGTAACTGTTACAGATAGTGTATTGAGGACCTGAAAAAAACATACAAGTATTTTTAAGCTTATGTCATCAAACCCTAAAACCAATCGCGAACGACGGTGGTATACATTCATCACATAGTCAAAGTGAGGTCATATCAAAAATAAATCAAAAGAAGTACAATAAGGACTTCTAGCTTAATTATTTAAAATCGGTGGCGATATCCTGATGAAAAGTATACATAAGTTGATTGGCGAATGTTGCTGGAGGAACGCAGACATAACGATTGAAACCTTAGTCAGCTATGACCCGTACACAGGAAAGAAAAATCTTATAGAGAAATAAGTATTCTATTCATCACATATACTGTGAGGTCGAACGTATTGTGTAAGCGGCTAACAATCAGGTCATAGCAATGCTGCATAGAACAAATCCACTATAGATAAAATCTTCACTCTTCGCCAAATCCTAGAGAAGATCTGTGAAGACAATTGTTGACGATTCCTGCAAAACTGATACGATTATGCGGGATAACATTATAATTGTTCACAAACCTGGCCGACGGAACAAGGGAGACTTCTCTCATATCAATGAGTGCACACCGATTCATATTAGATCAATGATATGGGACGTACTTTTTATCGCCGAGTCCAAACGGCGTGTCTTAATACACAACTTCTAGAGAAGTTTTACATGGCCAAAATATTCAGGAAATGTCGACAATATTACTGAGGGGTATTTTGCCACCGCTGAAAATTGTATGTTGTCTGGCAGAGGAATCAAACTCATGACTTTCAGTGTGCAAGGCGGGTGTAAATACCATTGCACCACGGTGGCAACCGCGAGATAACATTAACTAAAACAAAATCATAAGTTAAAGTAGAAAAGAATCTCTCCGAGCTTTTTAATACCAAACGAAGTCTCAAAAGTTGACTGTATATCGTGTAATCTAGTCTACATCTCGCTGCAAAAGGTTATACGAGATGGAAATGTAAAGGGCGATCCATTTCGTGGTTCCCAACTTTGTCGCCGAGATCACTAGCTTCAATTTCTGGCATCAAATAGTCGGTTATCATGGCACGATAACGGTCGCCATTGACGGTCAGTTTTCCACCGGGATTATTTTTGATGAAATATAAACCGATTTTTCCATTGGCCCACAAATCACACTAAACCGTTGCACAGTGAATGCTGCCATTGGTCAACATTAAAAAATGAAAGTCCTATTTTTGGTACCAAATGTGTTCATATCTACTCCTAACAAGTTAAATTTCTCTAAAATTATTGTAATAATTATTGTTGACCTTTGGACTTTTACTATCTTCTTTTTAGTTTTGTTTGGCTCGAGGTCATGTGAAAAAATAAAATTCTAAATTCTCTAAAATAAATTTGTTATGGATTATTTCTTGCTGTACTCTTTGAGAATATCATCAAAAAAGAGAAAATTAGGCGAAAGTAAAATATTAATATCAAACTTAATGAAGTCTATATTGACCAAACATAATTCGAATATTGAAAAACAATGTATTAACTTAATTTTTATGCAGTTTTGTGTTTGTTAATTTTTTGGATTCATTATTGAATACGTGTGTTGACTGAAGAACTTTTGTAAAGCAATTTCTTCAGAACAATTAAATTTCATGTAAAGTTTTTAGTTATGTTCCCCTCTATCCCCCTAACAATTTTTTTAAAGAGCAGTAGCAGTCTAAAGATTCTGTTTTCAAAATATCAGATGTATCTTTCCGCATCTTTGGAGCTTGTTCCCAAAATACTAAGGATACTTTTCAGGGTGTTTTTGTAATTTTTCTAAATGTGCAGGTGACACATCTCATATAACTGCGGCTCAGTTATATGAAAGATACGTCAAAATGTGGTCCTCAATGTAAAATGTCGAAAATTCAGCGATTTGGATTGATTATTACGGCTAAAACCTTAAAAATACCGAATATTGGGCGGTACCGATTTATGGGGACAACATCAAAGGGTGTACCTACATGAATCGACAATTTTCTGGAGTTAGTCTGCCTCCAGGAAAGATTAAGTGGCATTTCGGGTATTACGAATTAATAATAATTTATATAAAACTTTCAAAATTCCGAAAATTGGGCGGCACCATTATATGGGGAGCCTACCAAAACGTGGAACGAATTCAATTTTTTTTGCAAGAAGGTTTTCTAACACTAGTGAGTTGGCTAAATTTTGAAAGATGTGGTCAAGACCCCCAAAATGCCAGAAATCAGGGGGTACCGTTCTATGGGGGCTATACCTAATGTTGGACCTATGTTGATTTTTTTTTGATTTTTTATTTGTGTTGCTAAACCTATCTTTACTGAAATTTTCGTATTGATATCTGCACAGGAAGTTTTTTTGGTCGCTCTTCCCATACAAGTTCGACCACAGTGCGTTGTTTTTCTGAATGAAGTGACAGCTCTTGAATCTGTTGCTCTTTGCTAACGTGAATTTTCTTTATAAAGTTGGAAGATTTGTAACCGCTGTTCAGGCCTTTTAATGACGAATTGCCAAGCAAAGCAGAAAAAATTATGACGGCATGACACGACTCAAATCTGTCAAAAAGGCTATTGAAAAAATGTCTTTGCTTGGATCACCAGTTATATACAAAAATAATAAAAATAGCTGGTTATACAATAGAGAAATAATGTTAAGTAGTTGACATTGACATAACAGGTCGATCAAAGAGAGTCGCAGCACCCACCTTTGGAAAAAATTTCAAAAGAGTCTGAAGAAGTATTTCGGGCATTAAAGAGCGATAAGATCAAGTTTATGGTATCAACACGTAAGACGTCCAGTAGACAGATACTACTTTGATTAGTCCAAAATAAGCATTTTAGAAACAAAGACAACTCTCATGAAACAACAACCATATGACGGTACACATCCCAAGAGAATGCCTACACTCCGATGGAAAGATCAAGTTGAAGATAATATTTCACAGAAAGAAGGTGATACAATAATATCAACTGATGTCTTCATTTGCTGTCAAAACGTATTTTTAATCAAAAATAAATAAAAAATATTTCGCTTCAATAAAGAATATCTGTGTACAACATCTTTATTTAAGATTCGCGAAGAATATTTTAACGTCTCCTTCTACCTTTCGCGCAAAAAATTTTGACAGCAAATGAAGACTACGGCCTGAATTCGCCTTTGAATCTTCTTAAATTCGACTTGTATCTCACAACATGGTATCCAAAATTGGACAAGTAAAGTATGATATTGTTACGTTTAGTAGTCTATTCCTAGTTCGGAATAAATCGTTCTGTCATTGTATAACATAACCAAGTATACATTGTAATGAACTTCAGGGTTGCTAATAACATTATTTGTTGATATGATTTAACCTTGAAGAAGTATTGGTAATGCCTACAGATGTTGTTTCAATCGCTTTCTGTGCGGGAACTTTTTTCAAAGAATCGACCATGAATCGATATGGCTTTAATTAAGTTTGACATTTATTATATATGATATGCCTTTGCATTGACCATTTCTGCCGAGGAAAGAGTGACTCGACTTTAAAATTATTTTCTCTTTACAAATAGTTTACAAAACTGTACAGACTGGTTTCGACTTTTTCATATATAAATTTTATGCCCCATCTGGATTTTTTGATGCTTAAAATCTTACAGTTAATACATTTCAATTGCGCCAAAGCTTTGTTGGAGTAATATAAGAGCTTGGAATATATTCTTGGAGTTATAACTTTTAAAAATAAAAAAAAATTGTATTTCAGGACATTACACTTCGTTTCCGATTAACACTCTTGTCAAGCTATTGGAACAAATAACGCTAATTACTTTTCTCTCTCTCTCTCTCTTCCTTTAAAATTACAATATTCAACCTGAATTATAAAATTCTTTTGTGAGAAACCCTAAAGAGATACATCGAAATTAAAGATGGACTTTAATAGATTTTGTAAGGAAGTGAATAACAAAATAAGATTGCTGGCTGGCGTTTATTGGTGATTGTTTGCTGATGTTTGTTGTGGAAAATGCAAGAAAATGACGATGACAATAATGGTGGTTGGTATGGTGGTGGCTGTGATGGTGATACATGACATGATCGAATGATAAAAACCAATTAGTAGAGTTAGTTATATTTGTAGTGTTGATTTTTTTCATCATTGTTATTGTTAAGATTTACATATCTGGAAGCTTGTATAAGCCAAAGAGAAATTGAAAGGACATGCAAAGTAGGGACAACAAAAAAAAAATAGGAAATAAAAATAAATTTTTTAATATTTATAAAAATGCTGAGAGGAAGCAAAAGTTGTTGTTTTGGATATTGGAAACAAAGCCAATTGAATAAAGTTGATGAAGAAAATTGTAGACGAATGCAATAAAACATGCAACAAGCTTAGAGTGAAAATTTATAGAATGCATGAGAAAGAAAAGCAAAGAGAAAAAAGTAAGAAATGGATAAAAGAATAGAATAAAATTTAAAGACATAAAAATAAATTAATTTTTTGGCAAAAAAGTAAAAAAAAAAACGATGGAAAAAAATAAATTATGCTTGTCAAAAAAATATTTAAAAAAATGTGCAATTGTTTTCAAAGAAATTGCAAAGGCCTGTAGGGGCCTTTATTTGCTTGGGCGGTGCCGAGTTTAGAGAACGCAAATAGTTGGAATTTTATGTACAATTGTTTGAACTATTTTGGAGCTCTGTGACTATTTGGAAAAATGATTTGAATTTTTGAAATTTCAATGATGAGATGCTGAATGATGAGATGAACAGAAAATGTCGCTTGATTTGTTGGGCAAATCAGTTTTCAAGGGGGTGGGGTAGGGTTTGTTTTGAAAATAGATTTTGATTTTGAACATGTGCAAATTATATGGAAAATATATAATGATTTTTTTTGTTTTTTTAAAAGACAAAACACATAATTTGTATATATCACAAAATATTATATAAAAAGGTGTTGAACATAGAAGGAAACAAACAAAACAAAAAATAATATAAAAAGTAACTAAGAAAAAATATTAACAAAATAAAAAATCTAAGGGTTTTTTGCTAAAACAAACACTCAATTAAAAAAAAAAAAACAAAGACACGAACAAATTAATTAACAAAAATTAAGACAATTTGTTAATCTAAGTTTTTCTTTTGTTATTTGAAAAACCAAAAAGAAAATAGACAGAGTTAAGTTTTAATAATAAAAAAAGAAACGAAAAATAAGTAGAAAGGTAGAACAGAAATTAAAGAATTAAAGTTTTTGCATACGTCATGTCACCATATCCAACGGTTGTCATGGTGACAACAGCCCACCAAAATGCATCGGGTATGGACTTGAAGAAGGAATTTTCGCTTCCAGCTTCCGCAAAATAAACCGCCGATGAGAAGAGTACAACGCCTAGAAAATTTCAAATTGTTTTTGTTGTAGTTTAAAAAATAGCGTTTTGGGTTTTAAGAGGTTTTTTATTAGTTTTGTTTGCTTTTTGTTAATATTATTTGTATTAATTAAAGAAAATGTTATGGTTTGGGAGGGGTGTTGCTTTGAAAGGAAACAGGATTTGGTTAAGGTTTAGGGGGTTTTTTCCAAAAAGGCCAAAGGTTTTACAATTTTTTATAATGTTTTCTTTTGTTATTGATTTGTTGTGTTAGTGGAAATGATGTGTATTATTTTTTTTTTTTGCAGTTTGGTTTTTGGTAATAAATTAGTGTATTTTATTTTTGATTTTTTTTTTTGTTAAATTACCTAAAATATTAAAAAAGATTTAATAAATATATTATGTTTTATTTTGTTGTTAATGAAAAGAAAAAACCTAATTTTTGTTTAAAATTTCCCAAGCAGAAATGTTTTCGGTTTCTAATCTAGGCGTTTTGGTGTCTTATTCTAAAACGGCTTGTTCGTTTTGTTGTTGTTGTTCATTTTTAATAGGCTGTGTTGTATTCTTTCATTTCTAAGGCATTGTTGGTATGCAAAAAATGACAGACAGTAGAGAACCAGGAATATAGAAAGAAAATAGTAACATTTGTTTTTTCAATTCTGTCTTCAATGGCAAGATTTACCACGAAATATGGTGATATTTAGAGCGGCAGTTTCTTTTGTTTTTGTTTTAAAATTTTCTATGCTTTTCTTCTACAAAAATAAAAATGATAAAAATTAAATCATATATAAAAAAAAAAAAAATAAACTTAATTTTGAACTTAAAACAGAACATGCCAAATTGCAATTCAAAGAAACTCAGATAACAGAAAATATTGGAAATTATAACAAGAACAAAATAATCATCTAAGAAGGAAATAAAGATAAAGAAGAGACAGCTGTTATATGTATGTAGATAGGTAGACGGATAAGAGTACAGACAACATTGACTTTTGTACAGTAACAATTTAATGTTATTATTTTGTTTATTGACAATTATGTATGTAAAGTATAGACAACATTTTCAATCGTTTTTAAGTTAAACACAACATAAAAATGTAAAAGAATAAAATAGTTTATTTATAAGGAATTATACAATTATTTATTTATAACACAGGTCGATATTTGACATTTTAAATTTTACTATTTAAAAAATAATTTAAGGATTTAAGGACGCTAAGGAGACTCTTAATGATAAAGGTTCCTTTGGTTACTTTTTTTGCGATTCAACAACTGGAATTGGTTATAACAAGAGTTTCGTTGAATAATTTGGAAAATACCATTGTGGAACATATGTATATGACCATTACTGAGCGACATACTATTTTTAAAGAATATTTTCAAGATAACAATAAATATAATTGTGGAATTTTTGAAGTAACTTAGGGAGGTGGTGTTGTTCAACTGTAAACTTTCAATTACATGCAAAGAAGCAATATTGTTGAAGCAAACATATCCTGATATCAAAATAGTGTATTGGAAATATGTATTGTTGCAGCAACCATATATATTAAGTTGTATGGTTGCTCCAACAATAGTATGTTTGCTTCAACAATGGTATGTTTGCTTCAACAACATTCCTTCACGCGTTTTATAATGTGCTTATACGACCTATTATGCTAGGTATGGCTCAAATTAACATTAAATAAAAATATCTCGGCCGAGTAAATATCTTCTAAAAGCGGAGTGACCCATAAACAAGTAAAAAGTCGTTAAGTTCGGCCGGGACAAACATTTTATACCCTCCACCATAAAATAGTCTTAATTAAAATGAAATAATGAGGGTCCTTTCACAATTTTAGGTGTAACAACTTTTCGACAATGGATAGACTCCTACTGCCTCCCACTATTGCTTAAATTACACTGTGAACACAAATGTTGGGGCAGAGATAATTCCTTTTGGACATGAAAGCCCTTGGTGTGTGTATATTAAAAAACCCGAAGGACAGATGCGCCGTAATCGAACTTCCGCGTTATGGCGTGATGAAGTTTTTGCAAGAGACCCTGTAAGCCATCATGAATTAGCATTATACCTTTGTTTGTTGTTTTTGTAGAGCACTTAAGCAACAGTGAACAAAGATATAACGCTAATTCCTGATGGCCCACCGGGTCTCTAACAAAAATTTCATCACGCCATAACGCGGAAGTTCGACTCACGGCGGATCTGTCCTTCTGGGTTCATAATATACTCACCAAGGCCTTTCTTCCCCAAGAGGAATTTTCCGTGCCCCCAGACTTTCACTTCCATTTTGTTGCACAGTGTTATCTAATCTAATCTAAACAAATGTGTTCAGCTAGGTGAAAAGTACCACCTACGGGGCTATATCAAAGAGTCAACCTATCTTTAAATTTTTTGGCGGAAAGGTTTTATAGCTGCAGGGAACTTCAAGAGTCAAATTGAGTGTAGTTTCATCAAAACAGTGTAGACCCTCAAAAATGGACCCATGTTGACGAATTTTAGTGAAGAAATTTCGTGACCACTGAAAATTCCCGAAAATCGGGAGGTACAGTTATATGGGGGGATATACCAAAACATGGACCTATGTTGACGATGTTTCGTTGGAGATGTTTTATGACCACTGAGAACTTCAAATGTCAAATTAAAGCTATTTCGGCTAAAAACTGTAGCTAAAATTCTCAAAATACCGAAAATCTGGAGGTACCGTTATATGGGGGCTATACCAAAACATGGACCTATGTTGACGATGTTTGGTGGAGATGTTTAATGACCACTGAGAAGCTCAAATGGCAAATTACAGCTACTTCGGTTAAAAATTGTAGATAAAATTCTCAAAATACCGAAAATCGGGAGGTGCCGATATATGGGGGCTTACCAAAACATGGACCTGTGTTGACGATAATTCGTGGAGATGTTTCATGTCCACTGAGAACCTCTAATGTCAAATTACAGCTAGTTCGGTTAAAATTTGTAACCAAAATGCTCAAAATACCGAAAATCGGGAGGTACGGTTATAACGGGGCCATACCAAGGAGTGGACCGATATAGCCCATCTTCGAACTTGACCTGTCTATGGAAAAAAGACACTCGGGTGCAAAATTTCAGCACTCCATCTCAATTATTGCGGACGCTAGAGTGATTACAACAGACGGACGGACGGACAGACGGACATGGCTAGATCGTCTTAGAATTGTATCCTGATCAAGAATATATATACTTTAGAGGGTCGCAAATGATTAGTTCGATGTGTTACAAACGGAATGACACACTTAATATATCCTCCATACTATGGTGGAGGGTATAAAAATAAATAAAATGGCTTTAGACTTTTGGGTAATAACACATCCTAGGAAAAAGGGTTCCATATATTGTTGGACCATATAGCTAAGTAGAATTAGTGATCCTGTTTACAACGGTTTCTTTTCCTTCTACTTTTTTCGTTAATGCTATAATTGTTTGCGTGTCTATCATGACATACACGAGGCCCAGTGGGTGCTTCCAGGAAGTATGGACTTGCCCCTGATGAAATTTGTACCGTCGTATGGGGGGGCAGTAAATAAAAGTTGTTGCAACAAAAATCAAAGCGATTCGAGAGCACGTCGTAATCTGAACTTTTTTTTTGTGTGGGAGGTACCCGAAGGAGTCCATATTGGAACCTCATCTAAGTCTGGTAGAAATTTAACGATGTCGGATCAAATCAGTCACTTCCTCCAAGAGTTATCGTGCGCACAAATTTTCCGAACATTTTCGAACTTTGGGGGGGGGGGGGAGGTACCGGAAGGAGTGGACTGATATAGCACATCTTTCAACTTAAACAAAATATTACGAAAGCCAAATTTTGGACCGAATCGGTTGATCCGTGCGCTACAGCCAGACAGACGGACGGACATTGCTAAATCAACACCAAATTGTCTAAAACACATTTCGTCCAAACATACTTGGGGTCTAAAACCATTATTTCGATGAGGCACATTTTCCGCGTATGAAAGTGTATATAAACCCTATTGTATAAAAACGTTTGTATTTAGGAGGTTTTTAGACTTTTGGGCGTATAAACTTCCCGACAAAAATATGGATTTAGATTTAAGCTCAAAAGTTTCTCGGTAGAGGTACCTAAAGGAATGGACCGACATAGTCACATAGTGGAAGTGGGTCATATTTGGGGAGCCAATCTTCTCCATAGATATCGGGCCCACCAGTCATTTCAGTTGGCCACCATATAATTTAGACTATTGGACCATTATATCAGGGAACATGGACTTGCCCACGAAAAACATATTATCGCCGCAAACAGGTGACAATAGGAGGACCTTCGGTAAAAATTTTCAAAGAATTCTCGAACAGACCCTTAACAGCACTTTACAAAATATGATGAACATTTGAGTGGGTGGTACCCCAAGCAGAGGACCGATAAGGTCCACTTAGGAACATAAACTAAGTTTGGGCAAAGTATTTCGAGATCCAAAGTGTTGACCACTTAATGTGTACCAACTTTTGTGGGGGAGGTACCGGAAGCATAAGCACCACCTTGAAATGCCAATAGGGTCCACTTTTGAACATAAACTCAGTTTGGACAAAATACTTTGAGATCCAAAATTTAGACCAAATCGATTGCTACTAATATTTTACCTATAAGTACCACCTTTGAATTTTGTCTAATATTCGAAGAAATATTACGATATGCAAAGTATGTACCAATGCATTATTCAGTTCGAGAGTTGTCGTGCGCGCCAGCCACTACACTTCCTGGCCGTAGAGTTTCTTTTTACAGTTTTTGGGGCATTTTTGCAAGATGTATGGCATTGCCAATCAAAAAACTTGTACCATCGTAATAGGGGCTTTGAGTACAACCCTTTGCAAGAAAAATCAAAACAATTCGAAAGGAGGTTCTAAACTGCACTTTTCCGAAATTTTGTGTGGGAGGTACCCGAAGGAGTTGACATATATATTCCATATTAGAACCTTGTCTATGCTTCGTAGAAATATCACGATGTGCAGTATGGGCCAAACCTGTTACTTCCCACGAGAGATATCGTGCGCACCATATTAACGAAAAGTTTTAAACTGTTGTGGAGGAGATACCCAGAGGAGTGGACCGATAGGGTCCATCCTAGAACTTGAGTTAAGTTTGGGCCAAATATTACGACTGCCATCGAATTGGTTTATCCGCTGGAGAGTTATCGTGCGTTGCATCCACTACACATGGTGCCTTAGTGGGTTTTTACAGCTTTAGGGTCATTATCTCAGGAAATATGGACTTGCCCACGAAAAAACTTGTACTGTGGTAATGGGGACAACGAATGCGGATGGCTACAACTAAAATCAAAGCGATTTGAGAGCAGCTCTTAAACAGCACTTCTCCGAAGTGTTTTGTGGAAAGTAGGATGAATGATACCAAGCAATGGCCTTGACCGGCATTAAAACGGCAAAGCCCAGGAATTATCTTGGTCCCTCTTTCATCTCAAGTGGACACTGACCTCCCCGTGGTGTCACCTGGGGAGCTGCCTTTAACATCCGTCAAAGGTAATGAGGTAACATGTGCCGCGCGTTCACCCATAAGAACGTTAAAAACTTGGGTTTGGGAGTCGGGTTAGTAACCCTCCCCTAGAAAAAACAGCCTACTATGAAAAAACGAAAGAAAAGAAAAACAGACCCCTCAAAAGTTGACGAACCCCGCAAACGTTTTAAGGACCATGATCTGCGAATCTGCACCTTGAATGTTCGCACTCTTTATAGAGAAGGTGCAGTCTTCGCATTGGCAGACGTACTTAAAAAGTACAAGGATGATATTACTGCCATACAGGATATGCGATGGATTGGGAAAGGCGTCACAACAACACCCAAAGGTGACGCACTGTATTATAGCTGCCATGACGTAAAGCATGAGTTTGGTTTCGGATTCGTAGTTACTCGGAGACTAAAACATCTGGTATCCAGCTTCACCCCAGTGAATGGAAGACTCGCTGCAATTCGATTAAAAGCAAAATTCTTCAACATCAGATTTATTTGCGCTCATACTCCCACTGAAGACAAGGACGAACAGACCAAAGATATATTTTACGATCGCTTAGAAGAAACTTATGACCGTTGCCCTGCCAATGACATTAAAATTATACTAGGCGTTTTTAATGCCAAACTTGGAAAGGATAATATCTTTGGAACAACAGTCGGGAAATTCAGTGAAACATCTGACAATGGTATGAGGCTGATAGACTTTGCAGCTGCAAGAAACATGGTAGTTAGCAGTACCAGATTTAAGCATCTCGATATTCATAAGGGCACCTGGCTGTCGCCAGATCAAAGAACAAGAATTCAAATTGATCTCGTTGTGATAGACGGATGTCAATCGTGTTGGATGTACGATCGTTTCGAGGTGCAAACATAGACTAGGACCACTACCTTGTTGCAGCACCAGATTAAACGTAGCAAACAAAGTGCGAACAGACACAACACGGAAGTTAGACATCGGTAAGCTGAAATCACAACAGATAGCCACAGCATATTCCACTCAACTGGCCCAACTGCTTAATCAAAGCACTCCTCGTCCCGATAACATATCAGGACAATGGCAAAACATTGCCACTCCATGCAAACAGCCGAAAAATCAGTACTTGGATACCAGGGACCTCCACCAAGGAATCCATGGTATGATCAGGAGTGTCGTGCTGCTACCGAAGAGAAAAATGCGGCATATAGGGTTACTTGACAATCAGTAGCAACGCGTAGCGCACAAGAGGGGTATCGGGAGAAAAGGAGAGAGGGGAAACGTCTTTTCCACGGGAAAAAGAGAGAGATGGAAAAGCGGGAATGTGAAAAATTGAGAATGAAGTCCGAAAATTCCACCAAAGAGTGAAACTTCAAACTGATGGCTTTGGAACTGGCACATCCTCCTGTAGAGACCAGCAAGGTAATCTGGTAACTGATACAGATAGTGTGCTAAGGATATGAAAGAAACATTTTTCCAAACTGTTGGCATCCAATAGTAGCGAAGTCGACGAAGATACCACAAATCCAATCCCAGAAGATGGTATTGAATGTATACGACCCGGTCAAGATGAGGTAAAGACAGCGATAGACCGACTGAAGAATAATAAGGCAGCAGGAGCTGATGGCCTACCAGCCGAGCTGTTCAAAATAGGAGGCCGCACGTTGATAAGGTGTATGCATCAGCTAGTTAGCTCCATCTGGCAGGAAGAACGCATACCCGACGATTGGAACCTAAGTATCCTGTGCCCCCTCCATAAGAAAGGAGATAAGACTGTATGCTCTAACTATAGGGGCATAAGTCTACTCCCGACTCGCGTCAGGGATATTGTGCAAACGACTAAAGCCCATGGTCAACGAAATGATTGGACCATACCAATGGGGCTTTAGACCTGGCGAGTCCACCATTGACCAGATATTTACCCTGCGGCAAATCCTGGAAAAGACCCAAGAGATGAAGATCGACACCTACCACCTTTTTGTCGATTATAAAGCAGCCTTTTTGTCGATTATAAAGCAGCCATGTCTGAATTTGATATCCCCGCAAAGCTCCTTCGGCTTTGTAAAATGACTCTTGTGTCAGATCTTCAGTTAAAATAGGAAAGAACCTCTCTGAAGAGTTTTGTACCAAAAGAGGTTTCAGGCAATTAGACAGCCTTTTGTGTGGTCTTTTCAACATCCTGCTAGAAAAGGTTATACGAGAGGCAAAAGTCAAAAGAAGTGGTACAATCTACACCAATAGTCACATGTTACTTGATTATGCTGATGTTATTGACATCATTGGACGATCAGTAAAATAAGTAACCGATAGCTTTATGAAAGTCGAAGGAGAATCTGCTAAAGTGGTTCTGGCGGCAATAGGCGTGATGACCAAGTTGGTGGTGTCGACGCACAATGCGTCCATTGAGATCGTACCAACTGTTGAAGTTGGTTCCTGTAATTTTGAGGTAGTAAAAGACTTCGTATACCTCGGCACCGCCGTAAACACAACAAACGACATCAGTTGTGAAATGAAAAGAAGAATTGTATTGGCCAACATATGCTGCTTTGGCTTAAGTAAGCACTTCAAAAACAAAGCCACAACTCGTCAAACCAAAATAACGCTTTACAAAGCATTGATACTACCCGTGCTGATGTATGGTTCCGAAGCCTGGGTACTTGCGCAAGCAGACATGACAGTGCTTGGTGTGTTTGAGAGAAAAATTCTTCGAAAGATCTACGGACTAATCTGCGTTTACGGCGAATATCGACGTCGCATGAACCACGAGCTGTATCTGCTATACAACGACATCAGTATAGATAAACGTATCGAGATGCAACGATTGCGTTGGCTAGGCCATATAAAAAGAATGAGCGATGATGAACCCGCTAAAAAGGCGTATAAATATGGACCGCTTGGCGGTGCACGCAGAATTGGCAGGCTAAGGAATAGATGGCGCAAACAAGTGGATGAAGAGATGAAAAGGCGCGGTATTCCATAGTGCGAATCAACAAATAGACAGAAATGGAGATCTTTTCTTAGTTCGGCCTATGGAACAAATGTTCTGTAATGGGCCAGCTAAGTAAGTAAATAGAACGGTACCCCATAGAACGGTACCTCCCGATTTTCGGTATTTTGAAAATTGTAGCCTCAATATCCCATCGAAATGACTGAAATTTGGTATTTAGTCTTCGTTGGGGGTATAAAACTTTCCACCTGAAATTTCTCGATATAGGTCCACGTCTTCATATAGCCCCCCATTGAACGGTACCACCGGATTTCTGGTATTTTGAAGGTTGCGGCCTTAATATCACTCGGAAATGTCTGAAATTTGGTCTTCCTTGGGGATATAAAACTTTCCTCCTGAAATTTGTCGGTATAGGTCTACGTCTTCATATAGGCCCCATAGAACGGTACCACCGGATTTCTGGTATTTTGAAAATTGTAGCCTCAATATCCCACCGAAATGACTGAAATTTGGTATTTAGTCTTCGTTGGGGGTATAAAACTTTCCACCTGAAATTTCTCGAGATAGGCCCACGTCTTCATATAGCCCCCATAGAACGGTACCTCCCGATTTTCGGTATTTTGAAAATTGTAGCCTCAATATCCCACCGAAATGACTGACATTTGGTATTTAGTTTTCGTTGGGGGTATAAAACTTTCCACCTGAAATTTCTCGATATAGGTCCACGTCTTCATATAGCCCCCATAGAACGGTACCTCCCGATTTTCGGTATTTTGAAAATTGTAGCCTCAATATCCCACCGAAATGACTGAAATTTGGTATTTAGTCTTCGTTGGGGATATAAAACTTTCCACCTGAAATTTCTCGATATAGGTCCACGTCTTCATATAGCCCCCATAGAACGGTACCACCGAATTTCTGGTATTTTGAAGGCTGCGGCCTTAATATCCCTCGGAAATGTCTGAAATTTGGTATTAAGTCTTCCTTGGGGATATAAAACTTTCCACCTGAAATTTGTCGGTATAGGTCCACGTCTTCATTTAGCCTCAATAGAACGGTACCTTCGGATTTCCGGTATTTAGAAGGTTGTGGCCTCAATATTGTGGCCTCAATATCCCTCCGAAATGGGTGAAATTTGGTATTAAGTCTTCCTTGGGGGTATAAAACTTTCCACGTCTTCATATAGCCCCATAGTACGGTACCTCCCGATTTCCGGTATTTTGAAGGTTGAGGTCTCAATATCCAGCCAAAATGGCTGAAATTTGGTATTAAGTCTTCCTTGGGGGTAAACAACTTTCCACCTAATTTGTCGGTTTAGGTTCAGGCCTTCATATAGCCCCCATAGAACGATACCTCCCGATTTTTGGGTATTTTGAAGGTTGAGGCTGTAGTTATCCATTTCTACATTTTATTGACTTGTCGGAAAATAATTTTAAACAAAAAAATTTTACATAAAAACATTTTTGTACCTAAGTATTGTAGAAATATTTGTTGCATATGTCCTATTTTTCGATTGCAATTTTATCAGAAGCCAAAAATATGACCAGTCCCAAAATTTGACAGGAATCGGACCAAAAATAGGGGTTGCATAAAATTCCGCTGTTTAGTGATCATGAGTACAATACAACATTTTTTGGTCAACAATTGGTAAAACCCCTATTTTTTGTTGATAGTCGGCAAACTATTTGTGGGGAAATAGTACAGTCTGATATTTATTCCACACTTGGTTTATGTTCGAACATAACAGAAACTTTGTATTGTTTACGCAAAATAACTGCAGTGGCCATAAATTTTCAAAACCCCATAAATACATTATTTTAGGGAAAGGGTATATCTCCGGCGGCAAAGCCAATTGGTATTTTTTTCCATGTTTATGTCGTATGTTACAGTGGTGAAGGGATTTCATAGGGCTCTGCCCTATCTCGACTATAGCTGTTGCTTAGTTCTTTTTACTTTTTAAATTCAGCCCATTTAAAGAGGAGATGTTGATCGTCGGGAAATGTATTGACTTTTTAAATTTTATTAGATACTCAAACCTAGTTTCTTATTATCCAATCCGTTTCAAGTACTATGATCACTTAATATTATTTAGTCTTTAAAACAATGAATCAAATTCACGTACAGTTAATTTATATTATCCGCCATAAAATTCAAATTGATTGTTAAGGAGTGATCGTTTCTTTACTTTTCAGAAATATGTATATACATTTTTCAAAATTTTGAATTGAATTATTTTCTATATCGACCTGTGTTATTATACTTTTATGGTATAAATAATTACAAGTTAATTTTTTTTTTATTTTAATAAAATATTATTATTTTGGACAATTATTTGCATCTGCTTGCTGTTAAATACAAATTTGTTTTGTTCACATTTATGGCACAATCATACACAGACACAAGAACACACGCACGTATACATTCATTACAAAATATGTAGTATGTATAGTTAGTTATATATATTAGCATCCTTCTTTTATAGTTTTGTTTTTTATTATTTTCTTCCTTGATAAATTTACATGACTTTTGTTTTGCACGCCATCTTCATCAACAATCTTTAGAAAAATAATAATTAAAAATTATACAAAATAATACAAAAAAATATTTCATATTTGTTGTTGTTTTGCATTGCTCCATATTTTACATGTGTAAATAATAATAATATTTTTTTTTGGAATAAAAAGTACATATTTTTGCTATACCTCATATCACCATATCCCACTGTGGTCATGGTTACAACAGCCCACCAAAATGCATCCGGTATCGATTTGAAGAATGACACTTCAGCACCAGCCTCCGCAAAATAAACCGCCGATGAGAATAGTACAACGCCTGTGTAGTTTTCATAGAAATTCATGGTGGATGAATGGTTGAAGGGGAAGGGGAAAATTTCATATACACACATACATATACAGATTATTAAATTCGCATTAGTGTTAGTGGTAAATTATATATTTGTTTTTTTTTTATTTTATTATTTGCACTTTTTTAAATTTTAAAACTTTTACTTGGGTTAGTAAAAAATAGGTTTTGTGTGGTATTTAGTTAATTGTTTTTTTAAAGAAAATTCTGCTTGGGATATTTTTTTGTTGTATATAAAAAAACTTATAGTGTATGATGATTTAATGAATTAGTTATAGTTGTATGTAAAGCACATAAGATATTTATATTGGGAGTTATATGATTCGAAAACACGGAAGAGGGTTATTTGATATATTCAAACTAAATACATTTCCAAAGTTGAAATCTTTTTTGTTCAGTAAAAATACCTCCACAATATTCCTTCTTTTTGTGTGGGATATTAAGAGCTTCCACACAAAAAGAGAGACTATTGTGGAGGGATTCCAGTATCAAACAAAATATATAAATTGGGATATAAACACGATCCGAGAAGTGGCCTAAACTGGATAAAAGTGCAAATGTATTGAACGAGGAGGTACCTCAGAACCATCTTGAAACTGTAGCTAACCTTGGGAGTCATTCCTTTAGATAGTTACTATGCCAACTAACCATTTTGGCTGTCACCCGTATGATTTACAGCCTTTCGATCCTTGAACTGCGCTTAAGCGAAAAGTTCATCTTTTGGGAGGGAGGTACCGCAAAGAACTACCACTCTTTTCGATAGTTATCGTAGCAACCAGCCATTTTAGTTGGTTACCGTAGAATTTTGTCAGCAAACATGTACATATATGCGCGAAAACATGATATCGCTGAAAACAACAAACCCTACCTCGGTAAACATTGTAAAACGAACCTTGAAAAAATGCATTAAAGCGATCATTTTTAAACTTTTGTGGGAGAGGTACCCTTAGTTGTTCTCCAATTAAGATCTTCTTGGAACGTTGGAAGAAATATTACGATGTACCAAGTCTTGGGCAAATCGGATATACAACTGGTCAGTCATTCTTCTGTCATCATAGGTGGTGCCGGCAGGGGTTTTGGAGCTTTTAGGCCATTAGCTCAGGAAGTATGGACTTGCCCCACAAAGAATGCACATCATTGTCATTGTTGTAACAGCATATGATATGTTTGTACCTGGCTCTGGCTCTAAATCCAGGTCTAGGAATGAGTCTGCTTGTAACTGGGTTGTAACTGGAGTTAGTTAAGTAGTTTTGACAGGTTAGTTGAAGAGGTGCAGTGTTTCATGTGTGCCTGGGCTGCATGCTGGACAGTTTTAGGATGCCTCTCAAAGAAACACCCGACCAAGGGCTACAACGAGAAATCATTCGTCTCCTCATAGCAATTACCCACTGATGACATGAAGTACCCTGTTGCAGTTCTCAGGACCGCTTTATGAGAGGTTTGAATATTTTTTCATCATGGGTCCACAGATGACATCAGGAGGCACCCTATTGTAGTTTTCAGCCTCTAAATCCAGGTCTGGGCTGTAACCACAGGGTAGTTAAAGAGGTGGAGAGTTTCATGTGTGCCTGGGCTGCATGCTGGACAGTTTTAGGATGACTCTCAAAGTAACACCCGAGCAAGTTCTACAACGAGTAAAAGGCATTCCTTATACCGATGACCCACTGATAACATGAACAAGTACCCTGTTGCAGTTCTCAGGACCGCTTTCTGTGAGGTTTGAATATTTTTTCCATCATTTTTCCAAAGATGGAAGATACCAAGGAACGGTCCTGACCGGTTTTAACATGGCAAAGCCCAGGATTTATCTTGGTCCCTCTTTCATCTCATGTGGACACTGACCTCCCCGTGGTGTCACCTGGGGAACTGCCTCTAACACCCGTTAAAGGTAGTGAGCTAACATGTGCCGCGCGTTCACCTATAAGAACGTTAAAAACTTGGGTTTGGGCGTCGGGTTAGTAACCCTCTCCTAGAAAAAACAGCCTACTATGAAAAAACGAAAGAAAAGAAAAACGAACCCCTTTAAAGTTGACTAACCCCGCAAACGTTTTAAGGACTATGATCTGCGAATCTGCACCTGGAATGTTCGCACTCTTTATAGAGAAGGTGCAGTCTTCACATTGGCAGACGTACTTGAAAAACAAGGCCGATATTACTGCCATAAAGGAAATACGATGGATTGAAAAAGGCGTCACAACAACACCTAAAGGTGACGCACTGTATTATAGCTGCCATGACGTAAAGCATGCGTTGGGTTGCGGATTTGTAGTTAGTCGGAGACTAAAACATCTGGTATCCAACTTCACGCCAGTGAATGAAAGACTTGCCGCAATTCGATTAAAAGCAAAATTCTTCAACATCAGCTTTATTCGCGCTCATGCTCCCACTGAAGAAAAGGACGTGGTAGTTAGCAGTACCAGATTTAATCATCTTGATATTCATAAGGGCACCTGGCTGTCTCTAGATCAAAGAACAAGTAATCAAATTGATCATGTTGTGATAGATGGAAGACATTCATCGAGCGTGTTGGATGTACGATCGTTCCGAGGCGCAAACATTGATTCGGACCTCTACCTTGTTGCGGCAAAGGTCTTAACGTTGCAAATAAAGCACGAACAGACACAACGCGGAAGTTGGACATCGATAGTCTGTAAACACAACAGATAGCCACAGCATATTCCATTCAACTAATCCAATTGCTTAATGAAAGCACTCCTCGTTCCGATAACATATCAGCGCAATGGCAAAATATTGTCCACTCCATGCAAACAGCCGCAAAATCCATACTTGGATACCAGAGACCTACATCAAGGAACCCATGGTATGACCAGGAGTGTCGTGCTGCTACCGAAGAGAAAAATGCGGCATATAGGGCATTGATGGGCAGAAATGCTCTCCCTCACACACAAAAGTGTAAAAAATACATGAGTCTCTCGCAATTTGCCCATCAGTGATATAGGGCTACTCTACAATCAGTAGCAAAGCGTAAGGCACGAGGGAAGTATCCTGAGAAAAGAAGAGAAGAGAAACATCTTCTCTCTGAAATGGAAAGGTGGGAGCGTGAAAGAATCGAGATGTACAGGAGTCAGAATGTAGTCCGAAATTTCTACCAAAAAGTGAAGCATTAAGCTTATGGCTTTGGTACAGGCACATCCTCTTGTAGATACCAACAAGGTAATTTGGTAACTGATACAGAAAGTGCGCTTCCCGGATATGTAAAGAACATTTTGCCAAACTGTTGGTATCCATTACTAACGAAGACGACGAAGAAACCACAGATCCAATCCCAGAAGATTGTATAGGATCTATACCGCCCGGCCAAGATGAGCTAAAGACGGCAATAAACCTGCTGAAGAATAATAAGCAGGAGCCGACGTCCTTCAAGCCGAGCTGTTGAAAGTTAGTTAGCATCATCTGGCAGGAAGAAGGCGTACCCTACGATTGGAACGTGAGCATCCTATGTCCAGTCCACAAGAAGGGAGATAAGACTGTGTGTTTCAATTACAGGAGCATAAGTTTGCTCCCTATTGCACATAAGATAAAAAAACATTGTTCCACAACATTCCATACGGGACAAGGGAGACTTCTCTCATATCAATGAGTGCATCCCGGGGTATTTTGCCACCGTTGAAAAATGTTTGATGTTGCTTGGCCGGGAAATCGAACCCCCGACCTTCTGCGTGCAAGGCGGGCGCGCATACCATTGCACCACGGTGGTACCCATTGCACATAAGATAGTATCTGCTATATAGTGTGAGCGACTAAAGCCTATGGTCGATGAAATAATTGGACCCTATCAGTGCGGCTTTAGACCGGGAAAATCCACCATTTTCCAGATATTTACCTTGTGGCAAATCCTGAAAACGACCCAAGAAATGCAGATCGCCACCTTCCATCTTTTTGTCGATTGTGAAGCAGCCTTCGACAGCCCTATACGTTCAAAGATGTTCCAAGCCATGTCTGATTTTGGTATTTCCGCAAAGCTCATTCGGCTTTATGACATTAATTGAAATTTAGAAAGAGAGAAAATTTAGTCCCATTTCGTGTATTCGACCAGCAGTTTTATAAAGCTTTTGCAGCGGTGATAATGTCCCGGAAAATTCTTTCAACTACCCGATCATCAGAAGGCCAATCAGCATTCCCATGAAGAAGTCGGGAGATCTGCTGATGGAGACGGTTATAGGGATATGATCTGACCCCAGAGAAATGACAGCTTGCCATTTGACGTCATTTGTCAGACCAGGTCTGACAACTGTGACACCCTCCGCAAATTCTGGGCATGCTCATTAACCATGTAAAACGTACACCTATCAATCTGCTCAGCCAGCGCTATACCTCTCTGGTCATTAAGATCTACGACTGAATGTAACAACTCATGATGAACATTGAAGTCCCCTAAGACCAATCCAAAAGCTGACTAATGCTGGGTTCATAACCTGGACTAAAGTTATTGATCGGCGGGATCGACGTTAAGCAAGTCCACCTCGGTAATTCCACATCTGATATTCCGTGTACGGGTTATTAGAAGCAAGCTCAAGCGACATGGGTCTGTATTAAACAGACTGGCTCAAAAGGAAAGCGGTCCACTTCTGGAACTATCCTTCCTCAGTAAATATCACAACGCCGTAAAGTGCAGTTGTTGTTGAGTATGTTTTCCTGCTCTATGCAATTTTCCGACTCATAAAATCCACTGTTTCCTCGATCTTACCTTGGAGTCCATTGTATTTAAATTGCAAAAAATGATGAATTGTCAGGTATAGGAACAGCAACGACTGGTGTTAAGTGCTGTTGTTGGGTGGACTGTGGAGTAGTTTCGTACTCTGGTGGCGACGCCTAACTGTAGGCTTTGTTTTCGTAGCATGCAGCAACATAGACCGTGTCGTAGTACTGCACATGGACGAGCCTAGAGCTACCCCTGTGATGCTCTTACCCAATTATGAGCAGATGCAAACCATGTGTACACTGACGTGGCAGTCGCTGGACGCTGAACATGGATATTATGTGGTTTCGGGTCAATACCGAGTCGAAGAAGCCGCCGCTTCGGGTTGCGTAAAAAAATATAATAATAGGAGCCGAAGGAAAATCCACAAAAGAATTAAATCCGAGACATATCTTTAAATTGCACTTTTGTGAACAATTTTGAAATTCTGTGCAGGACCTACAAGAAAGATCGTTATGGCCCACATTCGAACCTGTAATGCGATCCTCTAACTCAGTTTTTGAGTTACCGACACAAATTGGTAAAATTAAAATGATTACACTGTGCAACAAAATGGAGGTGTAAGTCTGGGGCACGGAAAATTTATCTTGGGGAAGAAAGGCCTTGGTGAGTACATTAAGAACCCCGAAGGACAGATCCGCCGTGAGTCGAACTTCCGCGCTTTGGCGTGATGAAGTTTTTGCTCGAGACCCTGTAAGCCATCAAGAATTAGCGTTATATTTTTGTTCACTGTTGCTTTAGCTTATTATTGAGATCAAATGTCTTGAGTCAAATCGAATGAGGATTATTTTCGTAGAGAACTTCGACCTTTTAACTCGCTTCCTTCAATGTCCTTTTCGTCCTTTTTTAAGAGCTGCTATGAAAATACCACAAGATGACATTTTTCAGCTTCGAAATGTTCTGCAAAAATGTCGCTCAGAAAATTTTAGGTACGGCTCTCATTGACAACTAATCGATTTTGTGATCCGTGGGGGGAAGAAATATCATAATTGTTCAACAAACGTCTCATAGGGGAAAAGGGAGACTTCTCTCATATCAATGAGTGCACCCCGATTCATATTAGCTCAAGGATATGGAACCTACTGTTTATGGCCGAGACCGAACGGCGTGTCTTACGACACCACTTGTAGAGAAGTTTTAAAATTGGAAAGAAATCTGACTATGAGGAAAGCTTGGACCAAATTCGGTGACTCCCTTCGAGAGTGTGCACTAGCCAGGCAAACTGATGGACGGGGTTAAATCAAATCAACATTTTATGAAACGAATTTCGTTCAAATATACTTGGAAACCGAAATCTTTTTTTACGAAATCTACGGTGTCCGTTTAGTATCCCATTTTGGAAATAATAAGAATTGAACATAATAAAATTACCACTTCGTTTTAATATCATCATGTTTTCGAAATCATTGAAATTTCCAATTTATGTATATTTTATAAATCAACAATCTAATGTGCTTTACATTTCGTATATATAAAAAATTGTTATATTCGTTGGTGAAAAATGAGGTTATGTTCGGAGAAATTTATTTAAAAAAATATATTATTTTATTTGCATAAAAATATCTTTATATAATAATACAATATAATATATAAGTAAATATTGTTTTTTTTTTTTCAATTTCGTTTCATTTAATTATAATTCAACTAACTACAAGACTAATTGTACAAAAAACGGTGCTGTCTAAAAATTAAGAATGAAATGTTAAAAACTTTAAAAAAGTAATATAGGAAAAATATTCATTTAATATTATTTTCTGTGATTCTAAAGAGAAAAAGAAAAAATCATATGAAGAAGAGCGAGAGTTAAGAGTAATGAGAGTAAAAATAAACTAAAGTGCAGGTTTTACTTTCTTTCTACTAAATAAAGAAATTTGTGGATGATTGATTAAATAGTAAATAAAATGGGAATTATTTAATTAAAAAAATGACAGAAAGGATATTTAAAGAAATCGGTTATACACATTTAAATGAATATATTTAATTAAATATAAAGTTTGACGAAATTTATACTGAACCTTGTAAATGTTTAAAGTCGACGAAATAAGGGTTTTTTTATTTTTACATTTGTTAGATTAAATATAAAAGTTCGTAGGGAAATATAAAATTGGCTGAAAAATTTACTAAATTATGTTTAGAAGAAGGGGTATTATATATATATGGTTGTCTAAAGGTTATATAGTAGAATTTGTAAATAGATTGTAGTTTCGGTCCGTCAAAAAAGGGGAGTATAATATTTTTGTTTGGTTTAATAATCAACAGCTAAACTACTCTACAAAATATAATTTTCATAACATTTATTATTTGTATATATTTGTATTGTAAATAATTGCGTTGCTATTTAGTTACTGTAAAAAAATAACTAAAAAGGTGTGCGAAAAATATAATAATTCAAATGTTTATTTTCTTTACTTGCTGCGAATGCAGATTTACTGCGATTTTTTTACTTTAAGGTGGTATGGCAAAGGCTTATGAAGAAAGAACCCATTACATGTTTGCCAACTGCCAATATAGAATGTAGCTAGTACGACTGCATTGTAATGGGTTATTCATAGAGATGGGAAATGGGTAAATACTTATTAAAACGGGTAAATTGGGTACAAATGGATAAATACCCAGAAATTTGCCCAATACGTGGGTATAAACTACAGAAACTAAAATCATCAAATTAGATGCGAAAATACATTGTTTTTTTTTTTAAAATTTTAACTGACTATGCATAAAATTACCTTTTTCGGATACGTGGCAAGTTAAAATATGACCAATTTTGGTAAATCTCTCATATATTGTGATTGATATTTGAGAGCTTTTAGAGCAGCTTGTCGTAGTTCTCTATGCAGAAAAAAAATCAGATGGATTAACCCACGATGGCAGTGGATAAACTTGATATTTAAGTCTTCCTTGACAGAGCTATAATTTTTGCATTCTTCGATAACTTTGGACCGCGTGGTTAAACCCTTTTTATTTTCTGTCTGACAGAAAAACAAAATTTTGATTTCAAAATAAAATTTTATTTGCCCAAATAAACACCTGTGAACTGTGATGCATATGCTAACAAACATTTGTTTCCGATAATGAACAATGGACTGACAACTCTCGGTTTTGTAGTCGGACACACACACTCTATGCCACCGCTACTCATGGCTTTGATTGCCCTGTAAAGTTTTTATAGAAATAATCCTATAATTTTGAGCCTACTGGTAATGTAGGAGATGGCTTGTTTACATTACTACTAGTGTGTAGCGGTGGCATAGAGTGTAACGTCTCTATGTCATTAGCGGACCTCAGTGCACTGACGTTAGATAACCAGATCAACAAATTGAATGAGTGGATGAGAACCGTCAACAACATACTCCTTGGAGACTTCTTATGGTGAAACCAAGTAAAACTGGGATGGGAGTGATGCGGCGGTGTGGTGGTATCTTTGAACATCTACATTCCAGAGAATATTTTTCCAAAAAAAAAAAAACATTAAGAAAAATTTAAAAATTTTAGATATATGGTGCGTCACCACGTCAGCACAATAGAACACCTAAATTTTTGTCAATGTTAGCTTATTTATCCCAAATCAAACACAGAAAAATTCATGTTTCTAGCTCTTCGCGAAATGATTTTCTGATCAATTTTTCGATAGTATTATGAAAAATAGGCATTTATTTTTGGTCATCAGGATTGAACAGTCAATTTATTTTCGCGAATTTTTGAGATATTAACGCCGAATTTTCTTTCAGTCGATAAAGCAGGGCTTTCTAATCATTTTTCATCAAAGAAAACCTATAAATTATTCCGCGGACACCGAAATAACAGCATTAAAGGGTTTAAATTGACAGATATTTGAAACATCTCGGAATATCAGTAGGAGACGCGCAGTTATGTCATATTTCTTAACAATAAGATAGAATATGACACAGACAACGTCGACGGATACAATTGAGTGCTTCGGATGCTGATAAGATGGAACATTTTCAAAATAATTATGAAAAACGTCAAAATTTCGTATGAAAGCCATGTTGTTTTGTTCAATAAAATGGTTTTTCTGCGAATAAGTCTGTCATTTAATGGTTGGGTAATATGCTCCAGATTTAGAGGAAAATAATCGGATACCAAAACAACAGCTATTTTATTACAGTATTATAAAATTTGAGGTAAAAAAGTAGTTCGGAAGAAGATTCGCATTGGTTTCAGAGATATAGCCCTGAATTGCTTTAAAAAGTCAATATATATCCATGTTTAGATGGGGCCATAAAATCCAAGCTGGATGTGACACAACAAAACCCATCTAGGGCAATGGGAGCTAACGCTTTCGACGCGAGTCTCTACTTCAATCCTGATAAACACGTCTAACTCCCCCAACAGTGAACATGATCATAGCAACATGAAACCCACGCTGATGATCGGTATCTGCATAGTTATTTCTGACCCCAGTGCAAGGGTTAAAAACTCAAGAGTGTTTGCTAGCGGGACCAACCTGCCCATTTCCCAGACTTCGGAAACAATGTGGGTGGCTAGGGGCATGTATAAAACGTTCGTAACATACGCAACTCTCGGCTCATTAAGCTTTATTGGAGATTCCATTTGGTCCCGACGCTTTGAATAAATTCCCGTGCCTGATGGTATTCGCAACATCATCAATTGTAAATTGTGGTGGTTCATTCTCGGCAGGAAGAGATCTAATGCAAAGTAGTACTCTTCTCTTCACCATGTATCTCCAGGGGTGCTCCATAAACTGTCGATTGAAATAACTTGCACACCTCTTCGGATCAGTCTGAGGTCCTATCATCCTTCTTTCCATGGTTCGAGAGTGACTATACGGTTGTCCACAGTTCACTTATTCCAGCTCCGATGTTGCAACTCTTCAGATGATTTAGGCACTTGTTCAGCTTACTGTCTACTCGGTGTCCTTAAAAAGTGTTTAGTGCTTGACAGTATCAAAGGATTTTGATAAGTCGTGTGACGACAAAAGTCACTACGTTTGTTTTTGTCCTCACCTTTTTGTTATTGTCTTTGGATTATATCTGTTGATTTATATAATTGAATTGGTAAATAAAATTTACTAAGAAACACGTGATTTTTCTGTAAGGGGATAGGTACACAATGGCACGTGGTTTTTGTTAAGTTATTTAAACTTATTTTTTGGGTAATAGGTACCGACTGTTTTCCTATAAAAGGACTAGAGGAAATCGAAAAGGGGATCAGTCAGTGTTCAAAGGAAGTCGAAGTAACAAGTGCGCAAATTTAACCGAGTGTAATCAAATAGGTTCAGATAACCAGGTGAGTCGGAGTGGTAATACTTAATTCTTTGCAGATTCCTTGAAGTGTTAGTAACTCTTGGAACTCCTTCGCGTACTTGAAGTGTTCGTAACTCTTGGAACTCCTTCGCGTACTCTTGCCCATATTCCTTGAAGTGTTCGTAACTCTTGGAACTCCTTCGCGCACTCTTGCCCAGATTCCTTGAAGTGTTCGTAACTCTTGGAACTCCCTCGCGTACTCTTGCCCAGATTTCTTGAAGTGTTCGCAACTCTTGGAACCCCTTCGCGTATCCTTGTTCAGACTCCTTGAAGTGTCCGCAACTCTTGGGTCTTCACGTAACCTTTCAAGATTCCATGAAGTGTTCGTAACTCTTGGAACACCTCTCCGTTTAGCCGACCTTTCCACGGTAACTTATCTGGAGGAGAACCCGGACGAAGAGCGAACTTATCCAGGTCACCCAACCGGCCGGTATAGACGGAGAACTTATCCAGGTCTCCCACACAGCCCATATCCAGAATCTACTCGGGTCTCCCGTCGAGACTGAACTGTCGACGACGAGCGGAGAGGTGAACTGATTTAGGTCACCCCGAACGAGCGGCCGGAACTCTACCTTTGAATATACTTAATAACTTATACTTGTGTACTCCTTAAAAGAAAAACGAAATAATAAAAACAGTGTTGATTAAAAACCAACAAGAAATCCGTGTTATCACTCTCTCGGTCTTTCCACTTACAAATTTCTGTGGCAGACTCTGGACCCCCGCGAGCTATCCCATCAACCGGAGGGAACTTGTCGTTACAGTCGAGGGCCACCAACGCTGTTCTGGTTCTGGAGTTTGTGTGTTGTAGTGCTGTGCTGCTTACGGTACCTATGCTGGTGATTGAAGTATATCCTCAAGAGTATTTTCTACGGACGACAAAAGCGAAATCGGTCTGTACAATTGCCCTTTGCTGGCATCCTTGCCTGAATTTAGTAGCAGGATGAGATAGGCAACTCCCGGCTCATTCGGGAGAACCAAAATATTTAAATGATTTTGCGTTCCTAATGGCAACATCATCCATTGTAAATTGTGGTGGTTGTTATTCCGGCAGCAATGTTACAACTTTTCTGATAATCCAGCCGACCAACCTTTTAACTTCCAGTGCCAGCTCCCTGACTATGGGGTTATTGAGGTTGGCTCGACGGAGCTCATCACGGTTATTTGCTAGTCCCGCCGCCTCTGTTGGAGTAATTGGCCTCACTTAGGGTATTCAACTAGCGAGTGGTTGTAGCAGCGGTAATGTCTCGCAACATCAGTGCGGCTCTCTAAAGCGATGATTGCTGAACTCTCTTAAACTTGGCTCATTGCCTTTCCCATGATTTGTGAATGTGCGGTGTTCAAAAGTGATTAATTTGGCTGGTTTGCTGATGTAGACAATAAAGGGAAGATGGATAGTCCGACCTAAGAGACACAACGGGTTGACAGGTGATGTAATTTAAAAGACCAGGTGACACGATAGTTATCTCGAGCTAACTGTGACACTGGGGTTATGTCTAGAGAACTTTCATACCATCCGCTAATTCTGGTAGGAACGGCTGTCTGACCTATAGAAGGTCAAAAGTGTTATATGCTCCTAACCAAGGAAGCGATCATCTCTAAGTGTGTGTGCATGAATTGCACTTCAGTGTGGGCCATAGACTGACGTATTCTATTTCCCCGATGTTAATAGCGCCATGTGATTGCATTAGGGATAGCTAAGTCGACTTCCGATTATCCGATTAATCGACTTTTTGCAGTCAAAAGTCTAAAAATCGTAGTCGACTTTTGTCTGGAGGTAAAATGGCATAATCGATTATCTTCTGAGAGATTTTCAAGTTTGCCCACAGATTGCTGTTGTTGTTGGTTTCACAGTATCAAAAGAAAACTCGGAAATCGACGAATAGTTAATTATAATCGATTTCCTGTGGTTATAAAAAAGTCAAAAGTCGAGTTTTAAGACAACTGAATCGCCAGACCGAAAAATCGCATTTTTAGTTTTAGACCAAAATTGAAAAGTCGAAAAATCGATTATTGCTTTCAATTATCTATCCCTATCGCGAGTAGAGTTTCGCACCTAAGCGAATGACAGACCTATAGATAGCCAGGTTTATTAGGCTCTGCTCCTAAACAAAATGACAATCATGCTTAAATGATTTTACGGGAATTGGTACTCGCATTTTAGTGTGGCGCGTTCGTAGACGCATTGTATTGACCCTGTGTTATAGGGCACTGTGAGATGGACCATATAATTGATATTCACATTAAGTAATTCGACTTCATTTTATTTTCCGCCATTTTGATAAGTCACTTATGCTCAGCCAGTCAGCCCAAAATATTAATTTTTTTTAAAAACCTACACCCTAAAAATACCTCATATTTTTTGGGGCCGCCCTATAGTCCGTATGAGGATAATTGTGGGTAGAAATCCGAACAAGCCCGTATTTCTGTTTTTAATTATCCGATAATTCCTTAATAATTTCTTGTAGTCTGGTTGATAAAAATCTGTTTTCGAATTTATTATTTAAATATTCCGCCCAAAAGTATGCTCGTCAGGTTATAGTTCTCGAGCAAATTCGATTTAAACTACCGTAAAAGGTGATATATAGATGGCGTAACGTTACATTTTAATATGAAATATCTTTCTTGAATTTGCGAACCTTTTTAAGATAAAATACGCACTTCGTTTCGTTTGAGTATCGATGATCGGACAGTCACTTATCCTCTAACACTTCCATATGTATATAATATTATAATACTGTGAATACTCGAACACCACTATGTTCTAATTTTCTTAAGAAAATAGTATACCTAGATATAGGGTTTATCTCGAAACTTATAGTGAAATTTTGTGTAGAATTTTTCTTCTTTTGACACATTTCACCTAAAATCAAGTTTCATATTACTTTCATGTAACAACTCGAAAAAAGAAGGAAAAAATGTCTTAACAATTTAGGAAATATTTTCATGTGTTTTCCAAAATTGATACTGATATTTTTATGATATATAACGTAAATAGACATTTCATTTCTTTGGTGAAATTTTACGAAGAATATTTTTGTCTTTGACGTCATCTCCCTAAAATTATGTTTTGTGGGTCAATTTTGAATGAACTCAAATGAAGTCCGTCTTTAACACTTAAACGTGTTTTTCGTTTTTAGAGATTCTTGGTGATTATATTATGATTTACAGATTTGGTGTATTCTGGGACCTACAGAAAAATTTTATGACGAACAATTCTGTAGTATGTTTGGATTTGATATGATCACATTTTAAAGGACTTTTTGGAAGATTTCCGAAAAAAGGACCAAAGAGACTCCTTTGATGAACCGCACGAGTGTTAAAATTTTTAACAAAAATATTCTCCACGTCCTCCTCAGTAAAGCTGCCAAAGACTCTATTTACAAAAAATGCAAGGATTCACAGATATCTTAGCTCGAATATTTCGAAAAAAAACTAGAAAAGGGCGGAACTTGCCCTGCCTACTTTCGTTACTTTCCGATGTAAAAAAATTGAATTTTGTTGAACAGTGCATTTTTATATATTTAAATTTTCAATATGAAAGGCTGGAGAATTCAATCAAATTTTTTTGTCATACCACCTTAACTTATTTGCGCTACAATATATATTTGTGTGTATTTGTCAAAATACATCACCATAAGCTCTTTGCTTGACTGCGATTAGCGCCAATATTTATAAAACAAATAAAAAGGTGCACGGTTATTTATAAATCATTTACATAGAACAAATATAACTAAAATCAAATTTAGGAAAACAATTAAGGCTATGAAATACATTATTTCAACTCAATAGAAACATAAAAGCTGAAAGCTCTAGCTAACTATTTAGTAGGTTAATAAGTATAATAATAGCATAATAATAGTATGAAATATCACAATACATTTACATTGAAGGCAATGAACCAAATTTGGAACAAAGAAATAATAAACTAACCAAGGATTGGTGGTGGTGGTGTAGGTGGTTGGAAATCAATTAAATAATTATAATTACTATGGTCTACAAAATATGTATGTTTATTGTCATGTACATATGTAGATGTATTGAGATATTATTATTACTTTGGTTATGGTTATTAGAGATAAATATATTATTTTTTTTTGGTTTGGTTAATTAGGCACACGTTAGAAAGAACTCTATAATAAATACTATTTGTTAAAAGAAAAGCACGCAACATTTACAAATTATTACAAAATTATATAATGATTATTATTAGTTACTGATTTTTTTGGTTTGGGTTTGCATGTAGTAAAATGTTTTTGTTGTTATGTTTTTTGTTTTCTATATATCAAAAATGCACAAATATTTGTACACAAAACTAAACACACACATCTAGGCGTTTACATATACAACATATTATTTTGGACATGTCGAAACATTTTTGAAATTTACACATTTGCCACAACAGAAGTGTTGTATTTTTAATTCTGCAACAAATCAAAAGAAATGATTTTAAAGACTCTCTCTCTCTCTTGTCTTCTTCAGAAGTAAATTAACAAAAACTAAATAATTTAAAATTTATTTAGTTTTCCCTTTTCTTAATTACATTGAACTCTTTGAGCCTTCTTAAATCGTAGTCTACATGATTTATTGCTTTAGAAAATTAAAATTACAACCGACTGTTGTGCTCTTTTTTGATTTTCTATCAATTTTACTCTGCCATGTATATCTCGAGTAATAGACTAAAATTCGAGTAATTTTTTTCTTTTTTCGATTTTTTTTGAGAATATTATAGATCTGCATTTTCTTTGTTTTTATCACTAATATTGTGTTAATTCGAAAATATCGCACACATACATCAATTCAGTCAGTGATTACACCTAAATGACTATATATTTTTAGTGACTATAATTGTTTAACATACACTATTGTTGTAAATATTTATTTTTCCAATGATACCTAATTGACATTGTTTTTTTGTCGGTTAATATGCTATCCTAATCTAGTACGACACGTGTATAATATTAGATTATTCTATCGTTATATTATTTTTGCTTTCAAGGTACAGTACAAATACTATTTGAGTTTTCATAGACAAAAGTGTGTTCAATTATGTGTGTGTGGTGGTTATGATTTTTTAAATTGCTCTCAGTGATAAATACATTGGTAACCATTGGCTTAAAAATAAATTATTATAAGACACATTTTTTATTTAATGTGACTCACAAGTTAATTCTGATAAGACAGAGATGAATTATGACCAAGATTACGGTTATAAAAAAACGTTTCGCAGATTTTTGCAATTCAAGAACAGTGGTTATGGGTGTTCAGTGAAAGCACGTTTGACATGGAGGTTAATCTGGGTATTATAATTTCGGAAGTACCGAAACTTGTACCCTCCCTCATTAAAAAATATTGTCAAACGGCAGAGAAAATCTATTCAAATAAAAATCAAATGTATCTTTGGTAATGGCATCAGTTGGGAACGGCTGGACCTACTTGGATAATTATTTTTTTGGATAATTATTTTTGAAATGTTCGACATAACCCAACTTATGTTATTATATAAAGAAAAATTGACCACGCCCACTTTTACGCCCACTTTTTTAAATTTTAATCGTTTCTACAAAAACCACTGAACTGATTTTCCTGAAATTGTCATGGATATACATAGATGGTACCCGGTGAAAATAGGCTACCAATTTAGTTTCAGAGAGGGCGGGGTACTTCCCCCATACCCTATTTTTTAAAAATGCTATATTTTAAATAATTACGAATGTCTTGAGTTGAGGTCTTCTATAGAATAGATGACTTCATTTGAGGTCTTCTATAGAATTGATCACCTCATTTGAGGTCTTCTATAGACTAAATGATCAATGTGAGGTCTTCTACAGACTAGATGACCTCAGTTGAGGTCTTCTATAGAATAGATGACCTCAGTTGAGGTCTTCTATAGAATAGATGACCTCAGTTGAGGTCTTCTATAGAATAGATGACCTCAGTTGAGGTCTTCTATAGAATAGATGACCTCAGTTGAGGTCTTCTATAGAATAGATGACCTCAGTTGAGGTCTTCTATAGAATAGATGACCTCAGTTGAGGTCTTCTATAGAATAGATGACCTCAGTTGAGGTCTTCTATAGAATAGATGACCTCAGTTGAGGTCTTCTATAGAATAGATGACCTCAGTTGAGGTCTTCTATAGAATAGATGACCTCAGTTGAGGTCTTCTATAGAATATATGACCTCATTAGAAGTCTTCTATGGAACAGATGACCTCAGTTGAGGTCTTCTATAGAATAGATAACCTCAGTTGAGGTCTTCTATAGAACAGATGTCCTCAGTTGAGGTCTTCTAAAGAATATATGACCTCAGATGAGGTCTTCTATAGAATAGATGACCTCGGATGAAGTCGTCTATGGAATAGATGACCTCAGGGGAGGTCTTCTATAGAATAGATGACCTCAGTTGAGGTCTTCTATAGAATAGATGCCCTCAGTTGAGAACTTCTATAGAATAGATGCCCTCAGTTGAGGTCTTCTATAGAATAGTTGACCTCAGTTGAGGTCTTCTATAGAATATATGACCTCAGTTGAGATCTTCTATAAAATAGATGACATCAGTTGAGGTCTTCTATGGAATAGATGCCCTCAGTTGATAGATAACTTTTTTATGATATCGACGCCTCCAAACAATATTATGCTAAGTCGACCCAGCATGTTTTCAAGTTCTTTACATTTTTACATTTAACGTCCTTTAACTTAAATTCTGTCAAATTTTGGTAATAATCGGACAATCCGAACAGAAGTTATAAACAAATATTTACTTAGCATAGTACTGAAGTTCAAAAAAATTTCCAAACTTTGAGAGCTTCTCCTGCAAAACTCACTTTTTAGACTTAGCATACTATTATTTGGAGGTGTCGATATATATAATTTACATTTCGTGATTCCCGAGAAGCGATATTCTTGTCTGCAGGATAACTTAATTATACTTTACATAAATACAATTTATTACTTCAATTGAGGTCTTCTATAGAAGAAATGACTTCAGTTGAGGTCTTCTATAGAAGAGATGACCTCAGTTGAGGTCTTCTATAGAAGAGATGACCTCAGTTGAGGTCTTCTATAGAATAGATGACCTCAGTTGAGGTCTTTTACAGATTAGTTAACCTCAGCTGAGGTCTTCTATAGAATAGCTGACCTCACTTGAGGTCTTTTATAGATTAGCTGACCTTAGGTGAGGTTTTTATAGAATAGCTGACCTCAGTTGAGGTCTTCTTTAGAAAAGATGCACTCAGTTAAGGTCTTCTATAAAATATAAGATCTCAATTTGTATATATGATCTCACTTAGGGACTTGTTCGGAGTAAATAAAAATAAATTAGGAGTTCGTTTAAGAACCGATAAAAGCTTTTAATGTTAAAAATTACCGATTAAATGGTACCATCTTCGTTTATTTATTCCACTTTAAAGTCTTATATTGATTTGAATAAATAAATTCTATAGGTTATTTATAAAATATTCCATTTTCCGAGATCAGCTTATGAGTTTTAGCACCTTTCCAGATGGAGAAAGCCACTGGTAATGGTGTCTTAGCTTAACGACAACTGTAGCGTCTTTCAAGCAGAGATTCTCTTCATCAAGAAAGCAGCATAGTTGGTTAGATGGCTTGAAACCAGGTTCACCAGTCATGCTTCCCTTAAGGCTCTCAAATGATGGACCCTAAATTTTCAAGCTACCCAAGATTGTAGAGAGGATCTGTATGTTGTATATCGTTTAACATTGCTGGGTTCCAGCATATGGGAAAATGAATTACCAGTTGAACTAGCTTGAGGTGGATCTAAGTCGATCGATTTATAAATTTATAAATCTGTTATGCAACCAATAACACGTCGGTTGCATGGACATACCTCGTGAAGTCTACTTTGAGAAGGTTTATGAAAACTGGATGTAGGATATCCAAAGCAATCTGGCCAGCGATTGCCCTACCTAGAACCCTTTCCTTTTCTCACTCGAAAACTTAGCGATGAACAGCACTGGGGGTCTTATTAAGAGCTACAGTAGGGTTAAATCTTTAACTTGAAGTTTGAATGAATGGCGTCAGCAGATTAACAGAAACATATAGGTGGAGAAACCGAAGAGATATAGCTGGTCGAACATCTGCTGTGTAGGTGTCCCTTACTTCTTACAAGTAAACATTGAATACTAGGTAGATACGGATACTCTCACTTTTTAATCTATCTTACGCTCTTTCTTTTCTATGATAAACCTTTGAGCAACAAAATCGCTGTATCCCTGATATTTCTTTATCTTCGCCCCTCAATTTCAATAAGCAGTAACCTTGGAATATTATCATTTGATCTTCAAACCTAACCAAGATGAACACAACGGACCAAAGGTCTCTGAGTACAGCGGTTTATGTTTATTAAGTGATAGAACATCCTTATACCCTACCTAACCTAACCTTAAGCTCGTAAGTTCATAAAAAACCAAATTTTAAATTTTGTAGCAAAATAGATTTTTTTATTTTTAGGCAAGCGTTTTGGTTTTGGAAGGGATAGTTTTGCTACACATGATCTGATTATCATTTAAAGATGTTTGCTGTGAACTCACAACCTTCTCGCATTGAATTTGCATTAACGTTCTTCTCAGACAACTGTTTCAGTTCCGTAAGAAAAATTCAGTTTTCATAAAAAAGTGGACTTAAGATCTTTTTTGCGAATAAGACGATATTTCTTTTTTTAATTTTTAAATCTTCCACAGAATCTCTATAACTGCCGGAAATAGGGCATAACATTGTCCCGGATGTGTTGGTTGATTCTAACTATATATGGCATATGTCTAGTAATCACATGACAATTTCTCTAAATTTTGATCTCTAGCGATACACACTCTCTCGGATAAAATGCACGTTCTCGGATAATTAATAAGTTTATAGTAATTTAATGCCCTTATATAATGGATAAGTACTCCTCAATTTAATTGAGGAATGCGTCCCCTTGACACTCAAGGAGGAAAGTATACCGGATGAAATTTGAGAAAAATTATCGCCGACTGAGGAGGAGAAAGATATGGACACGACAGTGATCCATGTCCCTACCTCTAGTCTAGCTAATAACCCCCCATTCGGTGATGCTTTGGTGACTGATAATCCCGACAAACATCTGCTTCTAAGGCAAAAAGCAGTAGAGGAGGAGAGTGGCGCGAGCGAAGAACCTATCGATAAGATGGACGAATCCACAGACCTCCAACTCTGCCAAAGCCAAGGAAGCAAGAGACAAAAAATCATACCGAAGGGCAACTAATTATTGCAATCGGTATGCCAATAAGGATCCCAACACCATCATCGTAAGGGAATTTTAAATGATACGGTCTAACCTAAAGTGCGTAAGAAGATTTGAAAGAGAATATCCTCACGTAACAAAGAGGGAAGTGCGTGTCAGTGAAATCCCTACGTCAAGAGCGGGAGTAAGCCCCATCGAAAACTCCGAAGAGGTGGCGAAGGGAGGAGACTTCAGCTCTGATAAGGACACCACTTCATCCAATGCGGCAACGTAGCAGCCCTCGAAGAAGACTAAGAAGAAGTTAAAAAGAAAGAAGAAGGGATCCAAATCCTCTGGGAAGGTATCAACTGATTCTGCAGCTGGCCCAACTTCTAAACCCCAACAAAGGGTGATAGAGGTGAATCGGCTGATGAAAAATACGATACCATCCGACACAAGTGGGAACACGAGCGGGCGGAACAGTGATGGGTCAGTGACGGCTTGACTTCCTCAAAGGATAACGGACCTCGGGCGACCGATCCAAAATCACAACCAGTTGTTGTAAAGAGGATGAGGTCGTCTGAGGAACAACCGCCTTGTGCGAAGAAGTCTACGTTGTCACAGCCGGTCTATCCGTCTGCATCGTTTCCTTCGGTGACGAAGAAGGCTAGTGAGACGATCACTAATGAAAAGATTAAAGCCTCTTCATCTAGTGATTCTTCCCTGAAGACTTGTACGCCTGGACGGGCGAGGTAGGCTAGTGAGAGGATCACTAATGAAAAAATTAAAGCCTCTTCATCTAGTGCTTCTTTTCTGAAGCCTTGAACGTCTGGAAAGGCGAGTAAGGATACCGCGGAACATAGTGCTCTGCAGACACCATGCTCATCTGTAAAGGCGAGTGAGGATAAGGTAAAACCTAGTCCTCTGCAGACTCCCTGCTCGTCCACAAATGCGAGTAGGGACAACACGGAAACTGGTGTTTTGCAGAATCCAAGCTCGTCTGTGAAGGGGAGTAAGGAAAATTCAGGACCTAGTGGTCTGGAGATTCCCTGCTCGTCCGCAAAGGTGAGTAAGGACAACGCGAAGCCTACAGCTCTGCAGACTCCTTGCTCGTCAAACCCGAAGCATTGCTGCTCGACGGATTGTCCCGGGTGAGATCCGGCTGGCAATCATAGACAGGGCTGATCCCAATGGGCGTATCAGTGACTGTCATTGTTTGCTAGTTGAGGGTCGTCTTCGGGACATCCTCATCTCGGACGTAGTTGGACAGGAAAATGTGCGGCTGGGCCAGTCTGCTCTTTACAAGCGAGTCAAGGTAATTAAAACAGTTAAGGACATTGACTCTCTTTGGGAAGGTAGCAATCTGGCGGCTGTACCTTTGTCTGAGATACCATGTGGGATGATAACCTCAGTATGGGTCCCTCCTCCTTCAACGGAGCTAGGACGAATACTGAAGTTGGTTGAGAAGCAGAACGTCGGTCTTCAGATGAGAAATTGCAAGATTCTCGGTTCCTTTAGGAAGAACGACGAACTGGTCATAAAATTCGCCACAGACAAATCCGGAGAGAACTTTCTAAGGAGTCGAGGAGGGGTGCTGAACTTTGGATTAGGACGATTTTGTTTCCGAATCTCACCAAAGCACCAGTAGGTAGGAAGCGGCAAAAGCTTAGCTTTGAGCAGATAAACCTGCATCATTGCAAAGCTGCTGCTGAACTACTGAAAAACCTCTCGACTCAAGACATCGATATCGCCATAGTCCAGGAACCTTATTTATATAAAAATAAGGTGAGTGGGCGTAGCGGCAAGAACTATTCTGTTTTCACTGCCTCAAATGGGGACAAGTAGAGGTGATATAACCATGGTACGGATGGAAGAAGGTCGGAGCAAACCCTTAGTTTTGTCTTCGATTTACCTGCCTTACGAAGACCCCGAAACACCAGGCAAGGTCATTCAGGATCTAGTGGATGAACTAGAGAGCATAGGCTGGGTCGTTCTGGGATGTGATTCTAATGCCCACCACTTCCACTGGGGAAACAGTGACACAAACGCCAGAGATAGTTCCTTGGCGTCAATCTCTACATTTCCCACACTCATCATCTCTATCCTATCATCCTCATTTCATCAAGCTGCATCAACATCTCCTTCATCTTAAATCATCTCAACAACACACCTCCAGCTTCTTTAAATCATCACCTCCATCATCTTTAAATAGCCTACACAGGATGAACACAATGGACCAATGGTCTCCGAGTGAAGCAGTCACCTATTCTAATAGAGGGCTGCGCATGCTTAAACCTAACCTAACCTATATAATGGATATATCACTGAGGCATCACTAAATTGAACACACTTTTAATTGAAAATTATTTTATTTTGTTTTGCAAAAAAATTAAAAAATAAGCAATATTCTAACACATTTTGCTTAATACTTTTCATAAAGATTTATTTGTAATATATACGAAGAAAAACTATACAGAGGAAGGATAGGGGGAATGTAGAAAGTAGAAACTTAAAAAAATTTGAAATTGTTAAACTAACTGGCGATGATATTTATATTAAAAGAAAAAACAGAAATGAAAATATATATTCAAGTGCTTTCAAGGCCTGACCACATACGGTAATTTGTTTCTTTTATTAAGAAATATATAACCTATGCCTTTATAAAGTAATACCATATATTTTAGTTAATAATAATACAAATATTTATAATAAAATGTATACAAATTCACAACCTATTTTAGTGATTTTAGAAAGTTTTTTGTTTTTACAATTTTAGAAGGTCCGTCTTACTATGAGGAGTCAAATCTCACTACTTTTTTTTTCTTATGGACTTTTGATTCCACATAATAAGTCTGACCTTCTTTAATACTCAAAACATTGAGTTGGTTATTGTTAGTATTTAATATTCTTTCTTTTTTGTATAAATTATTGTGAATGGTTTTTTTGTTGTAAAACAAGTGTTTCAAATGTGTTAAATATGTGGCTGTGAGTAGGTTTGGTTTGGTTGTTTTACTTTTGAGTAAAATTTGGGGGGATTTAAGCAGTTATTAGAAAGATAGTGTTTTTGTTGTTTGTATATATAAAAAGTTATTTTCATAAAATTGTTTTTTTGTAAAGCCTTTTATTTTTTGGTAAATTGGTGGTAGTGGTTGTTAGTTTTTTTTGTTTGTTTGTTTTTTTGTTCATATTAAAAAGAAATTTGTTTTTGTTTTGTTTTGGTTTTTTGTTATTGTTTTGATATTCGGAAACTTACCTATAAATAAGAAAAATATAAGTAAACCTAATTCCCGCATAGAGGCTTTGAGAGTTCGTCCTAAAATTTGTAAACCCTTCGAATGCCTAGATAACTTAAATATTCGAAATACTCGAACTAATCGTATCACTCGTAATATTGCCAAGGACATAGCCTGATTCGATGACTTGTCCTAAAAATTACAATTTAATAACGTATTTTACAACAATTAATTAATTTTTAATAATAATAATGAGTTTAATAACAATATTTAACAAAAACAAAAAAATAAATGGAATAACATTGACCAAAGAAAAAATTTCAAATTAAAAGATGAAATAAAAAAATGTTAAATATTTATTATATATAAGTATGGTATATATGTATATTGTTTGTGGTAAATATTTATATTTATTTGTTTTTTTTGGTAAAGTTATTAACAAAACAGGCATTTCCAAAAAAATTATAATAACAAAATCATAATTTTTTTCAATTGTTTACTGTCAAAAAACTAAAAACTCAATTTGCAAATTTTTTTACTAGAATTTTTTGTTGTTTGTTTTTGAATTGGGTTTTCCAAATATTACTTTTGTATATTTGTTGTTGTTAAAGAACATTTAACACAATAATAATAGTAATAATTATTGCAACAAAAAACTTAAATCGAGTCAGTCAGTCTGTGTTGTGTGTATGGGTTTTTTAAGTGTAAAGGTGGGTGGATGTGTGTGTGTGTGTTAGTCTGTCTCTGTATTGGTTATTTTGGTGTAACGTCCATTTTGAGTTTTTAGATATTTTTTCCATCATTAAAAATGTAATTGTAATTTTTGTTGTTGTTATTCTTACAAAGACATGTAAACAATTTGAACGTACCTGTGGACTAACTGGCGCTTTTGGAAGATTTAATGTATCCTCCTCTTCGGCTACGACAGTACCCAATGTTATGAAATAAGGAATGATGGCGATTATGTCGATAACATTCATGACATCCCTGCAGAAATTTAATTTGTTCGGACATGCGAGGAACCTATTGTTTTTTTTTTATTTTTTCGTTTGTTTTTTGTTGTTGTAGTTGTTGGTATAAAAAAGTAAACGATGAAACGATTTGAAATAAAGAGATTATTTTTTCGTAGTTATTGTTAAAAAGGGGGATTTTTGTTGTTGTAATTGTTGTTGTTGTTAGTATTGAGAAAGTGAGAGAATAAGCGTTTTGAAAGTTTTTACTGTTTGTTATGGACAGAAACAGATAGAGAGAGATAGAGAATTGTGGCGTTCAAGTTGGGTGTAGTAGTGTGTCAAGGTATTAAATTGGCTTTGCTTCGTTATCCTTTACGAAGATAAAAAGAAAGAATAAAAATCACATACTGGGAGGTCATATTCTCTATTAAAAAAACTTTTCAGGAGTAATGTAGTCCTAAAGTCCATTCTAGAGAAGACTCCTACAGGTGTCACCTATTTTTTAGAAAACCCCCACAGGGGCCCTAAAGGGGTCATCTACTCTGTAGGAGACCACTAAAGGGGTCATCTATTCTATAGAAGACCCCTAAAGGGACCATCTATTCTATAGAAGTCCCCTAAAGGGACCATCTATTCTACAGAAGACCCCTAAAGGGGTCATCTATTCTATAGAAGACCCCCAAAAGGGGTCATCTATTCTATAGAAGACCCCCAAAAGGGGTCATCTATTCTATAGAAGACCCCCAAAAGGGGTCATCTATTCTATAGAAGACCCCCAAAAGGGGTCATCTATTCTATAGAAGACCCCCAAAAGGGGTCATCTATTCTATAGAAGACCCCTACAGGCGTCATCTATTCTATAGAAGACCCCTACAGGCGTCATCTATTCTATAGAAGACCCCTAAAGGGGCCATCTATTCTATAGAAGACCCCTAAAGGGGTCATCTATTCTATAGAAGACCCCTAAAGGGGCCATCTATTCTATAGAAGACCCCTAAAGGGGTCATCTATTCTATAGAAGACCCCTAAAGGGGTCATCTATTCTATAGAAGACCCCTAAAGGGGTCATCTGTTCTATAGAAGACGCCTAAAGGGGTCATCTATTCTATAGAAGACGCCTAAAGGGGTCATCTATTCTATTGAAGACCCCCTAAAGACGTCATCTATTCTATAGAAGACCCCCAAAAGGGGTCATCTATTCTATTGAAGACCCCAAAAGGGGTCATCTATTCTATTGAAGACCCCCTAAAGACGTCATCTATTCTATAGAAGACCCCCTAAAGGCGTCATCTATTCTATAGAAGACCCCTAAAGGCGTCATCTATTTTATAAAAGACACCTAAAGGCGTCATCTATTTTATAGAAGACCCCTAAAGGCGTCATCTATTCTATAGAAGACCCTTACAGGGTTCATCTATTCTATAGAAGAAGACCCCTTCAGGAGTCATCTATTCTATAGAAGACCCCTAAAGGGGCCATCTCCCCTCAGGCGTCATCTATTCTATAGAAGACCCCTTCAGGCGTCATCTATTCTATAGAAGACCCCTTCAGGCGTCATCTATTCTATAGAAGACCCCTTCAGGCGTCATCTATTCTATAGAAGACCCCTTCAGGCGTCATATATTCTATAGAAGACCCCTTCAGGCGTCATCTATTCTATAGAAGACCCCTTCAGGCGTCATCTATTCTATAGAAGACCCCTTCAGGCGTCATCTATTCTATAGAAGACCCCTTCAGGCGTCATCTATTCTATAGAAGACCCCTTCAGGCGTCATCTATTCTATAGAAGACCCCTTCAGGCGTCATCTATTCTATAGAAGACCCCTTCAGGCGTCATCTATTGTATAGAGGACCCCTTCAGGCGTCATCAATTCTATAGAGGACCCCTTCAGGCGTCATCAATTCTATAGAGGACCCCTTCAGGCGTCATCAATTCTATAGAAGACCCCTTCAGGCGTCATCTATTCTATAGAGGACCCCTTCAGGCGTCATCTATTATATAGAAGACCTCTTCAGGCGTCATCTATTCTATAGAAGACCCCTTCAGGCGTCATCTATTTTATAGAAGACCCCTTCAGGCGTCATCTATTTTATTGAAGACCCCTTCAGGCGTCATCTATTTTATAGAAGACCCCTTCAGGCGTCATCTATTCTATAGAAGACCCCTTCAGGCGTCATCTATTCTATAGAAGACCCCTACAGGCGTCATCTATTCTATAGAAGACCCCTTCGGGCGTCATCTATTCTATAGGAGACCCCTTCAGGCGTCATCTATTCTATAGAAGACCCCTTCAGGCGTCATCTGTTGTATAGAAGACCCCTTCAGGCGTCATCTGTTGTATAGAAGACCCCTTCGGGCGTCATCTGTTGTATAGAAGACCCCTTCGGGCGTCATCTATTCTATAGAAGACCCCTTCAAGCGTCATATATTCTATAGAAAACCCCTTCAGGCGTCATCTATTCTATAGAAGACCCCTTCAGGGGTCATTTGTTCTATAGAAGACCCCTTCAGGCGTCATCTAATCTATAGAAGACCCCTTCAGGTGTCATCTATTCTATAGAAGACCCCTTCAGGCGTCATCTATTCTATAGAGGACCCCTTCTTCTGTACTATAGATCATCTATAGGAAGACATCTACAGATCTCATCTATTCTAGAGAGTCTATGAATTTTGATGAAAGGTGTCCAAAAAAGGACAAAGAAACAAAGCCAATAATTTAGAGAAGGAAAATAGAAGTTAGCTCTTGGAAAGTTGAGTTTTTTTGTGTTGTGTGTGTTATTGGAGAATGTTTATTTTGGTGTGATGGAACTTTTGTGTACTTATTACTATTCGTATGGCGTTTCATTAAAACAGTGTTGCCACATGTATTTGTTACTTCATTCGTTTTTACCCAGAAACGCTCATATATCAATAATAACAATATCAAGAACTCCATCACCAAGATTCAAATCGTGGTAAAATGTTTTTTGGGGCTGGGGGTTTTTTTTGAGGTGGTCGAGAGAAAACGAAACAGAAATGTAATTGTTTTTTGAAAGGACGTTTTGTGTGTTTTGTTTGGGTTATTCTTCTGCATCACATAGTTCCCATTTTCCATATTACAAATTGATATGTTTGGCATGTCCGTTAAACTTTTTGCAAGAACACAATTGTAGAATTGTGTTAAAAATGGTGTCCTGTATTAAACATTTTTCCATAGGACGTATTTTTAACAACTTTCGTTTAAAAAATGACACATGATTTGTTGTTGTTGTTACTGTTACTACCATGCCACAATAGGTTTGCTACATTAGAGTGGGAATTAGCTATTTAAAGTATTCAACTAACTACACAAATTTTGAGAGTAATGTTGATGGCGGTGGGGTGGCCATAACATTTTTGTTTTTTTTTTTTTGTTGTTATTTACCAAAAAGAGTTGGAAGAAAAAGTGGAATAATTTCAATGTGGTTTTTATACATCAACCAGGACAGACATTACAGACATAGACAGACCACTAAAACTATAAAACAAAAAAAGGAGAAAGGAAACTTAAGAAGAAAAAGAAGGAAAACAAGTTCAATCATCAATTAAGGGGTACTCTTTTCTACGGCATGCCATGATATAGGAGACGTTTGATATTTGTTTTGATTATTCAACATTGTTTTTTGTTTTGTTGAGATTCTGGGTTAACTGCGGATGCCTTAAATCTGTCCAAAATTCTCCCAATTTGTGCCATATGTTGTAGTTGTTGTTCTTGTTGTAGATAAATGTTGCAGTTTCAGTTATGGGTCTCTTCAGTTGTTATTCCACAAAAAAACCAGCATTCAAACGAAGAAGAAGAAATGCTTTACAAAAGCAAGGCAAGTAAATATTAATTCTAGGTGGTTGGAAGGGAGGGTGGTAGGAGTTATTAATAATATTTTACAATCCCTGAGTACATGGAGTTGGGGGGGTGGGCTATCAACACTCGTTGGGTGGGCATTATAAAAAAGAACATATTTTTAAAAAATAATTAACAATTATTAAAATATCACCCATTATATTTAACACTTGATATTTTGTTGCTGTTGTTTTCAAGTTCCATCACACCAAACTAAACCCGTTTGTTTCATTGTGTAGATTATCGCAGTTTCTCTCCACTAGCAGTGTTTTGCTTGTTTTTGTTGTTTTTTCTGTTTTGTTTTTGTTTAGCTTACCTAACAGTGAGTTCAAATGTAAACCAAATAATACATAACGTTTCTATAAGGAAGAAAGGATCTGTGATGTCAGGCACCTCATCTTCCTCGATTTTTGTGCCATTTGTAGTTGTGTTGAACACCTATAATGATATTTAGATATTTTTAATAACAAAAAAATACATTTTGATTAGTAATTACACAGAGAAGATAAAGAAAAAATCAATAGTAAAAATAATTTTAAACCTGAAAATATATTCAAGAAAAAATGAATTTACATTGAGGAGTAAAAGAAAAATGTTCAACTAATTACATTAGGGTGGTCTGGGGGGCGGTATAGAAAGGACTATAACTTTTACACTAATCAAAAAAATACCCATAATTGTTATTTATATTGGTGTTTGTAAGGTTATGGGGAAGGAAGAAAGGAGGGTTGTTAGTTTTGGGATATTTTTAGATGATTGGGAACTAACTATTTCAAAATGCAATATTGTAAAACTTAGCTAACCTACTTACTTACAGAGCTTTTAGAAAAATACAAATAAACAATGCTCATGAAGTGAAAACTCAAATCCTTTATAGCTTCTATACCATCTGGTCTAGTGAGAAATAATATAAAAATGATTATTAAAGCTTTTTAGTTTAAGTTGCACATTTATAGCGGACACCAAACCTATAATATTTTCATATATTATATTATTTATATTTTAATATTTATATTAATATTAATTTATTATGTACAATTGTGATTAAATTTCTTATTGTTTTTATATAAAAGTTGTTTTTATTAATGTAATAATGGTCAGCTGCTGCTCCTATATATAAATCGATACGAAAAAATAATGGAAATGGAACAATTTCTCCTTTTTTGTTTGGAATAAACAGATTTATTTTGATTTAGGACTATTTTTATTTATGATTTATAATTTTATATATTATTTTCGTTTTATTAAAATTAAATTGCATTTATTTTACTTAATGAAATTAATTTGTTTTTTTTAGTTATTTTTATACAGTGAATACACCCACCTTTGTTAACAAAATTAGAGAGGAGGTACTGGATATAACTATATGTTCAGAAAATCTTATAAACGAGGTACTGAATTGGAGGGTCTCGGAGGAGCACTCCTTCTCAGACCATAGGTATATAAGGTTTGAACTAACACGGCCGCCACCGAAACCAATAAGTTTCAGGAACAAACTGGACAAAGTATGGAAAACTTATTAAGGAGAAGCTAGGGCAGGAAAATTATGAATGTCTAAGCACGGAAGACATAGATAAGAAAGTCAATAAACTAACGGAGATTATAGTAGAGTCATTCGAAGAAAGCTGTCCCCTTCGAGAGAGGACATCTGCCTACGCAAAACCCTGGATCACAGGAGAGATTCGTAATAAAGGAAAAGAGGTCCGGAGACTTTACAATAGAGCTCGACGAAAAAAACAAGCTGTATTCTGGGACAGCTATCGTACAAAGCTTAAAGAATATAACAAAATAACAAGAACAGCAAAGCGCAACACATGGAAACTCTTTTGTGAGCAGGTTGGTAGATGATATGGGTAATAAGATGGAAACAATCGACGACACTTTAGGGCTTTTGATGAAGACGCATTTTCCGCCGAGCACTACGGCAAATGTAGGGATATCAGCAGATGGGGAAAATGCTACGGATGAAGCACCAAACATTGATAAAACAATGGTTAAAGATACCATCAACAGTTTCAAACCTTTTAAAGCAGCGGGACCAGACCAGGTCTTTCCGGCCTTACTCCAAAAGGAGGTGTACTATATTTCGTCCAAATTAGCTGGTATCTTCAACGCATGCTTAAAATTTGCATTTACCCCTAAAGCCAATTCTAAACCGATTTTTGTCAAAATCAGTGAAACTGAAAAAGGACTTAAGAAAACATCCCATGTTCAATTTGAAGGCATTTTTTTCAAAAATTGTCCGATTTATAGCAAAATCGGTGGAAGATATATGGAGGCTATATCCAAATCTGTACCGATTTTTGCGAAATCAAATCAAAAATCGGTAAAACTGAACAGTGGCCTGAGGAAACATCCCATGTTAAATTTGAAGGCTATTCATCAGACATTGACAGATTTATAGCAAGATCGGAAAAAGATATATATGGGAGCTATATCCAAAACTGAACCGATTTTTATGAAACTACTCAGGGGCCTAAGAAAATATCACTTAAAAAATTTGAAATTTACCTAATTATAGCAAAATCGGGGAAAGATATATATGGGGGCTATATCCAAATCTGAACCGATTTTTGTGAAAATCGGTAGAGCTACTCATAGGCCTAAGAAAATATCAGATATAAAATTTGAAAGCCCTTTGATTAAAATTTACCGAGTTATAGCAAAATCGGGGAAAGATATATATGGGGCTATATCCAAATCTGAACCGATATGGACCAAAGTTGAAATTTTTCATTCCTATGCTCTTATAATTACTTGTGCAAAAATTCATCAACCTAGGTCAACTCCTTCTATTTTTGTCCACTTTTGTATGGAAGCGGCAACACTGTGCGACGTTATAATACTTCTAAGGGGAAAGAACCCGAATTTGTTATGCAGAAGGGCCGAATCGGCCCTAAAACATGCGTATAACTGGGCTAGACCAAGAGGTCTAAACGTAAACCCGGAAAAAACAGAAATATGTCTTTTCACTAGGAAAAAAAAACTGGGTCACATCGAGGAACCTGTTTTCCATAACAAGGCTATTTAGATTTCCAATAAGGTCAAACATCTAGGAGTAATTCTGGATAGGAAACTTAAATGGAAGGGTCATATCCAAGACCGAGCCAACAAAACATTGTTGGTCAACCTGTAGAAGGACCATAGGCTCTAAATGGGGTCTCAATCCAAATATGACACACTGGCTATACAAAATCATAGTTAGACCCATCCTAACAGCGATGGTGGACAGCGATGGATAAAAAATGTAATATAAAAATTTTACAAAAAGTCCAATGAATGTGCTGCTTAGGGGTAAGTGGTGTTATGAGGACAACACCAACGAGGGCACTAGAAACTATTCTATACATACACTCAATAGAAATTCAGATAAGGTGTGAAGCTGCCGTCGCAGCCATAAGGCTGAAGGCGACAGACTCGTGGATCGAAAAGGACCACGTAACATACCATCAAAAATTCTACAGGTAACAACGGGGGAGTCAATGGATAACGTTAATTTGGGCCGTATACCTGAAACAAATGTAGTTGCCTCGTGTGAAACATTAATACCTGACAGAGACTCGTGGATCGGCGGGACTCTAGCTGAAAAGCCTCCTGGAAACTGCTGTCATACAGACGGCTCGATGTTAGAGGCGAGGACGGGACTGGGACTTTTTATTGAAGAACCAGAAACCGAAATCTCTCTTCGGTTGCCGGATCACAATACGGTCCTTTAAGCGGAGATCAGGGCGATCACAGAGTGTCTGAACTGGTTTAATGCTAACTCGAGACCAACTACCGTTAACGTCCTTACGGACAGTAAAATGGCAATCAATGCAATAACATCCAAGACAGTAAAATCAAAAACTGTACTGGACTGCATAAATACGATAAACAATTATTTCCAGCAAGGAATAGTGCGTATCCTATGGGTACCAGGCCATGCGGGGATTGAAGGTATTGAAAGGGCAAAAATGGCAGAGAATTAGCAACAGTAAACTTAGACAGCGCAAAGCCTCTAAATGCGTCACGTCTAGAGTTAAAAAATTGGGCAAAACAGGCCCATACACCCCTATGGAATAGAGGGGAGATAGGGAAAACCATTAAATTCCCTGGAGGGACCCAAACGAGGATAAAACTAAAAACTTACTATTATTAGGTAAGGCAGACATTAGTAGGCTAACAGGTATCTTTACTGGTCACTTTGGCCTACAAGCTCATCTGCATAAAATTAAATGCGCAGATAACGGCTTATGCAGGGCATGCGGAGAGGACGACGAAACGTTGGAACACTTTCTTTGCTAATGCCCAGATTTCGCAAATGTCAGGTCCCAGTCTTTAGGGACCGACACTATACCGGGACTTAATCAGATAACGGTAAATGATGTTAAACAGTTAAGGGATTTTGTTAAGGGCACAGAATTCCTAAAACAATAAAGATACCAAATATGACCCTTTCTTCAATTAGTCTAGAGTGCACAACAGGCCTATTCTGGCTTAAGTGTATATCCACTGGAGATGGGGCGACTTGCGCCCCTCTTTTCAACATAACCTAGTTATTTTTATAAAATATTAACAACGTTTAGCATTTTCGTTGATAAGTGGGAATATCAAATTTTTTATCACAATCCAAAAATAACTATTTCGCTTTTTCTACTATTTCGAACATTCGAAAGGGAGACTTTCTGAGTCCAAGGTCGATAAATCGACGCATAGTGGCACGAACGTGGCCAAAAATGGTAAAAACCAAATATTTCGGAACACAAATTTTTTGATGGAAGTTGATAGAAAACATCTTAATTTGAGTGAATTTAAATTATGGCATTAATATGCCACGTACTTTTGTCAATGTGAAGGTGCACATCCGAAATTTTTGGAAGTAAGTATTTTTGTCCTGATTTTAATAAAATTAGTCACTTTTATTATGCTCCAATATTCTAACATTTAAAGTAATGGTCGTTCTAAAAGTAATTTTTACTGTAGCTTTGGATGTAATAAACTTGGCTTTATTTTAGTTTCGAGTACTTAGTACATCGGTTTTGTAAACCAAATTTTAAAATTAGTGGGGGTGGGACAATTTTTGTATAAAAGTGTATAACTATATAACACTGTGCAACAAAATGGACCTCAAAGTCTGGGGGGTAAAAGTGAAAAACGACAGCTTAATCAAGATTTTATCGATTTTATGTCTTTGGGAACCGTACCAAAAATCTTTCGAGCGACATTTTTGTAGAATATTCCGAAGCTGAAAAATTTAATCTTTTGCCACTTTTATTGCGGTTCTTGAAATAAAGGACGAAAAGGACATTGAAGGAAGCGAGTTAGAAAGTCGAAATGTTCTACGGAAAAAATCCTCATTTGATTTGACATGTCATCTTAAATATAAGCTTAAACAACAGCGAACAAAGATATAATGCTGATTCCAGATGGATTTTAGGGTCTCCAGCAAAATATTCATCACGCCATATCGCGAAAGGTCGATCCACGGCGCATCTGTCCTTCGGGGTTCTGTATATACTCACCAAGGGCTTTCATCTCCAATAGGAGTTTTCCACTCCCCAAAATTTCGGTTCACAGTGTAATTTGCCCTTTGAGTTGTGAAAAGTGAGTACTTCAAATGTATAAAGAAGCCAGCTGCACATATTTGCACACGAACATGTTTTTTATATTTAGAACACGGAACAGCTGGGTAAAATCTCTTCATTCATTTTTTACTCATGAACGGAACATTGGTTTAGTAGTCAATTGTCCGGGCTGACAATTTTCAAGAACTTTCTGCAGCTCTGAATGACTACCCAAAAGCTGTCATATGCTTGAAAACCCACTGAAAAAATGTATCTCTAATCAACATTGCCCGAAGCAACCATTGCTTGAGCTTGCGATCAGAGTTATGTAAGACTTCTACAACTTCTGCTACAACACCTCCCACTGAGATTCATCCTCTCCAATTACAATGTTATTTGCACCAAAATTTCACGGTATATCGGTTATCAGTTTATATGATTCGAGGGTTTTTAACGAACCGAGGCCTAGGTGAAATGCCTCTCATCTTAGAGGTTTTTATAGACTCAGCCTTTAGGCTGCTTTATCGCAATAATGGTTTTAGACCCCAAGTATGCTTGCACGAAACCCGTTTCAAACATTTGGGAGTCTAATAAGACATATCTTTTCGTATGTCCCGATGGGTGAACTGAAGAACCGATTAGTCCAAATTTTGTCTTAACTTAGTTTAAGTTAGAAGATGGGCCATATCGATCCACTCCTTCGGGAACCTCCTCCAAAAAAGTTTAATTTTTTTCGTTTGTTTTGCTTATTGTTGAAGATTCAATCTCTTTGATTGCTTGAGTGGAGTATTCCCCCATTGGCTCAACTTCATTTATTACACTCTATTACAGAGAGTAATGTTTTTCAAAACGAACTGACAGTGTTGCAAAATTTTACTGATCGCTACCAATATCATGATTTCATCCCGGCGAGGGCAATTATCAATTGGCTTCTCAGTTTTTGAAATGATGCAAAGCCGAAAAATGAGTGTGATTCTCATTCATATGGGAATACTAGACACTTAAAGAGTTCGGTTTTTCGCTAAAAAGGCATCATTTCAAAAACTGAGAAGCCAATTGATAATTCCCTTCGCTGGGATGAAATCATCAATGTTGGCGACATTTCCTGAGTATTTAAGTCATGTAAAATTTCTCTGTAAAGTGGTGTCGTAAGACACGCCGTTCGGACTCGGCGATAAACAGCAGGTCCTATATCAATGAGCAAATATGAATCGGGCTGCACTCATTGATATGAGAGAAGTCTCCCCTGTCCCGCCTGGGATGTTTGTGGAACAATTATTATTATATATTATATATAAGTCCATACTACACCGAATATTCCACTCGACTGTCCCAAATGGTCCCGATAACATATCAGCGCAGTGAGAAATTATTGTCCACTCCATGTAAACACCCGTAAAATCCATACTTGGATACCAGAGATCGTGCTGTTTCCAAAGAGAAAAGGAAAGGAGAGAGGAGAAACGCCTGTCCGCAGGAAAAAAAGAGAGAAATGGAAAAACTTAAAAAACCCGAAATGTATGTACATAAGCCGGAATGGAGTCCGAAAATTATACCAAGCATTAAAACATCAAACTGATAATTTTGGTACGGGCACATTCTACTGTAGACTCTACAGTGTAGAGACCGACAATGTAATTTGGTAACTGATACAGATAGTGTGCTCGGGATATGAAAAGAGCATTTTTCCAAACTGTTGGTGTCCAACAGTAGAGAACAGTAGAGGTTTATGGATGCGCAGCCCTCTATTAGAATAGGCGGCTGCTTCACTCGGAGACCGTTGGTCCATTTTATTCATCCTGCGTAGGCTATTTAAAGATGATGGATATGATGATTTAAAGATGAGATGGTGATAGTAAAGACTGCAAGAAACCGACTGAAGAATAACAATGCAGCAGAAACCGATGGATTACCGGTTGAGCTGTTGAAAATAGGAGGCGACACGCATCAGCTAGTTACGTTAAGTTAGGTTTATGGATGCGCAGCCCTCTATTAGAGTAGGTGGCTGCTTCACTCGGAGACCGTTGGTCCATTTTATTCATCATGCGTAGGCTATTTAGAGATGATAGAGTGTTGATGCATCTTGATGAGATGAGGATGATAGATAGAGATGATGAGATGATGGTGAGTGTAGATGATCTGTAGAGATTGACGCCAAGGAATTATCTGGAAGAGTGAAAAGAGTCTGACTATTAAGGACCATTGCCAAGCCATGCTAGATGTCTGCCAAAGTTGAGTAGACGATGCGATCTATATTAGACAGGAAGGTCAGAGTGTCTATCTCATATCTGCCTAGTGTACGGTATCTCCTTGTTTGCAACATGGGGCACCTACAAAGCAGTTGTTCGAAAGTCTCTATCTCCACCGCATAGTCTGCAGTAGTCAATGCCACTATCGTCCCGTTTTGAAGTTAGGGACCTCACTCTTCAGTGACCTGTTATAAGTACCACTGCGATTTTCAACCCTTACTTATCAAGTGAGAGGAGGGAAGCCGTTCTTCGACGAAAAACCACAGGCCAGATTGCTTTGTAGACCCTTCAGCTAGGTTCCAATAGACATCTTTGATGTGCTTTCTTATTGAAGATCTCCCGAAGTTTGCCGATGTAGTGGCACATTGGTGGCCGGACGGTTTCATCAACTGATAAGTCGATAGACCTAGAGCCACCTTGAGCCATTTCATCTGCTACCTCTTTTCCCATGATGTTGCAGAGCTCTCCTACAATCAAGAATAGCTCTTGAATTTATGGTCCATAAGCTATTTAATAACATATTTCAGGAAGAACGCGTATTTGACGATTGAAACCTTAGCATCCAGTGTACCGTCCACAAGAAAGGAGATAAGACTGTATGCTCTAACTACACGGGCATATGTATGTCCTCTCTATATTGCTTACAAGATAGTGTCAGGGATATTTGGCAAACGACTACAGCTTATTGTGAACGAAATAATTGGGCTATACCAATGGGACTTTCCATTGGCCAGATATTTACACTGCAGTGAATCCTGTAGAAAGCCCAAGAAATGTAGATAGACACCTACCACATTTTTGTCGATTATAAAGCAGCCTTCGACAGCCCCTCTACGTTCAATGGTATTCCAAGCCATTCTTCTATTGATATCGTAATGTGGAGCAATGCCAAATCCTTCATAAAGAACTCAAAATATTAAATTACGGCAGGGTTTCTGAGCCTTTGTGCCAATATATCAGGACTTCCTCCTCATGGACTTCCTCCGGAAAAAAGTTGTACCATTGGAAAAGGAGCAGCTAGGACCACCTACTTAAACAATTTCAGAACGATCCGAGAGGAGCTTTTAACGTTATTTTTTCGAATTTTGTGTGGGAAGTACCCGAAGGAGTCGACCGATAAGTCCACATTCGAACACGATCTATATCTAAAAGGAATAGTACGAAGTTTGGACCAAATCGATTGCTCCATTCGAGAGTTATCGTTCAAACCATTTTACAGACAAATTTTGAACTTTTATGGGGGAGGTACCCGAAGGATTGGACCGATATAATTCATATTCCACCCTGATAAATAATTGGATGAAATAATACGCAAAGTTTCGAAAAGAGGGCCGCAAAGACAACCTGCTGAAGAAAATTTCACAACGATCCGAGAGGAACTCATAAAGTTAATTTTTTTTTTGGAATTTTGTATGGGAGGTACCTAAGCAGTGGACCGATATAGTCTATATTCGAACCCGATATATGCCTGGAAGTAATATTACCATATGCAAAGTTATGACCAATTCGGTTACTCCCTTCGAGTGTTATCGTGCGCACAATTTTAGCGAATAATGTGGACTCAAAATTGTCTGAAACGAATTTCGTCCAAACTTACTTGAGGTCTAAAACCATTTATTCGATGAGGCACATTTTTGGTCGAATCAAAGTGTATATACTCTCTTTAGCCTACCGGTGAGGGTATAACAAGTAAAAAAGTATCAGTCAGCTTGGCCGATAGAGATATAGCCTCAGCCTCGGACCTAAAGAAAAGAAGTAACACACAATACTTGTGACGTCTATATAATACGATGTGCAACGTTTCGACCAAATCGATTTCTCCCTTCGAGGGTTATCTTACAGTTTACAGTTTAGCTGGTGCCGGCAACCTTTTGGGAATTATCTCATGAAGTAAGGACTTGTCCCTGAAAAATCATGTACCGTCGTAATGGAGAAAGTTATTACAAAAAGTAGCAACACGATTTGACTATTTTGTGTGGGAAGTTCTTGAAGGAGAGGACCTATATAGTCCAATATGGTCTATCTTCGAACTTAAACTAAATTTGGACAACATATTACGAACTTCGAGGAAGAAAAAAAATGTCTTTTCTATCTGTCCAAGCGTCGAGAAATTACAGTCATGACTCTGTTTTATAAGGAGACGATACAGTCAATTTATTGTCTCCAATAGAACTTCTATATCTCAATAACGGTAAAACCTACGAAATTATCATAAATGTCAATCTTGTGGAGAATTTTCATAGCTACAACATTTTCTTTAGCCCCATTTCGATAGGACTTGCGGTTTCCAAGCAAAATTTTGAAAACCTAAAAAACCCTAAAAATTTCAACTTGAATCGTGATTTATTTAAAAACCGCTCCTGCGATTTTTTTGTTTTTTCTTATCTATGAACATTGTAGTTTCAGAATCCACAAAAACTTCCCTGGTATAAGCACCTTCAATTAAAAGTTGCTTCAAGAGCACCGTGTTATTTTACTTGTCGTTAATACATCATGTCTTGGCTTGATTTGTTGCTCGCTCCTCCAATGCTTGATGGTAAAGCAAGTGGTTTGTGCAGATGTTTTGTTTGGTAATGAATCTGCTTAGCGGAAGCTATATGTTAAAGTATTTTTTCTTAATTTTGAAAATGTCATAATTTTTATTATTTTTTTTTAATTTATTGTTATTATTTTCTATTATTATTATTTTTGACAATATTTTTATTTATTTATATTATTTTTAATTACTTTTATATAAAGAATTTTGACAAATACCATAAACTTACTTCTTGTTCCAAGACCATTTTTGCTATTTTGTAATTTTCAACAAGTAGACGTAACTGGTAATCCAATTGAAAACAAAAATAAAATTTTTAATTATTATTCAAAAATTATGTTAGAAAGTCCCCCAATGTGCACGAACATGGTATAAAAAAGATTATGTGCAAAACAATTCGGCTAGCCTATGAAAATCTATTGGAAAATCTAGACTATTTTTTCTATACTAAAATGCAGGTGGAAAAAGTTGTTGGGTTAGAGGGAAAAAGGGAAAAGGGGAAAAGGGGGAATTAATGTTGTTATTTTGTAGCTGGAAAAAGTATACTTCAAATATGTATGTGTGTCTGTTTAAGTTATTGGGTATATAAAATATTTTAGTTTTGTGGGGGGTTTGAAAATAAACTGGAAATTGTTCCTCATGTAGTTATTTACAAAATATACAAGAAAATAAAATAAAAATATATAAAATTAAATTTAAAAGGAAACAATAAAATAAATGAAATTATATTGTTTTAAAGGCACATTAACACAAAAAAAACTTTATTTGCATCCGTTGCGGATCACTTACCTTATAATGCTTAAATTCGGGTAATGTTTCTAGACAAAATATAACAATTGATAGCAATATAACAAATACACTAATTATGGCTACAACTCTGGCGGCTTGTGAACTTTCTGGATACTCAAAAAGTAACCAAACTTTTCTTTGATTTTCATTATCCGGTAATGGTCTTTCCTCTTCCTTAATAAAGCCTTCATCCTCTCTAAAGGTGATTGAAGAAGAAGAAATGGGGAAAAAAGTAGAGAAAAAAGAAAAAAATATAACATAGAAAATAGAAATTATACCAAATAATATTATAAAGGAAAAACAAAACACAAACATGAAAACAAATTTATATTTACATTACAAAGTAAGAAAAGAGAAACTGAAAAAAATACTGGTACTACAACAAAGAATATTTTTTTTTGTTTTGTTTTATTTTTTTCAAAGAATTTTTATTTCTACAAATTATTAATATTAATTTTTTTTGGAAACTATTTTGTATTTTGGCCAATTATGCTAAGTTTTTTTTTTTGATAATCAAATCAAGTCAAATCAAATCACACAAATTCAGGAATGAAAAATTCAAAGACGATACGGCAGCCTTATTCATCTTTGCATTAAATACCAATGTGTATCAAACTTTGAATTTTTTCGTTTCGTTTTTTTTTTCTCTTTCAAAAGAAATTAAAGAACTCAAAACCAACTTAGGGTGTAGGGAAACGAAAAAAGAGTCTTAGAATATGAAGAGCACACGACTGTTCGATTTTGTTTTGAGTTTTTTTCTGTTTTGGGTTTTAGCTTTAACGTTTCTTCACATGTACAGGAGTGTCTTTTGGGCTGTTTGTTGAGATTGAATCCTGGGTTGTGTGAAGTGTTGTTAGTTGAGATTCGTTGTGTTAAACGTAGCAACGAATGTTGAAATATATATGGGGATATATAGACGAGGTCAAGAAATCGTTAAAAAGGGAATTCATTTTAAAGAAGAGACGATGAATCGAAGTCAAGAATTATTAATTTCAAACATGAACGGTTTTTTATGAAAATGCCAGATGGTATTACTTGAGAAGGCCAAGAGGGGTTCTATGAGACGACCAACTCTATGTATTCTATGTGAAGAGAAGGCCAATGAAGTCTATTCTATGAGCAGAACTTAGATTCTTCTAAGGGAAGACCTTGGGGTCTTCTGGGAAAAGTCTTGCATGTCTTTTATCAGAAGATTTCTATAAGAAGTCCTGTGGATGTTTTATGAGAACACTTCTGGGAGAAGACATTGGAGTCTTCTATGGGAACACATTGAGGTCTTTTATGAGAAGACATTGTGGACTTCTATGGGAAGATCTTGGGGTCTTCTATGTGAAGACTTTTTAGTCTTCTCTGAGAAGACGTTGGGGTCTTTTGTCAAGAAGAACTTGAACTTGAGAAGACCTTGTGGTCATCTATGAGAAGATCTTGGGGTCTTCAATGAAAAGATCGCAGAGCCTTCTATCAGGATATCTGTGGACTTCTTCGATGAGAAGATCGTTTGATCTTCTATGAGAAAAAATTTGAGACGTTTATGAGAATATCTTAGGATCTTCTTTGAGAGATCGTGGGATCTTCTATAAGAAGATCGTGGGATATTCTATGAGAAAATCGCGAGATCGTCTATGAGAAGACCTTGAACTTTTCTATGAGAAAAAAGTTTGAGTCATTTATGAAAAGGCCCTGGGGTCTTGAGAAGATCGTAGGATTTTGTACGATAAAAGTGGTATGTTCTATAATAAGACCCTGGACTGTTCTATGAGAAGATCGTGGGATCTGTATGAGAAGATCGTGGGATATTCTATGGGAAGATCGTGGGATCTTCAATGAGAAGATCGTGGGATCTTCTATGAGAAGATCGTGGGATCTTCTATGAGAAGAACGTGGGATCTTCTATGAGAACATCATGGAACCTTCTATGAGAAGAAGATCTTCAATGAGAAAATCGTGGGATCTTCTATGAGAGATCCTAGGATCTTCCGTGAGAAGATCGTGGAACCTACTATGAGAAGATCTTGAGATTTCCTATGAGAAAATCGTGAGATCTTCTATGAGAAAAAGATTAAGTCATTTGTGAGAAGACTTATGTGTCTGGAGAAGATGTTGGGATCTTCTATGAGAAGATCGTGTGATCTTCTGTGAGGAAAATAGTGGAATCTTCTATGAGAAGATCGTGGGATCTTTTATGAGAAAATCGTAGGATATTCTATGAGAAGTTCGTGGGATCTTCTATGAGAAGATAGTGTGATCATCTATGAGAAGATCGTGGTATCTTTTATGATAAGATCGTGGAATATTCTATGAGAGGATCGTGGGATATTCTATAATAAGATGGTGGGATCTTCTTTGAGAATATCGAGGGATCTTCTGTGAGAAGATCATAAGATCATCTATGAGAAGACCGTGGTATATTTTATGATAAGATCGTGGAATATTCTATGAGAAGATCGTTGGGTCATCTTCGAGAAGATAGTTGAATCTTCTATGTGATGATCGTGGGATCTTCTATAAGAGGATCCTCTTTGAGAACATCGTGGGATCTATGAGTAGATCGTGGTATCTATTATGATAAGATCGTGGGATATTCTATGAGAGAATCGTGGGATACTCTATAATAAGATCGTGGGATCTTCTTTGAGAATATCGAGGGATCATCTATGAGAAGATCAGAGGATCATCTATGAGAAGACCGTGGTATCTTTTATGATAAGATCGTGGGATATTCTATGAGAAGATCGTTATATATTCTATGAGAAGGTCGTTGGATCATCTACGAGAAGATAGTGAGATCTTCTTTGAGAATATCGGGGGATCCTTTTGAGAACATCGTGGGATCTTCTGCGAGAAGATCGTGGGATCTTCTATGAGAAGATACTTATGATAAGATCGTGGGATATTCTATGAGAGAATCGTGGGATACTCTATGATAAGATCGTGCGATCTTCTTTGAGAATATTGAGGGATCATCTTTGAGAAGTTCGTGGGATCTTCTGTAAGAAGATCGTGGGATCTTCTGTGAGAAGATCGTGGGATCTTCTATAAAAAGATATTGTGATCATCTATGAGAAGATCGTGGTATCTTTTATGATAAGATCGTGGAATATTCTATGTGATCTTCTTTGAGAACCTCGAGGGATCATCTATGAGAAGATCGTGGAACCTTCTACGGCAAGATCTTTAGATCTTCTATCGTGGAACCTTCTATGAGAAGGCCGTGGGATCTTTTATGAGAAGATCGTAGGAACTTCTATAAGAAGATCGTGGAAACTTCTAAGAGAAGATCTTTGGATCTTCTATGAGAAGGATGTGGGATCTTCTACGAAAAGATCTTGGCATCTACTTCTGCAACCTTCTACGAGAAGATTTTGAGATCTTCTTCGTAAAGATCGTGGAACCTTCTATGCGGAGATCTTTCGATCTTCTATGAGAAGATCGTTGGATTTTCAACTAGAGATCGTAGGTTATTCTATGAGGAAAAACTTTGAGACTTTTATGTGAAGACTGTGGTGTCTGGAGAAGATTGTGGGATCATCTATGAAAAGATCGTGATATTATCTTGAGATCTTCTTCGTGAAGATCGTGGAACCTTCTATGAGGAGATCTTTCGATATTCTATGAGAAGATCGTTGGATTTTCAACCAGAGATCGTAGGTTCTTCTATGAGGAAAAACTTTGAGACTTTTATGTGAAGACTGTGGTGTCTGGAGAAGATCGTGGCATCTTCTATGAGAAGATATTTCTATGAGAGAATCATGGGATACTCTATAATAAGATCGTGGGATCTTCTTTGAGAAGATCGTAGGATCTTCTATGAGAAGATCGTGGAAACTTCTAAGAGAAGGTCTTGGGATTTTCTATGAGAAGTTCGTGGGATCTTCTATGAGAAGATCGTGGTATCTTTTAAGATAAGATCGTGGGATGTTCTCTGAGAGGATCGTGGGATACTCTATAATAAGATCGTGGGATCTTATTTGAGAATAGCGGGGGATCATCTTCTATGAGAAGATACTTATGATAAGATCGTGGGATATTCTATGAGAGAATCGTGGGATACTCTATGATAAGATCGTGCGATCTTCTTTGAGAATATTGAGGGATCATCTTTGAGAAGTTCGTGGGATCTTCTATGAGAAGATCGTGGGATCTTCTGTGAGAAGATCGTGGGATCTTCTATAAAAAGATATTGTGAACATCTATGAGAAGATCGTGGTATATTTTATAATAAGATCGTGGGATATTCTATGAGAGGATGGTGGGATACTCTATATTAAGATCGTGGTATCTTCTTTGAGAATATCAAGGGATCATCTATGAGAAGATCGTGGGATCTTCTATGAGAAGGTCGTGGTATCATCTATGAGAAGATCGTGGTAGCTTCTATGTTAAGATCGTGTGATCTTCTATGGGAAGATCATGGTATCATCTATGAGAAGATGGTGACATCTTCTATCGTGGGAACTTCTATGAAAAGAACGTAAGATATTCTATGAGAAGATCGTGGGATCTTCTATGAGAAGATCGTAGAACCTTCTACGGGAAGATCTTGAGATCTTCCATCGTGGAACCTTCTATAGGAAGATCGTGGAAACTTCTAAGAGAACATCTTGGCATCTTCTATGAGGAGGTTTTGAGATCTTCTATGAACTTCTCTGAACTTGGCATCTTCTAAGAGAAGTTCTTGAGATCTTCTATGAAAATATCATGCAAACTTCTACGAGAAGATCTTGAGATCTTCTATGAGAAGATCTTGAGATCTTCTATGAGAAGATCGTGGAACCTTCTATGAGGAGATCTTCCATGAGAAGATCGTTGGATTTTCTACCACAGGTTGTAGGTTCTTCTATGAGGAAAAACTTTGAGTCATTTATGTGAAGACTGTGATGTCTGGATAATATTGTGGGATCTTCTATAAGAAGACCTTGAAGATCATAGGATCTTCTATATAAAGAGTGTGGTATCTTGGGCTCTCCAATGAGACGATCGTAGAAATTTCTATGAAAAACCCTTCAGTCTTATAGGAGAAAATGTAAAAGTCGTCTATGAGAAGACGCACAAGTCTTCTATGAGAAGACGCACAAGTCTTCTATGAGAAGACGTACAAATCTTCTATGAGAAGACGTACAAATCTTCTATGAGAAGACGTACAAGTCTTCAATAAGAAGACTTACAAGTCTGCTATGAGAAGGCATAGAAGTCTTCTATGAGAAGACGTACAAATCTTCTATGAGAAGACGTACAAGTCTTCAATGAGAAGACGTACAAGTCTGCTATGAGAAGGCATAGAAGTCTTCTATGAGAAGGCGTGCAAGTCTCCAATGAGAAGTCGTAGAAGTCTTCGATGAGAAGACTTAGAAGTCTTCAACGAGAATACGTAGAAGTCTTCAATGAGAAGAAGTACAGGTCTTCAATGAGGAAACGTAGAAGTCTTCTATGAGAAGACGTATAAGTCTTCTTTGACAAGTCGTATGATATGACTTCCTAATATGAGATTTACTGGTCATCTACTAGAAGATCTATAGGTTTTAAATGAGATTACCTTTGGGCAAAAGAAGACCCCAAGGTCTTCTGTGAGGAGACTTACTTATATGCTATAAGAAGGCATTATGGCGAACGTACTAGTCTTATATTACAAGACCTACAGTTCTTCTACGAGAATCTGGTCTTTTGTGGGGTACCTACTCTATGTGAAGACATATTGGTCTTTTCTGAAAAGTCCTTTGGAGCTTAAATGGGAAGGCCTTATTCAATGAAAAAACTCGTCTCGTCTTGTTTCTCACCCAACCATTCTTATTGGAGAAGACCTGCCGCTTATGAGATGTTATATTGGCCACCTATGAGGAAACATAAATGTCGTTTATGAGAAGACCGATTGGCCTTTTATTCTATGTTAATATCTACAGCTCATCTATCTATAACACAAGATGCGATAATCTATGGGACTTCTTTGGAAGACCATTTTGGTCCCTCCTTCATCGCCTTAACTTTCATAAAGCCAATCAAACAATCAATTGAAAATCGCCATATATATTCCCATATAATTTATGTTTATTTTTGTAACATGATAGTTGTGACATTAACTTTTTGTATTTGTTGTAATTATATTTTTACATAAAGTGTTTTGTTGATAATAAATATTCTTCTAATTGTGATTCATAAAATATTCTCTCAAAAAATTCGGATAATTTCTGGAGAGAATTTCAATTGTTTTTTTTCCAATATCTATGTATGTCACAAAAAGAGAAATCGTCGCGTGAGTTGAGTCAAGTGATATTTTACTTTTACTTTTTTTTTGCTGTTGTTGAACACATAACGAACAGGGAACGAACACCGCAAAAACACATCATATCACATTAGGTTTATTATCTAAAAGCTCATGCAAATGCTTTCTAGCATTCTTTGTTGCTTTAGTTGCATTCTTAGTTACATATCTACAAAATGCTTGTGGGCGTGACAATGCTCCACTACCAAGAGGCCAAGACATGCTCACAATACGAATAAATTATATTCATTTAGCCCAAAAAGAAATTAATAATTTCTTTTTTTTTGGGAAAATAAAAACATATTTCCCATGTCGCATGTGAAAGCCTAGTGGGGTAGGTTGTGCCGCCCACAGTGTTTTGGGGTGTATTTGTGTGTTTTCATTCATTATCGTTGTTGTATTTGTTTTCTTTTTTTGCTTTGCTTTTTAACAAACAAACGAACAAGTGTTTGTGTGTGAATTTGTCTACAAAAATTCAATTCATTTGCTTTTCTTCAACTTGATACCACGGGCCGGCCCCTTTGTCGTATGAACAAAATTTTAAGCTGGTGGTCAAGTGAATTAATGCCTAAACAACATTGCTTGCGGTGTGTATATGTGTATGTGAGAGTACAGGTGTGTGTCTTTTTTTGTTTGTTTATGTTTGTATTGGTATATTTATGTGTGTTTTATTGGGCCAGATTATATTATAAATATATATTTTTTTAATTTTATTTTATTACTGTAAACAAACAATAAATCAATTCATAATTTATTCAAATTTACTTTTTTTTGTTTGGTACAATACGAGGGTGGTGCGTTAAGTATTGGTAATTAATTTTTTTTTTGTTCATTAAAAAATCTGTTTATACATTTAATAAGCGTTTAGAAAAAAATATATATATGACCTTTGCCCTGTCATTTACATTATCTTAACCGATTTTAATGCCAAAGATTCGTAGGGAGAACATTATTGGCCAAACAGTTTGGAACTGTAGTTCGAATAACGGCTGATAAACTTCACTGCGGCAAGAATTATGGTAGTTAGCTGTACTACATATTCCTCACTCCATAAAAACCGCCACAAAATCCGTACTTGAATACAACAGGCCTTCACCAAGGAACCCATAATACGACCAGTAGTGTCATGCTGCTATCGAGAAGAGGAATGTGCCAAAAAGTGTTACTACGAAATCTGTTGCAACGCGTAGCTCACACGCTTTTCCTATTTCTGCATTGAAAAGTTTCTGGTTTTGTTTTGAGAGCGAAACGATTCAGAGAAATTGAAAAGTTTGTGACTTTGTGTGATTGGTACGGGAATCGTTTTGTTTGTTTGCGTTCATTGTGTAAAGGTAAGGTCACGTTAGGCAAATATTTGCTCCAGCGACCGGCAGTGTGTGTAGATAATGCATTTAGGGGTAGACCTTTCCAAAAAAACTGTCTTCTTATTTTGAGCCACCCGTAGACACTATATAATAATTAGGTCCACTGTTTCTGTTATATTCGCCAAAAAGTCAAACTTTTGCCCATTAATCCAGTTTATAGCCTAGTATTTGGTAGGTTTGAAGATTTGCACCGTTTGTAGTCGTTGTGGTCCCCAAAGCGGTTTCTAATGTAAACAGGAAGAGAGATATACCTTCAGCCTATGTGAATTTAAACTTTCATCTACGGACAGAGGGTATCTTGAGAATTTTGTAGCCCTTTTTGGACATTTGAACTTTCTGACAAAATTGTGGATAATGATTAAAACTCAAAAGTGTTGCGGAGGAGGTACTTAAAGGAATGGACCGAGACAAGTCATTTAAGGAAGTGTAACTTATTTTGGTAGTTATATCTTTTCGATAGATATCGCGCCCACTTATCATTTCAGTGGGTCATCGTACAACTTTTGGACACGTGTGCCAGGAAGCATGGATTTGACCACGGAGTACATAATATCGCTGTAAACATGACCACAAAGAACAGCATCGGTATACATTTTCAAAGGATTTTCGAACAGACCCTAAACTGCACTTAGACACAAATGTTGAACTTTTGTAGGGGAGGTACCCCAAGGAGAGGACCGATATGGGCCATTTTAGAAGTTAAACTAAATTTGGACAAAGTATTAGTAGATCAAAAGTTTTGACCAAATTGGTTGCACCCTTCAAGAGATATCGTGGATACCATTTTAGTGAAATTTTTTTAAATATTGGAGAAAGGATGGATGTACCGGATGTTGTGGACCGATATTGCCCATCTACTGAAACTATGTCTGGATAAAATATGACGGAGCCAAAATTTTAGACCAAATCGGTTGATCAGTTCGAGAGTTATCGTTCTCTCCAGCTCTCCCAGATATGGTGCCATGGATTTTTTACACCTTTCGGCATGTTTTCTCAAGGAGTATGGACTTGCCCCTGAAGAAACTTTTACCGTCGTAATTGAGGCAACGAATGCAAATTGCTACAACAACAAGTAAAAAAGTATCAGTCGGCTTTGCAGACAGAGATATACCCTCAGCCTGTGTATATTGAAACAATTTGTCCCAAAATACGTATGTATTTTGGGCGTTTGAAACGATAACAAATTTGATTAGGATTACAGATCAAAAGTTTTGCGGAGGAGATACTAAAAGGAATGGATCGACATTGACAGTTATGGAAGTGAATCTCCAGCCAACACATATGGTGCCAAAGGGGGTTTTTACACTAATCGGGCTGTTTGCTTAAGAAGTAGGGACTTGCCCCTAAAAAAAAACTTTTACCATGGTAATTAAGGCAGCGAATGCAAGTTGCTTCAACAAAAATCAAAGTGATTCGATATCAGGTCTTAAAATGAACTTATCCGAAATTTTGTGTGGGAGGTACCGGATGGAGTTTACAAATATAGCCCATATTTGAACCTGATCTATATCTGGTAGAAAAATTAGGATGTGTAAAGTATAGACCAATTCGGCCACTCCCTTCAAGAGTTATTGTACGAACAATTTTTCCGAACATTTTTTAACTTTTGTGTGGGAGGAACCTGAAGGAGTGGACCGATATGGCTTATCTTCAAACTTAAACTATATTTGGACAAAATATTACTAAGGCCAAATTTTGGACCGAATCGGCAGATCCGTTCTAGAGTTAGTTTCGCTCCAACCACTATACACGGTGTCATAGGGTTTTTTGGCAACTTTCAGGCTATTTTCTCAGGAAATATGGACTTGCCCCTGATAAAACTTGTACCGTCGTATGGGGGGCAGTGAATACAAGTTGCTACAACAAAAATCAAAGCAATTCGAGAGATGGTCCTAAACAGAACTATTCCGAAATTGTGTTTGGGAGGTACCCGAATTAGTTGACCGATTGATTCCATATTGGAACTATATCTAAATCTGCTAGACATTTTACGATGTACAAAGTATGGAACAGATCGGTTTCTTCCTTCAAGAGTAATCGTGCACGAACTTTTGTGGGGTGGTACCGGAAGAAGTGGACCGATATAATCAGTCTTCGAACTTAAACTATGTTTGGACAAAATATTACGAAAGCCAAATTTTGGCATTGATTGATCCTTTCGAGAGTTATCGTGCGCTCCAGCCAGCCAGACAGATGGGCGGACATGGCTAAATAAACTCCAAATTGTCTGAAACGGATTTCATCCAAACATACTTGGGGCCTAAAACCATTATTACGATGAGGCACATTTTGCCCGAATAAAATTGTATATACCTTTGTTAGCATAAATGCTCAGGGTTTGAAAATGATACCAGAAGTATTTTCCAGACTGGGGGTATGTATAGGTCGGCAATGCCGAATTACTCTTTTGTACTCTTTTTTTGAACGTCCGCCTTAAAGAATCCACGGTTATTGGTCCTTGGGTGGTCGAAAAAAATGACTTAAAAATCCAGGTTGAAAAACAAAATACTTAAAAATTCCAAGCTTATTGGCCCTTGGGTAGTTAAGAAAAATTACTTAAAAAATCAAGGTTTAATGGTCCTTGGGAGGGTGAAAAAATAGTTAAAAAATCCACGCTTATTGGTCTTTGGGTGCTTGAAAAAATTGAAAATTAATTACTTAAAAAATCCAGGTTTAATGGTCCTTGGGAGGGTGAAAAAAAATAGTTAAAAAATCCACGCTTATTGGTCTTTGGGTGCTTGAAAAAATTTTAACTTAATTACTTAAAAAACCAACGCTTATTGATTCTTGGGTAGTTGAAAAAAATTCTTTAAAAATCCACGCTTATTGGTTCTTGGGTGGGTGACGTAGGGGATGGAAGATGCCAAGGAACTGTCCTGGCTGGCTTTAACATGGCAAAGCCCATGATTTATCTTGTCCCTCTTTCATCTCAAGTGGACACTGACCTCCCCTTGGTGTCACCTGGGGAACTGCCTTTAATACCCGTTAACATGTGCCTCGTACCCTAGTAGCCCTCCCCTAGAAAAAACAGCCTACTATGAAAAAACGAAAGAAAAGAAAAACAAACCCCTCTAATGTTGACGAAAACCGCAAACGTTTTAAGGACCATGATCTGCGAATCTGCACCTGGAATGTTCGCACTCTTTATAGAGAAGGTGCAGTTTACGCATTGGCAGATGTACTTGAAAAGTACAAGGCCGACATTACTGCCATACAGGAAATACGATGGAACGGGAAATGCGTCACAACAACACCTAAAGGTGAAGCACTGTATTATAGCTGCCATGACGTAAAGCATGAGTTTGGTTGCGGATTTGTATTTAGTGGGAGACTAAAACATCTGGTATCCAGCTTCACCCCAGTGAATGAAAGACTTGCTGCAATTCGAATAAAAGCTTAATTCTTCAACATCAGCTTTATTTGCGCTCATGCTCCCACTGTAGACAAGAACGAACTGACCAAAGATATATTTTATGAGCGCTTAGAGGAAACATATGACCGTTGTCTTGCCCATGACATTAAAATTATTCTAGGCGATTTTAAGGCCAAAATTGGAAAGGAAAATATCTTTGGCCCAACAATCGGAAAATTCAGTCTCCACAGTGAAACATCTGACAATGGTATGAGGCTGATAGACTTTACAGCTGCAAAAAACATGGTAGTTAGCAGTACTAGAATTAATCATTTCGATATTCATAAGGGCACCTGACTATCTCCAGATCAGAAAACAAGGAATCAAATTGATCATGTTCTGATAGATGGAAGACATTCATCGAGCGTGTTGGATGTACGATCGTTCCGAGGCGCAAACATTGATTCGGACCACAACCTTGTTGCAGCAAAGGTACGTACCAGATTAAACTTAGCAAACAAATTGCAACCAGACACAACACGGAAGTTGGACATCGGTAAGCTGCAATCACAACAGATAGCCACAGCATATTCCACTCAACTGGCCCAACTGCTTAATCAAAGCACTCCTAGTCCCGATAACATATCAGGATAATGGCAAAACATTGCCCACTCCATGCAAACAGCCGTAAAATCAGTACTTGGATACTAGAGACCTTCACCAAGGAATCCATGGTATGACCAGGAGTGTCGTGCTGCTACCGAAGAGAAAAATGCGGCATATAGGGCTACTTTACAATCAGTAGCAGCGTAGAGCACGAGAGAGTTGTCTGGAGAAAAGGAGAGAGGAGAAACGTATTTTCTGCAGGAAAAAGAGAGAGATGGAAAAGCGGGAGTGTGAACAAATCGAGATGTACAGGAACCAGAATGAAGTCCGAAAATTCTACTTAAGAGTGAAACATCAAACTGATGGCTTTGGAACTGGCACATCCTCCAGTAGAGACCAGCAAGGTAATCTGGTAACTGATACATATAGTGTGCTAAGGATATGGAAATAGCATTTTTCCAAACTATTGGTATCCAATATACCACATATCCGATCCAAGATACCACATATCCAAGACCAGAAGATGGTATTGAATGTATACCGCCCAGCCAAGATGAGGTAAAGACATCAGTAAATCGGCTTAAGAATAATAAGGCAGCAGGAGCCGATGGCTTACCAGCCGAGCTGTTCAAAACCGGAGGCGACACGCTGATAAGGTGTATTCATCAGCTAGTAAGCACCATCTGGCAGGAAGAACGAGTGCCCGCATCCTGTGCCCTGTCCACAAGAAGGGAGATAAGACTGTATGCTCTAACTATAGGGGCATAAGTCTACTCCCTATTGCCTACAAGATCGTGTCAGGGATATTGTGCGAACGACTAAAGCCCATGGTCAAGGAGAAAATTGGACCATACCAATGCGGCTTTAGAGCTGGAAAGTCCACCATTGACCAGATATTTTCCCTGCGGCAAATCCTGGAGAAGATCTAAGAGATGCAGATCGACACCTACCACCTTTTTGCCGATTATAAAGCTGCCTTCGACAGCCCGCTGCGTTCAAAGGTATTCCAATCCATGTCTGAATTTGGTACCTCCGCAAAGCTCATCCGGCTTTGTAAAATGACTTTAACTGACACGAGGTCACGAGTTAAAATAGGAAAGAACCTTTTCGAAGAGTTTTGTACCAGAAGAGGTTTCAGGCAAGGAGGCAGCCATTCGTGTGATATTTTCAACAACCTGCTAGAAAAGGTTGTACGATAGGCAAACGTCAAAAGTAGTGGCACAATCTACACCAATAGTCACATGTTACTTGCTTATGCTGATGATATAGACATCATGGGACCATCAGTAAAAGAAGTAACCGATACCTTTATGAAGGTCGAAGGAGAATCTGGCGGTAAACGGTGAGAAGACCAAGTTGATGGAGTCGACGCGCAATGCGTGCATTGAGATCGGACCAACTGTTGAAGTTGGTTCCTATAATTTTGAGGTAGTATAAGACTTCGTATACCTCGGCACCTCCGTAAACACAACAAACGACATCAGTTGTGAAATAAAAAGAAGAATTGTATTGGCCAACAGATGCTACTTTGGCTTAAGTAAGCAGTTTAAAAACAAAGCCACATCTCGTCAAACAAAAATAACGCTCTACAAAACACTGATACTACCCGTGCTGATGTATGGTTCCGAAGCCTGGGTACTTGCTCCAGCAGATAAGGCAGTGCTTGGCGTGTTTGAAAGATCTACGGACCGATCTGCGTTGACGGTGAATATCGACGTCGTATGAACCACGAACAAAAATGGTCTGTCCTGCTATTTGGAAAATTGTTCAACTATTTTACATTAACGACCTTTTTTCATTGGAATAAAAATTGTTTGAATGAAATATTCCCTTTCAGCGGATACGGTTCCAAATAAAAACAAACATATTTTATTTACCGATATGCAGTTGAAATATCGTGCCAATTTTAAAAGATTTTAAATACGAATACATACTTATACTTAACGCACCATTCTCGTATGCGTAGTATAGAATATTTGTTTTGTTTAATGTTTTAACGAATAACAACAATTGCAAGAAACCATAAAACAAACTACGACAGTTTCAAATAAAAAAATATTCAAATTCATTACTAAACATGGAAAGCAAATTTGCAATAATAATTTCATTTTCAATCTAAATAACCACAAAAAACGAACTGAAACAACAAAAAAAGATTTGCAATTGTGTGGATATTTCATACAAATATACTTTTTTATTGAACAAATAAATTATCATTATCATAGAAATGATATCAATCAATTAAGTAGACATTCCAATACAAAAAAAGAAAAAACAAGAGTCGATACAAAAAATTTAAAATTCTTTTTTTATGGCCAATTGGAGAAGAAAGAAAAAATGCTGTTGTTTAAAACATAAAAACTTATCAATCATTAAACTCAACTCAAACGAGAAAAATAAAAAAATATTCTTTTTCTTTAATTTAGCACAAATAAAAAATAATAATTTTAGTTTAGATAATTTTTTACTTCAACGATTTTGAACAAAGTCTGTAGTTTTAGGTATAAACTCAACGATTAACGTACATTTAACGTAGTAGGTGGTAAATTAAATCTTACCTGAATTTATTAATTGCTTGATCACCTAATTCATAAAATTTTATTTCTTCACTAAATACGTCTAAAGGGACATTGACCGGTCTCCGTAGTCGGCCACCTAGAAATTGCATATTTCAGATATTTTTTTGTTTTGTTTTTGGTTTTGCAGGCAGCAGTCAGACAGGCAGGCAGGAAATCAAAGGAGGATGCACAACAGGATAACATAAATTACGTTGGTTGGTTTGGTTGGTTGGTTGGTAAGGGGAGAGGAGATATTAACACAAACCAAAATATTAAAAATAACAAAAAAATAAAAATTAACACATAAATAAAATAATAATTTAAAATTATAAATACATATTTTGTTGTTGTTGTTTTTTTAATTTCATATTAATATATTATTTGTTGTTATCGTTGTAGTAGTAGTGGTAGTAGAATTTGTTGTTGTTGATTGGTTAATTGTTTTTTTGGTTTTTTTGATTTTTTCGGTTTTTTCCATAATATAAAAGAAGAGGAGAAAAAATTAAATGATTAGTTAATTTTGTTATATTTATATATGTCAATAAATTTTAGTTTTTTTTTTTTGAAATTTTGTTATATAAAGAAAGGTTATGTTCTGCCTTGGCCTAAGAGTGTAGCTGTAAAAACATGTATTGTCTTTTTGGCAACTGTTCGAACTTACCACTTTGATAATAGTATAAAATAGCATCGAAGCTCGGTCGACTACGGTCAAAAAAATATTCGTTTCTCAGCGGGTCAAAGTACCGTAATCTCCGAGCTGGATCCCCCAGTAACGTATCGGGGAACTGATTTAACGTTCGTAATTGTGTTTCAAACCTTAACCCGCTTACCTGTAATTGAGAAAAAGGTGTAAAAGGGGAAAAGGCAAATTAATAAATGTATAATAATTTAAATAGATATACCAACAATACTACTGTGGGTGGCGGATGATCATGAGAGACCTTCTCTGCAATAAAGTCTGTTTGGAGGTCTACAAATTCCACAACTCTTAAAACCTAGAGATAAACACTAGTTCATCTATTTCCTACGAATATCCCAAATGTGTCAAGGGAAGATTACATAATGTAAAAGTTAAGAAAGCCCCATTACGAATGCCCCATTTTATGATTATATTTTTCCATAGAGATTTGGAACTTCCTATATGGGAGGGATGTTCCAACATGACTAATCAAAACTAGTCTTTCAAATACTTAAAATATTGGATTATTTATTGAAGAGTTATCGTTGTTTAAAATCCAACATCTTTCCTAGGCTGGAGATATGCTAACACTTGTAGTTTCCGCAAAAGGAACACTTTGTACTACTTAAATAGTAACAAGTAAAAAAGTGTTAAGTTCGGCCGGGCCGAACTTTTATACCCTCCACCACAAACTGTATTGAAGTGAATAGGACCAATTAGTTTAATTACATTTTATTAAAGAGTAGTACATATATCTCAACTGATAATACTCCCTTCAAAACAGCTCATATGGGGCGACATTTTTGTTCTTTCCAAAACATGGACCAATATTTACAATTTTCCGAATTGAGCGAAATATATAAAATTGGGCAATACCGACTAGACCTAAACCTGGATATTCTGGATTTGGATAGTTAACAACATCGGGAGCACCTTGTATGGAGGCTGTGTAAAACGTAGACCTGTACCGAACAATTTCTGGAGGAAAGTTTCGTAACACCAGCGAAGACTAAATACCGATTTTCAGTTATTCCCGTTGAATAATGTGGCTTAAACTTTCAAGATACCGAAAATTGGGTGGGACCTTTCTATGGGGGTATACAAAAACATGAAAAAATACCGGAAAATTTCAGGTGGAAAGTTTTATACCACCAACGGAATATTAAATATCATCCGTGTCGATGGAGTATTGATGACACAGCCTTCAAAATACCGGGGGTTATTTGAAGAAAGGGGCTTATACTGATAACACTGTGCAACAAAATTCAATTTTTTTCAAAATGATGGGAAAATTCGAGTAGATTATAAAAGTAGAGCTAAAAATATGAGACACGTGTATCGGCGTTTTAAAAGTTTACGTCGGAATGTAACCAAAATAGGCGGGGCAAGTTCCGCCCATTATTAATTTTTTCGAAACATTCGAGTTAAGATATCTTTGAATCCTTGCATTTCAGGTATATAGTGTCTTTGGAAACTTTACAGAGGAGTATGTGTGCAATATTTCTGTTAAAAATTTTAACCCTCATGCGGTTCATCAAAGGGGTCTTTTTTGTCCTTTTTTCAAAAATATTTCAAAAACTCCTTAAAAATGTGATTGTATCAAATCCAAATATTCTACAAAATTGTTCGCCATAAAATTTTACTATAGGTCTCAGAATACACTAAATCTGTAACTCTTGTGTAATCGCCAGGAATCTCTTAAAAATGAAAAACACGTTTTAGGGTTAAAGTCGGACTTCATCCGAGTTTATTCAAAATTGTCCCACAAAACATAATTTTAGAGAGATGATGTCAGAAACAAAAATATTCTTCGTCAAATTTCACTATGGGTCACCAAAGAAATGAAATGTCTATTTACATTTTATAGCATGAAAATATCAGTATAAATTATGCTGAAAAAAACATGAAAATATTTCCCAATTTTTTTGATGAAAAATTTGTCCTTTTTTCGAGTTGGTACATGGAAGTAATATGAAACTTGGATATAGGTGAAAAGTGTCAAAGGATGAAATATTCTACACAAAATTTCACTATGAGTTTCAAAATAAACCATATATCTATGTATACTATTTCCTTAAAAAATTAGATTACAAATTTATATATATTAGGATGAAATTATATGTTTTAATTTTGGACTATTAATTTTACATAATTCCATACAGGATCAAAATCTAGCCAAATCCTTTGCTTTTTTTCGAATATTGTTAAAGAAAGAAATGTTCCAAATGAAATTTCATTATGGGTCTCTGAATAAAAGAAATCTGTAACCATAGCATATAACATTCTTAGCAGCACTTGTTTTTGATATATATGTTTTAGGGCCATATTTTCCAATTTTCATACAGATTGCCGTTGTGATTGGATACTGTAAATATCATATTGATGGTTTTTCGTTGTGAATTCATACAGAAGATGTTGTGCGTTCCATTCATAATGCTTTTGAAATATTTGTGGTGCATTTATATATTTGGGATATAAAACACCCACATTGGACCTGCCCAAATTGTGTATTTTTAGTACTTTCAACTTAAATTCCGTAGTTTGGATAAGCCATTGGTTGCTTATATTGTAAGTGAAAATACATTAGAGGTCTACGGCTATGGTCAAGTAAAAATATAGGTGTCATATGGGCTCTCACATGCACAATTTGGCGTGGTCCAAAAAACTACAATAATGGGGCTAACTCTTACTTTGGTGGCATTTACGTAATGCATAAACCTTAGAAATTAACATAAATGACTATATCGTAACTGGGTTCGTCATGGTCATTCATGATACATTATGCCAAATGCTAGTGTTAATTCCGTAAATGTAAAAGTAAGAGTTAGCCCCATTATTGTAGTTTTTTGGACCACGCCAAATTGTGCATGTGAGAGCCCATATGACACCTATATTTTTACTTGACCATAGCCGTAGACCTCTAATGTATTTTCACTTACAATATAAGCAACCAATGGCTTATCCAAACTACGGAATTTAAGTTGAAAGTACTAAAAATACACAATTTGGGCAGGTCCAATGTGGGTGTTTTATATCCCAAATATATAAATGCACCACAAATATTTCAAAAGCATTATGAATGGAACGCACAACATCTTCTGTATGAATTCACAACGAAAAACCATCAATATGATATTTACAGTATCCAATCACAACGACAATCTGTATGAAAATTGGAAAATATGGCCCTAAAACATATATATCAAAAACAAGTGCTGCTAAGATTGTTATATGCTATGGTTACAGATTTCTTTTATTCAGAGACCCATAATGAAATTTCATTTGGAACATTTCTTTCTTTAACAATATTCGAAAAAAAGCAAAGGATTTGGCTAGATTTTGATCCTGTATGGAATTATGTAAAATTAATAGTCCAAAATTAAAACATATAATTTCATCCTAATATATATAAATTTGTAATCTAATTTTTTAAGGAAATAGTATACATAGATATATGGTTTATTTTGAAACTCATAGTGAAATTTTGTGTAGAATATTTCATCCTTTGACACTTTTCACCTATATCCAAGTTTCATATTACTTCCATGTACCAACTCGAAAAAAGAAGGACAAATTTTTCATCAAAAAAATTGGGAAATATTTTCATGTTTTTTTCAGCATAATTTATACTGATATTTTCATGCTATAAAATGTAAATAGACATTTCATTTCTTTGGTGACCCATAGTGAAATTTGACGAAGAATATTTTTGTTTCTGACATCATCTCTCTAAAATTATGTTTTGTGGGACAATTTTGAATAAACTCGGATGAAGTCCGACTTTAACCCTAAAACGTGTTTTTCATTTTTAAGAGATTCCTGGCGATTACACAAGAGTTACAGATTTAGTGTATTCTGAGACCTATAGTAAAATTTTATGGCGAACAATTTTGTAGAATATTTGGATTTGATACAATCACATTTTTAAGGAGTTTTTGAAATATTTTTGAAAAAAGGACAAGTGACTTTTTCCATAGAAAAAAGTTCACATTGGTGACTTTTTTTCCATAGAAAAAGTTCACATTGGTGACTTTTTCCATAGAAAAAGTTCACATTGGTGACTGCAAGGATTCAAAGATATCTTAACTCGAATATTTCGAAAAAATTAAAAATGGGCGGAACTTGCCCCGCCTATTTTGGTTACTTTCCGACGTAAACTTTTAAAACGCCGATACACGTGTCTCATATTTTTAGCTCTACCTTCATAATCTACTCGATTTTCCTCGTCATTTTTTTTGTTGTCGCACAGTGTAATTCTCTTCTGCAATATTTTTTATACTCATGACAGTTAAAATACTAAATTTCAGTCATATCGGTGGTATATTGAGACCACAACTTTCAAAATACCTAAAATACTAAGTACGGTCCTATGGGGGCTATTTGAGGTCGTCGGCACATTTCGGGTGGAATGTTTCCAAACGTGAGTCATTTCGATGGGATATAGAGCAGCAACCTTCAAATTACGGAAAAACGGGAGGTACTGTTCTATGGGGGCTATATGAAGACATGGACCTATACCGAAAAATTTGAGGTGGAAAGTTTTATACCCTCAACGAAGACTATGTATCAATTTGCAGTACCAACTTGCAGCCTTCAACATACCGAAAATTCGTATATATCGTTCTATGAGGGGTACATCAAAACGTGGACGTCTACCGGCAAATTTCTGAGGGAATTTTTTGTAGCCCAGAAAAAGACTAAATACCAAATTTCAGCCACTTCGGTGGAATAATGATTCTAAAACCTTCAAAATACCGACCAATTTCAGGTGGAAAGTTTTATACCCTCAACGAAGACTTTTTTACCAAATTTTAGCCATTTCGGTGTTATAATGAAGCTAAACTCTTCAAAATACCGAAAATGGGGATGTACCTTTCCATGGGTGTACATCAAAACACTCACCGATACCTATAAATTTCTAGGAGAAAATTTTGCATGCCAAAGGAGGACGAAATATCAAATTTCAGCCATTTTGGTAGGATAATATAGCTTAAACCTTCAAAACTACCTAAAATTTTGAGATATCGTCCCATGGGGGCTATATCAGGGCGTGGACCTATACCGACAAATTTCAGGTGGAAAGTTTTATACTCTTAACGAAGACTTACTAGCACATTTCAGTCATTTCGGTGGGATATTGAGGGCGCAACCTTCGAACTACCGAAAATCAGGAGGTACCGTTCTATGGGGGCTACATGACCTACCTATGGACCACATCGGTCACTCCCATCAAGAGTTATCGTGTGCACAATTTTTCAGAACATTTTTGAACTTTTGTGGGGTAGGTACCTGAAGGAGTGGACCGATATGGTTTATCTTCCAATTCAAACGAAGCTTGCACAAAATATTACGAATGCCCCATTTTAGACCGAATCGGCAGATCCGTTCGAGAGTTATCTTGCGCTCCAACCACTACACAAGCTGTCATAGGGTTTTTTTGTACCTTTCAGGCTATATTCTCAGGAAGTATGGACTTGCCCCTGATGAAACTTATACCGTCGTATTGGGGGCAGTGAATACAAGTTGCTACAACAAAAATCAAAGCGATTCGAGACCAGGTCCTAAACTGAACTTTTTCGATATTTTGTGTGAAAGGTACCCGAAGGAGTGGACCGATTGAGTCCATATTGGAACATCATCTAAGTCTGGTAGAAATTTCACGATATGCAGAGTATGGGCCAAACTGCTTACTCCCTTCAACAGTTATCGTGCACACAAATTTTCCGAACATTTTCGAAATTTTATTGGGGAGGTTCCGGAAGGAGTGGACCGCTATAACCCATCTTCGAACTTAAACTAAGTGTGGACGACATATTATGAAAGCCAAATCGGTTCATCCGTTCGAGAGTTATCGTGCGCACCACCCAGCCAGACAGACATTGCTAAATCGACTCCAAATTGTCTGAAACGGATTTCGGCCAAACATACTTGGGGTCTAAAACCATTATTTTGATGAGGCACATGTTGCCCGTATGAAAGTGTATATACCCTAGTTAGCATAAATGCTGAGGGTATAACAAGTAAAAAAGTAATAGTCGGCTCTGCCGACAGAGATATACCCTCAGCCTGTGTATATTGAAACAAATTTTCCCAAAAAATGTGTGTATTTAGGGGGTTTTAAAAATTTTGGGCGTTTGAACCGACAAAACTGTTGATTAGGATTAAAGATCAAAAGTTTTGCGGAGGAGATACTAAAAAGAATGGATCTCCAGCCACTACACGTGGTGCCATAGAGGTTTTAACACCCTTCGGGCTGTTTGCTCAAGAAGTATAGTCTTACCCCTGAAAAAACTTTTACTATCGTAATTGAGGCAGCGAATGCAAGTTGCTTCAACAAAAATCAAAGTGTTTCCATATTAGGTCTTAAAGTGAACTTATCCTAAATTCTGTCTGGGAGGTACAGGATGGAGTGGTCCATATTTGAACCTGATCTATATCTGGTGGATATATTAGGATGTATAAAGTATGGACCAATTCGGCCACTCCCTTCAAAAGTTACCGTACGAACAATTTTTCCGAACATTTTTGATCTTTTATGGGGGAGGTAGCTGAAGGAGTGGACCGATGTGGCTTATCTTCGAACTTAAACTATGTTTGGACAAAATATTACTAAGCCCAAATTTTGGATCGAATCGGCAGATCCGTTCGAGAGTTATCTTGCGCTCCAACCACCTCACACGGTTTCATAGGGGTTTTTTGCAACTTTCAAGCTATTTTCTCAGGAAGTATGAACTTGCCCCAGATGAAACTTCTACCGTCGTATGGGGGACAGTGAATACAACTTGCTAAAACAAAAATCAAAGCGATTCGAGAGATGTCCCTAAACTGAACTTTTCCGAAATTTTGTGAGGGAGGTACCCGAAGGAGTGGACCGATTGAGTCCATATTGAAACCTTTTCTAAATCTTTTTTTTTCTGGTAAACTAAGTTTGGGCAAAATATTACGAAAGCCAAAATTTGAACCGAATCGGTTCATCCGTTCGTGAGTTATCGTGCGCTCCAGCCAGACAGACAGACAGACAGACGGACGGACATTGCTCAATAGACTCCAAATTGTCTGAAAAACATTTCGTCCAAATATACTTGGGGTCTAAAACCATTATTTCGATGAGGCACATTTTGCCCGTATGAAAAAGTATATGGTAATATTCAAAAATGTTTTACAATCGTTGAAGTTGAGGTTCACCATTTAATAAGTCGCGAACTGTTAATATATTTTATAAAATATGAATATATTTATATTAACTGAAGTGTTTTAGCCACGATCTCATAATATGGACCATAACAAATAATTTTCGTGGAAGCTGCGTTGGTGGTAATATAAAAAAATGGGTAAAAATGTGTTGAAGTTAGCAAGCTTTTTTGTGTTTTTTCTTGATTTCTGGTCAAACCAGGGAAAATTCAGACCTGAGCTCAAAGAAAGAATTGAAGAATACCCCTTGGGCAACATGATTCTAATGTGTGACTTCTCGATACATACAGTGTATCCCCCTAAAATCGATGCTGACATTTTGAAGTTTTGAAATCGGGGTTTTTTGAATTTTTCTTATAATTGGAGGGCGCAACCAGATAATGACCTTATCTGTTTATTGGATTGTAGAACTCGTGATTCCACGTCGTTTGATGTATATCTCATGAGTGTGCTCCCCACAGCTCCCTAGTAATAGGAGTCCAAAGTCGAATTTTTGGTGCGTAATTTTTCTTTAAAAACCTATTTTTTGGCTTAAAAATTTACAACTGTGACTCAGGTACCCTTGAACACCGCGTGATTTTAGTTTTTTTCCGCGCCGGATTCAATGAGCCCTACCGCGATCGAATCCATCCACTAAAACTGCTGATATAGATACCCTGAAGATAGGAAAATAAGCAAAACTTTATTTTGACTAATCCGCATACTTAACCGCGATTGCCCTTAAATTTTTTTATATAAATGGAATCCTTTATACACGATTATAAAATTTGTCAAAAAGGTGTGTCATGAATTTCAGAGATTCGGGAGTAGTATTCGTATTTAACCAAAAATAGAATCAGGTAGCACATCCGCGGTTCTTGACGAATCTGTATAAAATTTGTCTTATTGACGTATTTTTAACAGGGGGTCACTGAAATCGGATGCGCCTTATAATCATATGAACATCGCGTTATTTTTACCCACATGAAGCATTTTGGTGTAGTAAGATGCAACTGATGGCACACTTTGGCGGTTAAATGAAACATGGAAAAATGCAAACATATTGACAGAGATGAACTCGCTCTATGCGAAAAGCACATGCGCCTCAACTGATTTTAACTATTTCGCGCGTTACACGGTTTTTAACTTTTATGTTTTTTCTTTGATTGTAATATCTATGTATATCACTCTTTATTTTCTAATTCTATTGCTTATCACACTATGCAAATATACTTTCACGATGATAAACTATTTTCCTTGAAGAGGTTTTAGCAAAATAATTCAGGTTTTGTTAGGAAATTTAGCGAAATAGTAGAATAACTCCAAAAAATGTTCTCAAATTTTTCGTATTAAACCAAACAATATATTCTTGAAATAATGTTCCAACAATAAACTTTTGTCTTTTGTTGTAGCTGCAATATGCAATTTAAAATCCTAATCATTAAAATTTTGGTCTCACATTTTTCTGCACATTGTCTAGATTCTGTACGTATTTTTAATTTATTTTTTAGAGATTTTTATGGACTCTGAGTAAGAATAAATAAAATTTACTCCAAGATTCCTTCATTATTTTTTGATTTTCCGCGAAAATGAAAATAAATTTAGCTAATATTTAGGCGTCTACGAATAGATATTAAATGTTGTTACCGATTTATATATACATTCTGGTATTACAACACAAAGGGCATTTTTAAATATTTTTTCTTTATAAGGGAATAAAACCCCCCATAACTTTTGGGCGCAGCATCCAATTTTGTGAACGCGAACATACACAGAAAAAACAAAAGTATGAATTTTTTACTAATTCCGTTCATAATTTTTTGTTGTGCATAATTTGAACGCACCTCTTTTAAAGTGAATGGACAATTTTTTTTTACTCATGTACATAATACTATTTTTGCAAAAGTATGAATGCTTTTCTAAAATACAAAAATAAATTTTATAGTTTCCCCTACATTAACCACTATTTTTTCTAGCAAAACCGGGTTTTGTGCTTTGCCTATAAAGATGTGGTGGATTTGCTTCTATTGTTTTTGTCTTTCCTCCCCTCCATCGTATCTACACGCACATTGACTCCGTGTCAACAAAGCGCAACAGCCTAAACAACCACCACTACCCACCACTACCACACTAACTAACCACACGTATAGATTTCGTTTGTGTCGGAAAACACTCACCATACCAATAGCATTAATTCGCAAATACAATTTTTGAATTTCTTTAATATAAATGAAACATCTAAAAAACTCAAGGTAGTGCTGATGGACTCGATATGTATGTACGTATGGTTCACATTGTTCTGATTTACAAGATACATACTTAACTAGGAAAAATCAATTAGTAGAGGAGAATCGTTTAGAGAACAAGAATTACAGAATTAAATAAAAATCTAATTTCAAAATAAAATAAAAAAAAAAAACAAAGTTTGTATAGAAAAAATAAATTTATGGAAAATATAAAAAGAGTTTTGAATATAAGCAATTTTTTTTTTTGCTTTAAAGAAGATTATTTTGAAATGAATGAATTGGTTCATATCTTGCAAAAAATATATACATATATTCCATGTTTATGTTTCATTTAAAAAAGAACCCAGTATTTATTGCTTTATGAATTAGGTTCATACAATACAAAAATCTGAACATTGGAAAAAAGTTTTGAACACTATTCATAAATTGAATGAATTCTTTTTTTCTGTGTATTTGAAACCACGATTTTTTTCTGAACCCATGTAACAAAAATCGTGAACGTGCTTGTCAAAATTTTCTTAAATTTTTTCTCGATGGAATTGTAAAGGAAATTTGAATTTTACCATATACCCTCGTTAGAATAAATGCAACCAATGTGAAGTGAAACTTTCACCTACGGACAGATCGAATGTATTTAAGGTCTCTTCTGAATTTTGTGGCCCTTTTTGGACATTTGAACTTGCCGACAAAAATGTGAATTAGGAACTAACTGCACTAAGACACAAATGTTGAACTTTTGTGGGGGTGGTACCCTTAGGGAGGACCGATATGGGCCACTTTAGAAGTTAAACTAAATTTTGACAAAATATTAGGAGATCCAAAGTTTGGACCAAATTGGTTGCCCCATTCAAAGGATCGTCCAGTTCCGCGGTCCTGATAATTTAGGGCAGGAGCATTAAATGGCTGTATGTCGATGATTACAAAATATAAAATTATTTGTTATACCCTCCACCGTAATATGGCGGGTTTAATTAACTTTAGACATCCAAATATTCGTCGTATCCTATGAAGTATATATGACATATATTATATGTAAATACCGAAAGACCGACAGTCTGCTGAAATCACCTCGCAATATTAAAGCTAAAGTTCTATAATTTAGCACAAAAGTTTCTATTACTTCTAGAATGTTTGGTATTGAAAATGGGCTATATCAGTCCTTCCGATTTTCGGTATTCTCAAGGTTTTACCCACATTATCTTACAGAAATGTCTTAAATTTGGTATTTACAGCCTGTTCATGTATGTCGACCGTTCATGTAAACGCCTTCGAAACTAAAATCTATGCGACCGACAAGCCATACGAAATAACACGTAAACGTACACTTTCCCATTAAATTTATGTTCATGTATTTCGAAAGGACTGTCTCTTATAGAGAGAGAATGTCAAAATCACTCACTTGCTTTGTAGCTGCCGAGTAGAACGTAAACTCGCGACTAACACCGAAAATCTTAAAAGAAATTTATGCAACACAATCTTGAAACAAAATAAAAATTTTATAGACACGTTTTAATGGCGGTTTCATTCATTGTTTTGAAGAAATCAATAAAATAATTCAAAATACCGACACATTTTATTTTTCAAACAAAACAAATCACACATATTCCAATGTTTGTATGTATATGTGGATTTTGTTTTCATTTCTCATTTGGCTCTCATTTATGGAACATAGTTGTACAAATGTACATTCAAATTAGTAGTATTTCGCATAGGATACGTAACGGCAGTCGCACGATAGTTTGCGAAATACATGAATGCATTTTTAGACGGAAGTGAGTGACTGCTTTCCTTTCGTACAGGTTTCCGTGCGACATACATGAACATGCGGTTAGTTTTCTTTCAGGCTAAAACACACTCCCCAGAAATTTGTCGGTGTAGGTCCCCCTGATGTACCCCCATAGAACGGTACCTCCCGATTTTCGGTATTTTTTTTGAGGTCAACGATTTTCAACCATGTAAAAGTTATCTACAAGTGGTATCGTTTGACCCGCCGTTCAAAATC
>NW_027411866.1:228540078-228629903 GCF_047663935.1 Musca autumnalis | reverse complement strand
GGGGGAACAGAACTTGTTATAATGGTTTCTATACGTCACAATTAATAGTGAGTAATTTTAAATATTTGATTTAAAAAACACTTTATTATTGTTATTCCCCCAAGGAATAATATATTGGGAGAAAGGATGATTAATTTGGAGATGAGAACTCACATTGATATCGCCTCGCTACGCAATCTGCTATATTGAGATAAACATGGTAAAGTCAAACTTCACCCAGGCTGTCTTCATGAATATAGAGGTTGCCTTTAATAACGTGCAAATTGAATCCATCCTCCTGATACCCTCACAAATTGGATTGATGAAATACTGGAAAACAGAATTATAAAACAGTACGGAAAACAGTGACGGGGGACAAAATACAGGGTACTTTCACAATTAATGTAGCTATTAGATATAAATAATATACTGCAGGGATTGAAAGATCTGTGCACAAAAAAATATTGCACATAGAGACGACGCACTGTGGGATAAAATACAGATCTACTTACTTACTTAGCTGGCCCATTACAGAACATTTGTTCTACAGGCCGAAATAAGAAAAGATCTCCATTTCTCTCTGTCTGTTGCTTCTCTTTCTGGAATACCGCGCCTTGTCATCTCTTCATCCACTTGTTTGCGCCATCTATTATTTGGCCTGCCAATTCTGCGTGCACCGCCAAGCTGCTCATATTTATACGCCTTTTTAGCGGATTCATCATCGCTCATTCTTATAATATGGCCTAACCAACGCAATCGTTGCATCTCAATACGTTTAACTATATTGATGTCGTTGTATAGCAGATACAGCTCGTGGTTCATGCGACGTCGATATTTACCGTCAACGTATATTGGTCCGTAGATCTTTCGAAGAATTTTTCTCTCAAACGCACCAAGCACTGCCTTATCTGCAAGTACCCAGGCTTCGGAACCATACATCAGCACGGGTAGTATCAGTGTTTTGTAGAGCGTTATTTTTGTTTGACGAGATGTGGCTTTGTTTTTAAACTGCGGTGCCGAGGTAGACGAATTCTTTTACTACCTCAAAATTATAGGAACCAACGTCAAGAGTTGGCCCGATCTCTATGGACGCATTGCGCGTCGACACCATCAACTTGGTATTCTCACCGTTTACCGCCAGACCCACTTTAGCAGATTCTTCATTTGCTGTCAAATTTTTTTGCGCGAAATATCCACAAAAGTTAGAAAAAAAACGTTAAAATATTATTCGCGAAGCTTAAACAAAGATGTTGTACATAGATATTTTTTATAGAAGCGAAATATTTGTTATTTATTTTTGATTAAAAATATGTTTTGACAGCAAATGAAGACATAGGTTGCTATTATTAGCTGTGTTCCTTTACTTACCTGAAGTTACCATTTTAGCCATTTGTTACCATTTTTAACCTGCAAAGCGTTCCTTAACCCCGAATAGTGGCAAAACTGGAAGCAATTTTTAAGAGAGTGAGAGGGGAGAGAGAGCGAAAATGGCTTTCTCTTCTACCACAGGCTACCAGCAAAATTTCTGCAGGTAGAAAATGGCAGAACTGATTTTTCTACATTTGTTTGGCGATTATTTCACAAAATGGACGAAAAACCGAAGAAAAAGTCGAACACTGACAACACTAAGTAAAAAACTGTGAAATAAAAGACGAAAACAACGATTTTTATGTTTCTTTTTGACATTGCTGCCGAATCTACCACTTTTCCGTTCCTTTACTTTTCTGGTAATAATGTTCATGAGAGAGCAATTTGGAACAATTTTGACACTTTTCTCTTTTACCACTCTTACCATTAAAAAAGTAAAGGAACAAAGCTATTGTATCACATTCTTTCTTACACCATGGTAGCAGCAATACACAGCTGACTGAACTGGGTTGTAACGTTAGTGTCAAATTTCATATGACATTTTATACATTTATTTCTATTTCGATGTACATTAGGGACATATATTTTTTGAGAAAAAAAAATATATCATTTGGAAAAAAACATTTCCCAGAAAGACTTCTTCATATCAATGATATGTAACCTCCTCCAAGTTCGAACGATAAGCCGCGCAGTAAATCCCCGCTTGTTGAGGCGATACAACGTTTGTTAATATGTGAGGTATTTTGTTAAAATTTAAAAAAATAAAGCCCTAATAAACTTGTGCTTCTTTGATTTCAAAAACAAAACATTGAAACAGCTTCTCCTTTTTCTATGAATTTCCAGCGACCCCAAACTTTTCTGCAAGAATTCTACTTTCTGCGAGAATTTATGCATTTAGCGGAATGATGTGGAAACATAAAAATTGAAAATGTAACGAATTTTCATTCATGTTTTCCAAAATATTCAACCAATTGTGAAAAATTATTAGTTTTTTAAATTCCAATAATTTATAGACATTTCCTTGTTTTGTTTACAAATACAACTGGCAGTAACATTACAAACAGAAACAAATTCCTTTGTGGTTGTTGTTCGAGTTGTATTTGTTGTAGTATTAACTTTACCTTATATTTGTTCTACCATATCCTTCGACCTTCATAAAGGTATCAGTTACTTCTTTTACTGATCGTCCCATGATGTCTATATCATCAGCATAAGCAAGTAACATGTGGTTATTGGTGTAGATTGTGCCACTTCTTTTGACGTTTGCATCTTGTATACCCTTTTCCAGTAGGATGTTGAAGAGATCACACGAAAGGCTGTCTCCTTGTCTGAAACCTCTTTCCTATCTTCTTTCCTACCTTAACTGAGGATCTCGTGTTAGTTGAAGTCATTTTACAAAGCCGGATGAGCATTGCCGGGATACCAAATTCAGACATGGCTTTGAATACCTTTGTACGCAGCGGACTATCAAGGGCTGCTTTATAATCGACAAAAAGGTGGTAGGTGTCGATCTGCATCTCTTGGGTCTTCTCCAGGATTTGCCGCAGGGTAAATATCAGGTCAATGGTGGACTTGCCAGGTCTAAAGCCGCATTGGTATGGTCCAATTATCTCGTTGACCATAGGCTTTAGTCGTTCGCACAATATCCCTGACACGACCTTGTAGGCAATAGGGAGTAGACTTATGCCCCTATAGTTAGAGCATACAGTCTTATCTCCCTTCTTGTGGACGGGGCACAGGATACTCAGGTTCCAATCATCGGGTATCGTTCTTCCTGCCAGATGGTGCTAACTAGCTGATGAATACACTTTATCAGCGTGTCGCCTCCGGTTTTGAACAGCTCAGCTGGTGAGCCATCGGCTCCTGCTGCCTTATTATTCCTCAGCCGATTTATTGCTGTCTTTACCTCATCTTGGCTGGGCGGTATACATTCAATACCATCTTCTGGGATTGTGTCTGTGGTATCTTCGTCGTCTTCGCTGCTATTGGATACCAACAGTTTTGAAAAATGTTCTTTCCATATCCTGAGCACACTATCTGTATCAGTTACCAAATTACCTTGGTGGTCTCTACAGGAGGATGTGCCTGTACCAAAGCCATCAGTTTGATGTTTCACTCTTTGTTAGAATTTTCGGACTTCATTCTGGTTCCTGTACATCTCGATTTGTTCACACTCCCGCTTTTCCATCTCTGTCTTTTTCCTGCGGAAAAGACGTTTCTCCTCTCTCCTTTTCTCCTGATACCTCTCTCGTGCGCTACGCTTGGCTGCTGATGGTAAAGTAGCCATATATGCCGCATTTTTCTCTTCGGTAGCAGCACGACACTCCTGGTCATACCATGGGTTCCTTGGGGGTGGTCTCTGGTTTCCAAGTACTGATTTTGCAGCTGTTTGCATGGAGTGGCCAATGTTTTGCCATTGTCCTGATATGTTATCGGGACGAGGAGTGCTTTGATTAACCAGTTGGGCCAGTTGAGTGGAATATGCTGTGGCTATGTGTTGTGATTGCTGCTTACCGATGTCTAACTTTCGTGTTGTGTCTGTTCGCACTTTGTTTGCTACGTTTAATCTGGTACGTACCTTTGCTGCAACAAGGTAGTGGTCCAAGTCTATGTTTGCACCTCGGAACGATCGTACATCCAACACGCTCGATGCATGTTTTCCATCTATCACAACGTGATCAATTTGATTTCTTGTTCTTTAATCTGTTGACAGCCCGGTGCCCTCATGAATATCGAGATGCTTAAATCTGGTACTGCTAACTACCATGTTTCTTGCAGCTGCAAAGTCTATCAGTCTCAAAACATTGTCAGATGTTTCACTGTGGAGACTGAATTTCCCTACTGTTGGGCCAAAGATATTTTCCTTTCCAATTTTGACATTAAAATCGCCTAGATTAATTTTAATGTCATGGGCAGGACAACGGTCATATGTTTCTTCTAAGCGCTCGTAAAATATATCTTTGGTCTGTTCGTCCTTGCCTTCAGTGGGAGCATGAGCGCAAATAAAGCTGATGTTGAAGAATTTTGCTTTTAATCGGATTGCAGCGAGGTTTTCATTCACTGGGGTGAAGCTGGCCAACTACATATCCCCACCCAAACTCATGCTTTGTGTCATGGCAGCTATAATACAGTGCGTCACCTTTAAGTGTTGTTGTGACGCCTTTCCCGTTCCATTGTATTTCCTGTATGACAGTAATGTCGGCCTTGTACTTTTCAAGTACATCTGCCAATACGTAAACTGCACCATCACTATAAAGAGTGCGAACATTCCAGGTGCAGATTCGCAGATCATGGTCCTTAAAACGTTTGCGGGGTTCGTCAGCTTTAGAGGGGTTTGTTTTTCTTTTCTTTCGTGTTTTTCTTCATAGTAGGATGTTACTAACCCGACGCCCAAACCCAAGTTTTTAACGTTCTTTTGGGCGAACGCGCGGCACATGTTTGCTCACTACCTTTAACGGGCAGTTCCCCAGGTGACACCAGCCAGTGTCCACTTGAGATGAAAGAGGGACTAAGATAAATCCTGGGCTTTGCCATGTTGAAGCCGGTCAGGACCGTTCCTTGGTATCTTTCATCCCATACGTCACCCACGTTTCGATATAGCCCCCATAAATTTCGAAGAGACACTTTTGTCGTAAGCCTTAAAGCTGAGGATATACAAATTAGCCATAAATAAATTCATTTCAGACAATTTGGAGTCGATCTAGCTTTCTTAGTGAATCTGTCTGGCCAGTGCACATAATAACTCTAGAAATAATTGGTTCAAACTTTCCAAACTCAGATCACGTTCGAAAAATAACTACATTCATTCCTTCGGGAACCTCTCCCACAAAAGTTAAAAAAAAAAAACCATAAACGTCATTTAAAAGCTGTTCTAAACTTTGTGCTTCTGTTACAGTGGACAAGTCCATACTTCCTGAAAAAATGGCCTGAACGATTTAAACAAACTCCGAGATTACCAACTAAATCGGCTGATGCGATAACTCTCAAAGTTCGAAGATGGACTGTAGATAAAATAAAACAATTTTGCGTTAAGTGCAGCTTAAGAGTTGTTCAAATATTAGATTTTTTAGGGAGGGTCCAAAAGCCAAAAAAAACCCCTACGTCCATCAACTAAAATAAGTGTTAGGAACGATAACTCTCGAAAGGAGTAAGTGACATCGTCCGAACGTTGTAAATTGTAATAAATCAAGTTCGAGGATGGGCTACATGCGTCCTTTCCTTTGGTGTATACATTTTTTCTTTTTGATAACGCTCTCGAAATTTGCCGCACTCCGCACTAATATTATTTATTTATTCGTTGACATAAGGCAAGGCATATTCATATAAGGTAGAAGTGACAATCAGCTGTATGACCTACGAGTGTTCTGAATGCGTAATATTTATATTTTGATTCATATTTGTTCTATTTTAGAGGATTTTCAAAATGAATTTATGTATTTCCTTTTTTGGAACGACCCTATTATTCAATATTTATCATTGACAATTAATTTTCAATAACAATAATGTTGTTTTGTAAATTTGTTAGTTGTTGTAATTCATGCATATACCATATATAATTTGCCTTCGCATAAGGGTTAATATTTAACTGCCAAATGTATTTTATAATTATTTTCTAATTTCAGAGCATACTTCTAGGCGTTTCCATTATTTCCCTTTCTTTATTTTCAACGCCATATAAATACAAGGTGGTAGCCGTGAATGATCATTTTGCTCTTCTTTTTTAAACTCCTTTTCTAAATAATCCTAAAAAGGGCTCAAATATTAATTACCATATCTTTATAACAGCTACAACAACTTACCCAATTAACAATATAAGAAAATCCCATTCTTATGAAGATTCCATAAAAAGCTTCAAATGCTGTTAAGTAACTGGTACCGATAAATAATCCAGCTAAGCCCATAAGAGAGACTGAAATGTTAAAAATATGCAATTAAAAAAAATGATCTTGGGAATATTTAATAGTTCTGTGCATTCATACTTAAATACTCCGTAACCGTAAAAATGATTAATGTGCGATATTGTAATTGTGGCCAGTATTCCAAATCCAAAGTTAATGAGAAGAATTCCCTATTAGTTGACAAATTTTGCGATAGTTGGTGGTTCCTGAAATTTCCGCTAATATATATGAATATAAAACACGATAAAGGAAAATGGGATGGGATAAACAGGGTGACTTAGTTGAACCAATTGCTGTCAAAATATATTGTACTCATTTCAAATAAATAAGAAATATTTTTAGTTTGAACAAAATATACGTGCATAAAATGTATATTAAAAATGTATAAAATATTAGAAATTTATAAAAAAAATTTGGGAGCATCCAGTTGTTTAAGTCTAAATTCATCATACTTACGGCACGCCTATTTTCGGCCGTGAAACATATTGGGTGTAATTGCAAGTCTTTAGACAGCGAACGCAGTGGGTTTTTCTCACATCTGAATAATGTTTTTCTATGCAAAGAATATCCTCCAAAGAACATATTTTCACATCATTTGTCAGATCTATTTGAAAATATAATTTGTAAGTATTTTTATAGTATTAGATACAGCTGAACACTTACTCGGATATATGTGACTACCATTCAATAATAAGCAACTGCAATATTTATAAAATTCCATTGCTTGACAATAGCTAAGACAAACACCATAATCATAAAAATCAACGGTGAATTTCTGACGATATTCAGAATACGGAAACACTTCATCATGATAAATGCAGTTGCGTTGTCTAAAATATAAAATATCAGCGAGTGAGACAGAATTGCTCCAAATTTGTGAGACATAAATATTAAGGATTGTGTTTACTTACTTTAAGCTCAAAGTCCTCACTTTTTGTTCTGCATAATAATTACGTATTACGTAAGTATACTTGGAAATATTTTTCTTCGGATTCCATATATAATTTGGAAAATCTGTCATTGATAGCAATTGTCGAGGATCTTTTAAGTAGATCTATAATAAGAAATTGATATGTGCTGAGCTTAAAATTGTTGGTTGATTTCCAAGAACTTATTCTGGAACACTTAAAATTATTTTTATTGAGCCCACTTAAAGTGTTTGAGTTCAAACACACCAACCGTCATAAAAAATAATTGAGAGTACTGCCTTTCGTTTTTTTGCCAGAGTAATTTCGATCGGTTATATTTTGGTGGTATTGTCCCCATATGACAGCACCACTCTATTATAAATGACTCCGTATAACTGAACCTCCCGATTTCGATTTTGTTTTGTAAATTTTAGTTACGTTTTCGACATAACTACATGGAGGTACCCGAAGGAAAGGAACTTGTGCTGAAGGTGAGAGTCACTCCTATGGATAGTTGTCGTGCCCACGAAACACTTTAGTTGATCACAATAATATTCCTTAAAACTTAGGGACCATGTCGTTACAAACAGTAGAACAAGGACTACCATCATTGAAAAATGCTTTTGAACTTTTGTGGTGAAGAAATTAGAAAAAGTTGTCTGATATAGTCCATATTCGAACTTGACTTAAGTTCGAGAGAAATATAATTACCGTGCCCACAAGATCCTTCGGGCCATAATGTTAGGAAGCATTGAGTTACCCACGAAAAAATACAACGTTTTAAATAGGACCTCAAGGGCGGGTGGTTCTTGAATAAGTGGAAAGATATAGTACATCTGCGAACTAGGCATTTAACCGCGATAATAAGTAAAAATTCCACCATAAAATATTGAAAAATAAAATGTAACAATTAGTTTCCTTTCTTGTTTTTCGACCACGGATATTCCAAATAATCTAAACAAGTAAAAACGAGTTTTTATACCCTTCACCATAAGATATTCTGAACTAAAATGGATTAATTATTTTCTTTACAGTTCACAAATTTAGGTCGGGAGATTTGGTGACCACTGATACCTAAATAAAATAAAAAAGGCAACTGTGCCGAACAAAAAAAAAAAAAAAAAAAAAAAAATACAAAAAAACAAACAAACCAAACAAGGGTTTGCTTTGTAGGTATCAGTAGGTACCGTAATGTGGGGCTATACCAAATCACTGACATATACCTAACATGAAAATATTAAATTACATTAAACTAAGTTTGGAAGAGATTTTTGAAAAAAGTTTCAGAGTTATCTTGCCGGAAGGGGTTTGGAACTTTTGGGCCTTTATCTCGGAAATATTGACTTACTCCAGAAAAAATTGTACCATTGTAAACAAGGCCGCTTGAACAACCTACTGAAAAAAATCAAAACGATGCGAAAGGAGGTCTTAAACTTCACTTTTTCCTAGGGAGGTATCCGAAGGAGTGGACCGATATAGTACATATCCCAACGTGATACATGGCTGGATGAAATAATACGATGTGCAAAGTCTGCACCAATCAGAAACTCCCTGCGAGAATAATCTTGCGGATTTGTCATTTTGGTTGGTGCTGTCAGGGTTTCTTGGAGCTTTTAGACCAATATCTCAGGAAGTATGGACTTGCGCAAGACTTGCGATATCACACCTCTTTAAATTAAATTTTAATTACAACTTTCTTCTTTATTTTCGTCAAAGAGACATTCTTTTAGACCAATTATCGAACAATTATGATACATTTGGTCAGCTATGGTGGATTTGTGAGCATGATAATACTTAAATTTGTACTTCAAGTATAGTTAAAAAATTAAACTTGAGCTCAAATACCAACTATTTTCAATGGCAATTCTAATTTATCCATCCTAGTAATATATCTAACACTTGGTATTTGCTTTCTGACAATTTTCGAAGCTCAGAAGAGATCTAACGAAATCAAAAAGTCATTTAAAGCATGTTTATAAAACGTTTTTGTGGGAATATTTCTTGATTTTATTTGAAAGTTCTTGGCAACTTTTCCAGCTTGAGAATTTATAAGAATGTTCCATTTTACTAAAATAAGCCAAAACACTGCGCAATATTTGCATGGGTAGTAAATTTTTTATTATAATTGGTATTTTTTCCGAAAATATGGCAACACGGTTAAGTTTTTTCTTGTGAATGTTGGCATAGTATAGGACTCTCAAAAACTAAATAGTACCGATCTGTAATGCGAACACATCGGAAGATACCTTAGCATATTAAAAGAAAGAGTTTCAAACCTATTCAGATGATCGGGAGTGTAGTATACACCAAGATTTACGGCTGCGATGTAGTATCGTCTACAGTTTGGTGTGCAGAAAACTGTGTAACGCTTATAATTTGCACAAAGTGCATGAACTTTTTATGCGCATCCGATTTCACTATTAACCATCAAAAAATACATCGATCTAAACTTATTTCGTTAAAATCCATCAAGAACCGTGGATGTACATTCACAATCAATTGTTGGCATAAATCGGATGCAGCTCTCACATCGCATAATGTAATAAATCTCTGTTTTCGCAAAAAAGTGATGTGTCAGGTTATTTATTGAAAAGGAAACAAACCATAGAATACGCGATTTAATTCGTGATATTTTCAAAAACATTTTTCGCACATTTTTCAATTTTTGCAACAGCCGTTTCTTCTCTAGCGGATAGATCTTCACGATTTATAATTTATATAATCCCGCCTTACAAAAACTAAAATATCTTCGGTTCCCTGCACACTCAATTGGATATTCTAATACAGTATTTACAAAACCAAAGATATGGTTTTTAAAAAAAAATATCGAACTAAATTTTGGCCTTTGGCAGTACGTATATTACTTAGATGTTGTAAGGGCTACATAGTCAATATACTTATCAAATTATACGTAATCGTGAGTACTTTGATCCTGCAATCGTTTTTTAAAAATACCCGATTTCGCGTAGCAGTTAGATCAAGAATACAAGAAAATATCTAAAATCCGCCTTCAAAATGTCAGCATCCATAAAAGGTGGATGTAGTGGAGTTTTTAAAAAATAATACATTAGAAGTGTAATGTTCATTTTTTTCTAATTTTACTTTGAGCAAATCTCCGTAATTTAAACGTTTTGGGCGGTAATCGAATAACAACGTAAACAACTAGTTTGCTTCAACGTGTTTTAACCTATCTTTATTCATTTACGCGGTCATAACTTCCGCGCAAATTAACTTGTTTAGCCACGTTTTTGAGCTTTGATCAAAAACACTTCGTTTGGTCTAACTATGACCATATTTCTCGGTATACTGCAATATTTCGCTTATTACGAGTATAATAGTGCTAACCTTGGCTTCATCAATATTAAATATTTTTTAATTTTCATCTTATATTAAAATATTATTTTTGAGCATTTATAAAATGTCTAAAATGTGGCGAAGCCGCCCCACCCGCGGGGCAACTTCACAGCAGATATAGACACTTACGCTAAAGGAACTCTAAAACTGTCAGTTAAGACAAAAAGAAATAGATTCCACCAATCAATTTTACCAACATAAATTGAATTGAATTTAGGTACAGAGACATAATATATCTTCAATAAGATACGTTTAGCATAATAGTCGACTTTAACATCCAATTATAGTATGGTGTATCTCTAGCACAAACAATTTAAGATAAACCCAATACATTTCTCACATTAACCCGCCTGGCGTAGGCACCCCACGCCCAACATATTGAATGGTTTTGTATTTCCAGTTATTTTGTTCGTACAAATTACACTGTGAACAAAAATTTTGGGGCAGAGATAATTCCATTTGGATATGAAAGCCCTTAGTGAATCTTAAAGGAGTCGAGTCGAACTTGCGCGTTATGGCGTGATGAAATTTTTGCTAGAGACCCTGTAAGCCGTCAGGAATTAGCGTTATATCTTTGTTCACTGTTGCTTTAGCTTATTTTTTTATAGTCATTTTTGGCATTTACCTCTGTTTGCTCAGAAAAAAATGTGTTTTTGTATGTTCTGTAACGAATATACAAAAATCAAATTATAGTCTTTTTCTGAACAAAACAAGTAAAAAAGCATTAAGTTCGGCCGGGCCGAACTTTTCATACCCTCCACCATAAAATATTCTGAACTAAAATGGAATAATTACTTTTCATTTCTGTCCCCAACTTTAAGTGGGTACGTTAAACTGTCAGATAATGTTTATGTACATTTATGATTCATTCGGGAGGCCCTTTTTATGGTGCCTATATCTAACTATGTATGTTGACAATTTTTGGTTGGCTAGAAATTGGGAGGTACTGTTATATAGGGGTTATAATAAAACATGGGCCTATGTTGACAGTTTTTGATGGGAGCCTTTAATGTCAAATAATTCCTAATTCGGTTACAAAATTTAGCTAGAATCTTCAAAATATCGAAAATCGGCACATAACGTGGGAACTTCAAATGTCATTAACAGCTAGTTCGGAGGTATCTGGGCTATACGAAAATATGAACTTAAATGAACCGTTATATGGGGGCTATACCAAAACTTGGAACTATGTCCACAAGTTTTGACATATAAGTTTAGTGACATTTAAGAACTTTAAATGTCAAATTATAGCTAAATCGCTCTGAAAATGTAGCTAAAACTGTCAAAATACCGTAAATCGGGGGGTACCGTTATATGGGGGCTATACCGAAACGTGGACCTATGTCCACAACTTTTCTTATATAAGTTTATTGACACTTAAGAACCCTAAATGTCAAATTATAGCCAAATCGGTCTGAAAATGTAGCTGAAAACGTCAAAATACCATAAATCGGGGGGTACCGTTATATGGGGGCTATACCAAAACGTGGACCGATATATCCCATCTTCGAACTTGATCTTCCGACGGCTAAAAAAATGGTATTCCCCAATTTTCAGCGAAATCGGTCAACAAATGCGACCTGTATGTTGCGAACGGACGGACGGACGGACGGACGGACATGCATAAATCGACTCAGAAAGTGATTCTATGTATATCCCTAGAAGGAACTATGGGTCTATCTCGCTTCCTTTTGTATGTTACATACAAATGCACTAACACATAATACCCCTTACCACATAGTGGTGTAGGGTATAAACATGGTAAAAGCGCAAAACGACCACGAGAGCGACAAAATCGATTAGTTGTCAAAATTTTCTGATCGACATTTTTGCAGAACATTTCGAAGCTGAAAAACGTCATCTAGTGGTATTTTTATAGCGGCTCTTAAAATAAAGGACGAAAAGGACATTGAAGGAAGCGAGTTAGAAGGTCGAAGAGCTCTACGAAAATAATCCTCATTCGATTTGACTGCAGACATGTCATCTCAAAAATAAGCTAAAGCAATTGTGAACAAAGATATAACGCTAATTCCTGATGGCTTACAGGCTATCTAGCAAAAACTTCATCACGCCATTACGCGGAAGTTCGACTCACGGGGGATCTGTCCTTCGGGGCTCTTAATATACTCACAAAGGCTTTTCTTCCTTAAGAGGAATTTTCCGTGCCCCAGACTTTCACCTCCATTTTGTTGCACAGTGTTATTTGGATTTCAATTCTTCAGTAGTTGTTTTTAACGGTTTAAAATGTAATTTTGATATCTTAAAAGACAAACAAGATATCACAAAATATACCGAGCTGTAGCCATAAGGTATGGTGTATAAAAAGAGAGGAGAATTACCGATTCTCAATATTGTCTCGTACATAACTTACAAATAAACTTGTCGGTATATTAGTTAAGTTTAAACGTATTGTCCAATCATCATCCATTTCGCTGTATTTCCTGTAACGAACACCATGGGGATTTCTAGTAATAAGAAAAAATTAAAATCAAATTTATATACTAGACAAGATTCAAAACTTAACAAGTAGAAAAGTATCAGTCGGCTTTGCCGACAGAGATATACCCTCAGCCTGTGCAAATTGAAACACTTTATTCACAAAAAACTTATGTGTGTTTCAAAATTTTGGTCGTATGAACCGACAAAAATGTTGATAAGGAATAAAGGAAAAAAGTTTGGACTTGTATGGACTTGCCCCTGAAACAACTTTTACCATCGTGATTGTGGCAGCGATGTAAGTTGCTTCAACAACAATCAAAGTGATTTAATAAGTGAACTTTTTCAAAATTTTGTGTGGGAGGTACCGGAAGGAGTTGACCGATATAATCCATCTTTGAACTTGAACTAAGTTTGGACAAAATATCACGAAAGCCAAATTTTGGACCGAATCGGCAGATCCGTTCGAGAGTTATCTTGAGCTCCAAACACTACACACGGTGTCATAGGGTTTTTTGTAACTTTCAGGCTATTCCCTCAGGAAGTATGGACTTGCCCCTAATGAAACTTACAGCGTCGTATAGAGGACAGCGAATACAACTTGGGTAAACAAAAATCAAAGCGATTCGAGACCAGGTCCTAAACTGAACTTTTCTGAAATTTTGTGTGGGAGGTACCCGAAGTAGTGGACCGATTGAGTCCATATTGGAGCTTCATATAAGTTTGGTAGAAATTACACGATGTGCAAAGTATGGACCAAATCTGTTATTCCCTTCGAGAATTATCGTGCGCACAAGTTTTGCGACAATTTTTGAACATTTGTGGGGGAGGTACCTGAAGGAGTGGACCTATATGGCCCATCTTCGAACTTAAATCGAATCTGGACAAAATATTTCGATACCCGAAATTTGAACCGAATCGATTGATCCGTTCGAGAGTTATCGTGCGCACCAGCCTGCCAGACAGACAGACAGACGGACGGACATTGCTAGATCTACTCAAAATTGTCTGAAACGGATATCGTACAAACATACTTGGGGTTTAAAACTATTATTTCGATGAGGCACATTTTTGGTCGTATCAAAGTGTAAATACCCTATTTAGCCTAAAGGCTGAGGGTATAAAAATGTGGGAAAACGAACCAAGCAACATGGTAAGACAGAAAAAGACAATAGTCATTTAAAGATATATTCGTAGTCAATTGTGTGTGTAATCTTTTATGTATTGACAAAATGCTATGACTTACCGTGTGAAATTGCCCTTAGTATAAATACTATTATAGACAAAACATAAACCGGGTCCAGTGTGCAGAAGCTTAAAAAGTTTACCGCAAGGATAACGCTTTCCCATAACATGACAATCAGTTAAGAAATCATCAACGCGAAAATAAAGCTAAATAAATTTTTAAAAGTTGTCTTATTTTAAAATTCACACATGCTAACCGTTGGTAAATATTTATTTAAAATGCTGATATTTAAATTCGAAGTAAAGAGTTCCATTAAATCTGCATCATTTCGCGTGGAACGTTGAAAACGTACAGCCGATTGAAGATGATGCTCCAGCTTATCAAACGGTATTGAAACATTTTCCAAGTTTAAACTTAATAAATTTTGAATAGTTATTATTTTTCTTATTGTCTTTAGTAAAAATTTCATAATAACTTACACTTCCTGTTGTGCGTTTTTGATCCTCTTAGGATCTAAAGGATAACCTAGACACAAGTATACGGCAGGAAATGGTAACTTAATGCCTTGATCCAATGTTTCAAAAACGGTTAGAATTGCCTTATTTTGAAATTGATCATAAAATCCATGACTTATTAAGAGAACAATGTAGATGGACATTAATAGTACAAAATGCCAAAATATTTTCTGCCCGCCAGGTTCAGTGGTATGGGTAAATTTAAAACCCGGTATTGAAGTTGTTGCAATAAATTCATTATATTGATGTGAGAGATTTCGTTTGAAATATTTAAAGAAATGTCGTAGTTTATTCATTACTTTGCTTTATGGAGGTTAAAAGTTGTATTAAGCAATAACTGTTGAAAGATCCTTTAATTTATACTTCCCTTCGGATTAGGCAACCACAGTGGGTTGTAGGAAGGCGCAGTTTTGATAGTGTACTTTCAAATTACTTATGAATTTTAATTCAGTGAACCGTTACTTTTACAAATTTTAAATGTAGTCTGAAAGTCAGTCAATGTTAGTAAAACGCATTCTCATCTTATTCTGGTTTGATTCAAATATATAGTTCTTTAAATTCTGCTGCCACTGTTCCAAATAATCAATATTGCAAAATATCACTTTACAAAACGTATTCCATATCCATTAGCCATTAGTTTTTTACACCCCCACATCCAAAACTAGGACATTAATTAAGTGTTAATTAAACATCAGAATAACAATATCACAATTGCACTTTAGTTTCGTTCATAATTATGGTCATATGGACAATGTGGCACGACATAACACCACGAATTAACATGAAAATTTGTTCATATCACAACAATATAATCTTCAACGGTCCGCGTATGGTCATGGTTGCGGTGGTGGTGCAAAAAATTGCACACAAAAATCACTACACTTCCATAGAGAGGTGCCGAGAAATAAAAAGGTTAAAGAGCAACGATAATGAACAAAGTATCCAGTTTACATTTCAAGAGTTCCACATCGTGTGCGATGTAACCGAAAAAAAGAATCAGTGAAGCATGTTTTACAAGTGTCTATTCCATAAGGGGTAATACAAAGTGTATGTGCTTCTTTGGCGATATTTGGGATATTTGGTGCTTGCTTTTTGTCACCCATGTTACACTTATCGCTTGTTAACAATCACCTACAGCACACAGAGATGCAAACTTGTATGGTTAAGAAATATACACAAATTATTATGAGAATATTGCAAGTTAGTGATTAGCATCTGAAACATTATGTTGTGTATTATAGGCATGGGTATAGGTTTGGTTATAGGAGTGTAATTTTTAATATTCTACATCGAACAAATCAAAAATCTTTTTTTAAGCGAAGAAAAAAGCTAGCTAAAAGAGAGAAAATAAAATTTCGATAACTTTCGATTCCTATAACGTACCCTTTTTGTACCCTCAGCCTTAAGGATAATGAGAAGACATCAGATTTTTTGCATATTTTTGAAATTTCAACCAATTTTAACTACGTTATTATATGAAACTAGCTGAACCCTATGCGCTTCGCAACCCCGACTGAACTAAATATATTTGAATTCACTTTTTGTTAATAAATCTATTTGAGCTAGCAATTGACACTTGGGTATAAAAAGTTTCTTGTTGAAAAACAAGAAATAAGGAAACTGATGAAGATCTGTGGCGAGATCTGAAACTATAGTATTCCCTGCCTTACCCCTTGGTAAACATCGCCAATTTTTTCCCACTAATAAATTAAAGTTGTTTTAATAAAATATTAAAACAACGACTATGGGATTAAGCCTGACTATTTTGAAAAACAAAATAGAAGTCGTCATCCCAAACAAAAAACGCCAACCCTCCTAATATATGTAACTAGCAAATGCCCGCTACTTCGTATGCGGAAAGGGAACAAAATATATATATATAAAAATTTTTAAATACGGGAATGGTGGGTTGTGCTTAGACCTATTTTTATTACCAATATTTTTGTCGATTGTAGTCAGAATATAATACAAAAAACTGCCGTATCGCATCCCTACACAACTACCATATTTTTTATTTCGAGTTTCCAAAACTACGTATCATATTGCAAATTTCAGATTTGGTTTTAACCCTTCACTAACACAGCATTCCCTTCCAGTACGAATTTCCAAACACTAAACTTTATCTCACCCCTTCACAACAACAATCACGCACATTTACAGTGCAAGGTTCTAGCTTCCGTTAAATTTTCGGCATTCAAAAAGGCCATAAAAATCCACGTTTTCGTATATCCCCATATAACGGTACCTCTCGACTAAGTGTATGTTAAAAGAAGAACAAATCTATATTGTCCAATTATCTTTAAATTTGGACCTTGAATACTCAGAGGATATAAAAGTTTAATTTAAAAAATGTCCGCTTTAATCCACGTCTATTAGAAGAGATGTTTTGAAGATTTAGAGTATTTTGAAGATATTCTGCACATTTTCCAACCGAAATTCGGAATTTGTGGCATGAAAGGTTAGGAAAACTTTTTTAGAACATTGGTGGCGTTTATTTAATTGGGATAGCTGTTACAATTTTGATTTTTCAAAATAGTCTGGCTTAATCCCTTTTGTTGTTTTAATATTTAAAACAACAAGTTTATTAGTGGAGATGGTTTGGCATTGCTCGCCAAGGGGTAAGGCAAGGAAGACTAGTTTCGATCCACGCCACTGGATCTCATCAGTTCCCTTTGTTTCTTGTTTGTGGATATTCTCCACCGAAGTTATTTTTCAAGAACTTCTTCAACAAGAAACTTTTTATACCCAAACATCAATCGTCAGCTCGAAGTATAAACGTAAACAAAGAAAAACCTTCAATGAGAAGTTTTTCTTTGGTAACCTAAGACAACTCCGACGAAAGTGTTTACGAAACAAAGCAAACCTTCTTCCACTCGTATGTGTCGTTGATTTTTCAACAAATGCACATACCCAAATGCTGTTTGGTAGCTTATATACCAACAACACACAAAACCGTGCCAGTGTTTCTCAAATAGAACATTGGTGGCGTTTATTTAATTGGGATAGCTGTTACAATTTTGATTTTTCAAAATAGTCTGGCTTAATCCCTTTTGTTGTTTTAATATTTAAAACAACAAGTTTATTAGTGGAGATGGTTTGGCATTGCTCGCCAAGGGGTAAGGCAAGGAAGACTAGTTTCTTGTTGAAGAAGTTATTGAAAAATAACTTCGGTGGAGAATATCCACAAACAAGAAACAAAGGGAACTGATGAGATCCAGTGGCGTGGATCGAAACTAGTCTTCCTTGCCTTACCCCTTGGCGAGCAATGCCAAACCATCTCCACTAATAAACTTGTTGTTTTAAATATTAAAACAACAAAAGGGATTAAGCCAGACTATTTTGAAAAATCAAAAAGAAAACTTTTTTACAAAAAATTGTACTTAATATGCACGGGTATGTCAACCGTATATAACGGAAAATTAGTTTGGAGGCATTTAAATTTAGGCTTTTTTATTATAAGGGGGTAAATAACATCTAGTTAGCAAAATTGTCGCATTGGACCATGGTTTCAAATTAACATACCAAAGCGGTCAGAACAAAAAACATTTTTGAAAAGACACTTCACGTTTGACTACTTAATTTCAGTACATTATTTAGAAACGCCTTGGCGTTAACATCAAACCAATGGAACAATATTCAGTATAATTTTTCAAACTCAGAACTTTGTCTCAAATTTTAAAGTAATCTTCATAACAAATATTTTTCCATTTCATATTTTTTGTACAAATAGCGCATTTCCAAATTATATAACCCCAGCTTTAGTACCTTAACCGCTTACACAATACCAAAATGGTTTTGGTACCAACATGTGACCCATCTCTTCGTATACATAGGTAAACGTTTCAAAAATTACTTCCTTATATTCAACATATATCTTAACCCCAATTCACTTTTCCAGCTTTATCTGTTCGCCTGAAACCCATTAGAGTACTATTTAGTACTTTTTGTATAAATAAGTACGAATTTTCAAAACATCCTCCCTACCTCCACTCTAAATACCAATTGCTAATCTGATACCGAATTTCATAATTCCAGTTCCACCCTTTACAAAATCACAAATTGTACAAAATTCTATACCATATAGCAATTACCAAAAGGTACCATTTAGCATTTTTCGTACACGATTTTCCAACATGTACTTTCATATCTTAGCTCTATCCGTTCACCCAAACCCAATTTATAGCCAATGTAGTTCCATTTAGCACTTTTCCATAAATACGAATTACCAAAACTACCTCAATCATACACTCACGCAAATAAAAATTGTAGCGAATTCCGTACCATTTAGTACTGCTTCGTGCACGATTTTCCAAAGCTACCTCCATATCTCAATTCTATATTCCAACAGTAATCTTAATTCCAAATTTCAGGATTCCAGCTCTTCAAATGCAAATCCAAATCATACTAAACTCACTACCATTTAGGTCTTTTCGACCTTTGGTACATCTTTCTTACTCTTCATCAGTGACCCCCAATCCAAATTTCAGGATTCCGGACCTATTCGTTAACCCATATCCAAATTGTACTATATTTAGCACTTTTCGTATACTTTTAATTCGAATTTCCAAAAACCTTTCTTTTTAACTCTCCATCAGTGACCTTCATTCCAAATTTCAGGATTCCAGCTCTATTCGTTCACGCAAACCCAAATTGTACTAAATTTAGTACCATTTATTACTTTTCGTACTCTTATAGTTCGAATTCCAGAAAAATTTCATTTTTACCCTTCATCAGTGGTTCTCATTTCAAATTTCAGGATTCCAGCTCTATCCGTTCACCCAAATCCAAATTGTACTAAATTTAGTACCATTTATTACTTTTCGTACCCTTATAGTTCGAATTTACAAAAACCTTTGATTGTTACTCTTCATCAGTGATCCTCATTCCAAATGTCTGTATTCCAGCTTAATCCATTCACTCAAATCAAAATTGTACTAAATTTAGTAACATTTAGTACTTTTCGTAACCTTATAGTTTGAATTTCCAAAAACCTTTCATTGTTACTCTTCATCAGTGACCCTCACTCCAAATGTTTGTATTCCAGCTCTATCCGTTCACCCAAATCCAAATTGTACTATATTTAGTACCATTTAGTACTTTTCCTATACTCTTAATTCGAATTTTCAAAAACCTTTCTTTTTTGCTCTCCATCAGTGACCTTAATTCCAAATTTCAGGATTCCAACTCTATTCGTTCACCCAAACTCAAATTGTACTAAATTTAGTACTATTTATTACTTTTCGTACTCTTACAGTTCGAATTCCAAAAACCTTTCATTTTTACTCTTCATCGGTGATTCTCATTCCAAATTTCAGGACTCCAGCTCTATCCGTTCCAAACCCAAATTGTACTAAATTTAGTACCATTTAGTACTTTTCGTGCACTTATAGTTCGAATTTCTAAAAACCTTTCTTTGTTACTCTCCATCAGTGACTCTCATTACAAATTTCAAGATTCAAGCTCAATCCGTTCACCCAAATCCAAATTGTACTAAATTTAGTACCATTTAGAACTTTTCGTGCACTTATATTTTGAATTTCCAAAAACCTTTCTCTGTTACTCTCCACCAGTGACCCTAATTTCAAATTTCAGGATTCCGGCTCTATCCGTTCACACAAATCCAAATTGTACTAAATTTAGTACCATTTAGTACTTTTCGTACCCTTGTAGTTCGAATTTCCAAAAACCCTTTGGTACATCTTTCTAGCTTTCCATCAGTTACCCTCATTCCAAATTTCAGAATTCTAGCTCTTACCGTTTGCCTAATACAAAGGGTACCATATTTAGTACCTTTTAGTACTTTTCGTACACTTCTAGGTCGAATTTCCAAAAACCCAGCCTTATCTCACCCCTACACATCAACATCAAACTACACCCAAAATTTCAACTTTCTAGCTTCAGCGGTTTCGTCTGGGCGCTGATGAATCAGTCAGTCAATCAGTCAGTCAGGCAGTCAGTCAGTCACTCAACTCACTACTCTTTTATATATATAGATATTTAAAGTCACCGGTTATTTTGGATTTTATCGCATAAATATAGGAGGAATAAGGTCGCTATCCATCCGTAGAAAATAATTTTATATTAAGGATAATTATTATTTATTTTCTTCATGTTAATCTATGGGGGTAACGTTTGTTATACGATACAACACTATGTGGAAAGGGTATTAAAAGTTTGTTTTGGTAAAAATTCATGTAACACCGCGAAATATTCGTCGGAGACCCCCAATGTGATATACCAATCTTCATACCTCGACGAGATTAAGCGATTCTGAGATGTGTGTCCGTCCGTCTGTCCATTATAAATTGTAATCAAACTCCAGGCCGCAATTATGGACCGACCGAAATGGACCAAAACCATAATATTTATCAAATTTTGTAGCGGCTCTGTTGTAGGTCTCAATAATAGTCCGATAAACGCGTAATTTTAAATAAGGTAAGAGTATATCACAAAGGAGAAGCTTGCAATTTGATATGACGATCAGATAATATTTAGAGGGTTAAATGGACCACAACTTTTGTGTGAAAATTGTGAAAAATTTTAATATATAGTTTATATCTTTATTCCTGTGAGAGACATTCCGGGCAACTAAGATATACTTGGAAGATGAACTCTTGCCCTTTCCATTGATGCCAATTACGTTGATTTACGAGCTCAGATAACAGAGTTACATCCTAATATATCCAGTTATTTGTTTGTAGTGTAATCAGAAGAACGCTAGAGGTCGCAATTATAGATCAATAGTCACGAGATTTTGCACGATGAAAGAGTTTAGGTCGAAGAACATGTCTACAATTTTTGATGATGATCTCATATTATCTTGTGGATTAAATGGACTATTACTTTTGTATGAAAAATATAAAAATTGAAATGTGGTCCATATTTTACTTCCTGGGGGCATATACCATATAGAAAAAGAACTACTGACCTTTGCCCTGATGCATATTGCTATAATGTGTCTCATGGGTAACTACCGGGCACACTGTCTAATATACAATAGGTTTTGTGTAGAATACAACCTTTTCCTCCCATGCTACAATTTGTCTCTATCATGATAGAGAAATTCCCAGCATTATTGCAAATTACGTGGGGCCCTAGCATATTAATTGCCATTGCAGAATGGGGTCGCTTCGCCACCTTTTTTCAAAATTAACACTGTGCAACAAAATTCAATTTTTTTCAAAATGATGGGAAAAATCGATTAGATAATGAAAGTAGAGCTAAAAATATGAGACACGTGTATCGGCGTTTTAAAAGTTTACGTCGGAAAGTAACCAAAATAGGCGGGGCAAGTTCCGCCCATTTTTAATTTTTTCGAAATATTCGAGTTAAGATATCTTTGAATCCTTGCATTTCAGGTATAAAGTGTCAAAAGATGAAAAATTCTACACAAAATTTCACTATGAGTTTCAGGCTAAACCATATATCTAGCTATACTATTTCCTTAAAAAAATTAGATTCCAAATTTATATATATTTGGATGAAATTATATGTTTTAATTTTGGACTGTTAATTTTACATAATTCTATGCTGGATCAAAATCTAGCAAAATCCTTTACTTTTTGGGAATATTGTTAAAGAAAGAAATGTTCCAAATAAAATTTCATTATGGGTCTCTGAATAAAAGAAATCTGTAACCATAGTATATAACATATATATATATATATGTTCGCGCAACTTATAGACGACTTCGTCATTTGTATGGCGTACATAATCGTCCATCTGAACAAGCCATTCGTCGAACTGTGGATAGCACAATTGCCGCATGTGGAGTGAGACCAATCCACAAGAGACCCTACAGACTCCATTACATCCAGAAAAATGCACCGTATGGTGCGGTTTTCACGCTGGTGGCATCATCGGACCTTATTTCTTCAAAAATGAGGCCGGAGCTCGCGTTACGGTCAATGGAGATCGTTACCGCACCAAGATCAATGATTTTTTGTTTGAAAATATGGATGACATTGATCCGGAGGAGATGTGGTTTCAACAGGATGGCGCTACGTGCCATACGGCGAACGCAACCATCGACTTATTGAAATCAAAATTTGGCGATAAGTTGGTTTCGAGAATTGGACCTGTCAATTGGCCTCCAAGGTCGTGCGATTTGACACCTCTCGATTATTTCCGGTGGGGCTACGTGAAGTCACTGGTTTATACTGATAAACCAGCAACAATTGATGCCTTGGAGGCCAGCATTGTTCGTGTTATTCGTGACATACGGCCAGCAGTGCTCGAAAAAGTGGCCAAAAATTGGACGTCCAGAATGTACTTCGTCAACAACAGCTGCGGTGCCCATATGCCCGAAATCATTTTCAAATGTTAATGTCACGTATTGATCTTTCGAATAAAAAAAATTTTGATTACAATTTAATTTTTTGTGTTATTTTTTACAATTTCAAGTTCTATCTGGCTTAAAAAAACACCCTATATATTTATATTACGTATCTTCCAAAAAGGAACCTGATATTGAAAGAAAATTTATAGATGTATCAGGAGGGGCTACCAATGTCAATTTTCAAATTTCGGAACTTTTATAAGAAATGTATAATGATATACTTTTTTGTTCCACAAACATCCCAGTAGAAAAAGGGTGGCTTCTCTCATATGAATGAGTGCACCCCGATTCATACCAGCTCAATGATAAGGGACCTACTGTTTATCGCCAAGTCCGAACGAAGTGCCCTAGGACACCGCATGTATAGAAGTTTTTCATGGCTGAAATACTCAGAAAATGTCACCATCATTACTGAGGGGTATTTTGCCACCGTTGAAAATTTCATGGGCCTGGCCTAGGGACCGAACCCGGGCATTCAGCTTGAAAGGCGGTTGCACCCTATTAGATATGTCAAAACATGGAAATTTTACATTTTTTGATTTTTGAAGATTAGATTTAGTAGACATTTAATATACTCAAAGCAAAAAAATATTACGTATCTTCGTTTCTAATCAGAGCTCCGAATACTCGATCGAATTCCACTCGCGAGTGAAACTCTTCTCGAATTTGAGCATTTGAGGGGGGGGGGGGGTAACTTGCCCCCCTCCACCACCAAACAAAAACTTACCCACCCCCAAATAAACATGCCCCTCCCCCACCAAAAAAAAAAAAAAAATGCACCCAAAAGAATAATTACCACCTCACCCCAAATTTTCACTCGCGAGTAAATCGTAGCTCTGTTTCTAATACTCTTCCATAGAGTGTATTTCAGCGTTTAAACTGTAGGTCCCAAGCCTAATATTATAAGGTGGCAGAATCGACAAAGTTATTTCTTACATTAAGCTCATTTGTTCCACAATGGAATTTTTAATTTGCTGAAAGCTAATAGGGTATCACATGGTCGGCCCCGTCCGTCTATAACCTTTGCTTACTTGTTTCAGTTTTCTGTTTAAATTTTTCTACAAAAACTATTGAACCGATTTTCCTTGTCAGGGAATGTACTTTCCGAAAGCAGGTTACATATTTTATTGAATTCTATAGGGAGCGGGGTACCTCCCCTAAGCGATATTTAAAAGAACGCTATATTTGCAAAAGTTACGCATGTATCGGTTTAAAAATTTACAGATTAAAATACAATCTTGGTAGTTCTTTGGGGCCTAAACACCCGACCACGCCTGTTTTTTTTTAATATGTTGTATCTACAAAATGTATTAGCCAAACATACATTTTGGGAGGCAATGGGCTTGCGTGTACCCTAAGTACATATTTAGAGCCAATTTTCAGAAAATGTTCAATTTTATATTCGATATATTTACTATACTTATGAGTGCATCGGCTTGCAGATTAATTTTCGAGACAACAGTTGTTGCGCCCCCGATCAAGAAAAACAATATATTTAAATGGTAAGGTTCAATGGTCCATCACCCATAAAAAACTAAAATATATAAGTCTCAATAGGCGGAATAATTCGACTTAACCATTTTTGTTAACTTTTATAAATAGATCGCTTTAGGATAAAGATAGGGACATGGGCGAGAGGGCATAAATGCCTTTCTCTTCTACCACAGGCTACCAGACAAATTTCTTCGGGTAAAAAATGGTTGAACTGATTTTTCGATATTTGTTCGACGATTATTTGCAATGAAGAAAAAAATGAACAAAAACAGAAGAAACAAGTATCAGTCGGCTTTGCCGACAGAGATATACCCTCAGCCTGTGTATATTGAAACAATTTTTTCCCCAAAATACTTATGTATTTAGGGGGTTTTAAAAATTTTTGGTGGTTTGAACAGACAAAAATGTTGATTAGGATTAAAGATCAAACGTTTTGCGGAGGAGATACTAAAAGGAATGGATCGACATTGACCATTATGGATGTGGATCTCCAGCCACAACATATGGTGCCATAGGGGGTTTTTACACTCATCGGGCTGTTTGCTCAAGAAGTATGGACTTGCCCCTAAAAATTTTTTACCATCGTAAATGAGGCAGCGAATGCAAGTTGCTTCAAAAAAATTCAAAGTGATTCGATATCAAGTCTTAAAGTGAACTTATCCGAAAATTTTGTGTGGGAGGTACCGGATGGTGTGGACAAATATAGTCCATATTTGAACCTGATCTATATCTGGTAGATATATTAGGATGTGTGAAGTATAGACCAAATCGGCCACTCCCTTCAAGAGTTACCGTACGAACAATTTTCCCGAACATTTTTGAACTTTTGTGGGGAAGGTACCTGAAGGAGTGGACCGATATGGCTTATCTTCAGACTTAAACTATGTTTGGACAAAATATTACTAAGACCATATTTTGGACCGAATCGGCAGATCCGTTCGAGAGTTATCTTGCGCTCCAACCACCTCACACGGTGTCATAGGGGTTTTTTGCAACATTCATGCTATTTTCTCAGGAAGTATGGACTTGCCCCTGATGAAACTTGTACCGTCGTATGAAGGGCTGTGAATACAAGTTGCTAAAACAAAAATCAAAGCGGTTCGCGAGATGGCCCTAAACTGAACTTTTCCGACATTTTGTGTGGGAGGTACCCGAAGGAGTGGACCTATTGAGACCATATTGGAACCTCATATTACTCTGGAAGAAAGTTTACGCTATACAAAGTATGGACCAAATCGGTCACTTCCTTCAAGAGGTATCGTGCGCACAAACTTTCCGAACATTTTCGAACTTTTGTGGGGGAGGTATCGGAAGGAGTGAACCGATGTAGCTCATCTTCGAACTTAAACTAAGTTTGGGCAAAATATTACGAAAGCCAAAATTTGAACCGAATCGGTTCATCCGTTCGAGAGTTATCGTGCGCTCCAGCCAGCAGGACAGACAGACAGACGGACGGACATGGCTAGATCGACTCCAAATTGTCTGAAACACATTTCGTCCAAACATACTTGGGGTCTAAAACCATTATTTCGATAAGGCACATTTTCATCGTATCAAAATGTATATACCCTCCTTAGCCTAAAGGCTGAGGGTATAAAAACACGAACGCTGACAAAACAATATTAAAAACTGTGAAATAAAAGAATAAAAGTGAATTTTTATGTTTCTTTTTGACATTGCTACCATATCTACCATTTTTCGTTCTTTTACTTTATTGGTAAAACTGGTCAAGAGAGAGCAATGTTGACAGTTTTCTCTTTTACCATTTTTACCATTAAAAAGGCAAAGGAACAAAGCTTATTATTATAAATGTTGCAAATTTTTACTCGTTAATTTGCAAATGTTTCAAATGTTGACAGTTGTATAAAGGACAAGTAAAAAAGTATCAGTCGGCTATGCCGGCAGAGATATACCCTAAGCCTGTGTGGATTGAAATACTTTTTGTCACAAAAAAAAAATGTATTTAGGGGGGTTTCAAAATGTTGGCCGTATGCACTGACAAAAGTATGGATAGGATTAAAGGTCAAAAATTTGCGGGGATATGGGTAGATAGGGCTTTTTTCACACTAGCCTGCGAAAAACATAATTTTTGTGGGGGAAGTACCTGAAGGAGTGGACCGATATGGCTTATCTTCGAATTTAAATTATCTTTGGACTAAATATTACGAAGGTCAAATTTTGGACCGAATCGGCAGATCCGTTCGGTGTTATAGAGGCTTTTGCATCTTTCAGGCTATTTTCTCAGGAAGTATGGACTTGCCCCCGAGGAAACTTGTACTGTCGTATGGGGGGCAATGAATACAAGTTGTTGCAAAAAAATCAAAGCAATTCGAGAGCAGGTCCTAATCTGAACTTATCCGAAATTTTGTGTGGGAGGTACCCGAAGGAGTGGACCGATTGAGTCCATTTTGGAACCTCATCGAACTTAAAATAATTTTGGACAAAAAATTACGAAAGCCCAATTTTGGACCATTCGCTAAATCGACTCCAAATTGTCTGAAACAAATTTCGTCCAAACATACTTGGGGTCTTAAACCATTATTTCGATGAGGCACATTTGGCCCGTATAAAAGTGGATATACCCTCGTTAGCATAAATGCTGAGGGTATAAAAAACGAATGCTGACAAAACAAAATTAAAAACTGTGAAATAAAAGAAGAAAAGTGATTTTTATACCCTCCACCATAGTATGGAGGGTATATTAAGTTTGTTTTTCCGTTTGTAACGCATTTAAATAATCATTTGAGACCCTATAAAGTATATATATATATATTCTTGATCAGCGTATTCTGAGTCGATCTATGCATGTCCGTCCGTCCTTCCGTCTGTGGTAATCACTCTAGCATCCACAAAAATAGATATAGGACGCTGAAATTTTGCGAAGATGTATCTTTTGTGTGCAGGCAGGTCAAGTTCGATGATGGGCTATATCGTTTCACGTTTTGGTATAGCCCCCATATAATGGTACCTCCCGATTTTCGGTATTTTGAGGATTTTAGCTACAATTTTTTACCGAACTTGCTGTAATTTGATATATAAGGTTCTCAGTGGCCACAAAACTATCCACCAAACATCGTCAATATAGGTCCATGTTTTGGTATAGCCCCCATATAAGGAATAAGCATTGACGTGGCGGAGGAGCTAAGTACTTTCCCAATGGAACGGAACCCAATTATTCCATTTAGGTTATTTTATGGTGGAGGGTATAAAAAGTTCGGCCCGGCCGAACTTAACGCTTTTTTACTTGCTTATGTTTCTTTTTGACACAGCTACCATATCTACCCCTTTTTGTTCCTTTACTTTACTGGTAAAACTGGTCATGAAAGAGCAATTTTGACAGTTTTCTTTTTTAAAACTTTTACCATTAACTTTTACCATTAAAAAGTAAAGGAACAAAGCTAATTATTACAAATGTTGCAAATTGTAACAATTGTATAATGGTAAAGTTGCTGAAAAATGTTTCAGGAAAACTTAGCAAGGCAACATGTTTAAAATATATGGTTAGCAACATTGAGGTTGACAATAGGTGTGTCTTTTAACTTACTAAATGTTGCTGAAACATTTTTTTCAGCAACTTTTCCATTAAACAACTGTCAATTTTAGAAACATTAGTAATAATTATTACAAATTATCGAGTACGCAGACAGGCATAATGTCTCTGCTGCAGAGGAGCAACAACCCTTATGATGTTTTGACTCATATTAAGCCGGAAAATGATAAAATAATATGAAACTGGAAACCATTTATACGAATGTGTCATGTTCTCCTCAATGGATTCTTCTTATTAGAAAACATTAGAATACAGTCCTGCGGAAGTAAACTACATAAATGATAGGTTCAAAATACATTTATTCAGTGGTGCTGGGATTCAAAAATTTTAAAATAGTAGTAAAATATTAAGTAGAAGGACATTAAGTTACTTTGTATAGAATATATGTATGTGGATTTAATATCCGAATTCGATCTCGCGTTTTTATACCCTCCACCATAGGATGGGGGTATATTAAGTTTGTCACTACGTTTGTAACTAATCGAAATAATCATTGTAGACCCCACAAAGTATATATATTCTTGATCAGCGTGCAATTCTACATCGATATAGCCATGTCCGTCCGTCTGTCCGTCTGTCCGTCTGTGGAAATCACTCTAGCGTCCGAACGGATTGACGTAGGTTGATGAAATTTTGGGAAAATAAGTTATATTTACGTAGGACTTTTGGTATTGAAAGCGGGCTATGTAGGTCCACGCTTTCGTATAGCCCCCATACAAAATGACGCGTGACGCGTCGTCGTTTTAAGGAATTTTTAAGATATTTGGCCCATTTTACCACCGAATTGGTTGTAATTTGGTACTTTGTGTCTCCAGAGGCCAAAAAATATTCCTACCAAAGTTGGGTTATATAGGTCCACGTTTTGGTATAGCCCCCATATAAGGCCCCATATAAAGTACGCGTCATTTTAATATATTTTGAATGTATTAGACCCATTTGACCACAGAATTGGTTGTAATTTGGTATTTTGTGTCTTCAGAGGCCAGAAAACATTCATACCAAAGTTGGGTTATATAGGCCCACGTTTTGGTATAGCCCCCACATAAGGCCCCTTATAAAGTACGCGTCATTTTAATATATTTTGAATGTATTAGACCCATTTGACCAAAGAATCGGTTGTAACTTTGTATTTTGTGTTTCCAGAGGCTAAGAAACATTTCTACCATAAAATGTTTATATAGGTCCACGTGTTGATATAGCCCCCATAATACAATATCTCCCGATTTTCGATATTTTGAACGTTTTAGCCTCATTATCACACCGAGATGGCTGAAATTGGGTATTTAGTCTTCTTTAGGCGTATAAAACTTTCCCCCAGAATTTTTTAAGTATAGGTCCACGCCTTCATATAGCCCCCATAGAACGGTACTTTCCGATTTTCGGTATTTTGAAGGTTGTGGCCACATTAATCCACCGAAATGGCTGAAATATGTGGTGGAGGGTATAAAAAGTTCGGTCCGACCGAACTTAAAGCTTTTCTTACTTGTTTTTTCATGGAAATTTTGATTTTCATTAAGCTAGTATTTTTGAATAGACTTGCTCGGGTTTGCCATTAAGGTTTTGTACCTCCTCATCTGGAAGTATTTTTATCCATTCCACAATATTTCCTAATCGGACAATGGCATGACACTTAAATATCATTTTTCTTTTATGTGATGAAATGGAGTTTTAATTAATTGTTAGCCCTGTCATGGTAAAGTCGAACTTAGACGAGCATTGAAAAACTGTTGATATGTTTGGGTTGTTGAAGGCGGTCTTATAGTGAAGATGGAAAATTTTGATCAGTTTTTAATGGGTTTTATTTACAAAAAAGATGTCGTTTATAGAGGATTTACTCGACTAAACACAATTGGCTCGATATAGCTTATAAATTTTCTCTTCTTCTTCTCGAAATTTGTCACCGAAAAAGGAGATTAATTCAGTAAAATGTTTAATTTACCTTGACTGATTTATGATTCTATCTAGTGATTAAAATGCATTAATTTGATTAGTTAGACAGGTGGACTAGTCAGAAAATATGGACACAAAATAAGGCACATGACTAGCAGCAGATGTAAATGGATTTGTTTATCAAAATTCCAGTCTTTAATTTATGAACAAAATACAAACACGAACACCTAAATAAATATTGATCCTTAACATCTTGAAATAGTCACACACACATACTCACAGTTGACACATGACCCTTAAAATTGACACTTTTTCGTCAGCTAAAAATAGAGCAGACGCACACACATTGCATTGAATATTGACACCACTTTCATGGAATGGAAATGTTTTGTTGCTTTAGAGAAATTGTAGGGGTTTTTGAGAGGTTAGGGAAACACTTTTGCTGTGAAATAATAACTACCCTTGTTTTAAGGGTTGGAAATGTAAATTGTTGATTTATCATCACATTTAAAATTAATTTAATACATTGTTTATGTTTAATAATCACAATTAAATGTGTTGGCAAAAGTAATTTAGCATATAACTATGGTGGAGTGTATTCAGTAGGGTTATGATTTTGTTAAGTTTTTTTTTTCTCAAAAATGATTTCCCTACAGGAATTGAATGTTCTTTGCCTATTAATTCCAAAAATAACGATAATTCCATTAAATTATAAAAAAGGGTCACGCAGAAACCACTTTGATTTTTTTAATAAATACTATGAAATGATAAAAAATGTGTTTCTCAAAAAATTATTTCCTGTTGCATGAATGAATGATCTTTTGCCTATTAATAACTAAACTAACTTTTATTCCATTCAAATAGTGAAAAAGGTCGCGCACAAACCACTTTCAATTAATATGATATATGGAATAAAGTTACATATATCTGATATAAAATGACGTATGTATATGTAATGATAAAGCGATAAAATTGGTAAGAAACAAAAGCTTATGTCATTTTGGTTATGCCCTGCGGCTTTAAAGCTTGTTTTGAGCTGTATATACGAGGGCAGTTCGGAAACTTCTTAGCCTAGCACAAAAAGCGCGGTATAAACAAATCGACGAATAAAAGTGCGTGAAATTGCTAATATCATGGGCATCTCAAATGATCGAGTCCATTTAATTTTGCATGAAAAACTACAGATGAAAAAGCTTTCTGCAAGATGGGTGCCGCATTTATTAACAGTCGATCAAAAACGCATAAGAATGAACATTTCTCAAGCTTGTTTAGATCGCGTTAAGCGAAATAAAATGGATTTTAAGCGTCGTTTCATAACTGTTGATGAGGCATGGATCCACCACTATACTCCAGAGACAAAAGAACAATCCAAACAATGGACTGAAGCTGGAGGAAGTGCCCCAAAGAAGGCAAATACAATTCAATCGGCTGGTAAGGTTATGGCAATGGTTTTTTGGGACTTCAAAGGTATTTTATTGATTGACTATCTGCAAAAGGGTAAAACAATAAATTCAGAGTACTATTGCAACCTTTTGGATCAATTAAATGTACAAATTCGAGAAACACGTCCTGGCTTACAACACGAAAAAATAATTTTTCATCAAGACAACGCACCAGCGCACAAGAGTGTTTTAACAATGGCAAAAATCAACGAATTAAAGTACGAGTTGCTTGACAACCCACCTTATTCTCCTGATTTAGCTCCCAGTGACCTTTACTTGTTCCCAAATCTAAAAAAATTCCTTGCTGGCAAGCGTTTTACCTCAAATGAAGATGCAATTACAGTTGTAAACCACTATTTTGAAGACCTTGAGAAAAACTATTTTAATCAAGGGATAGAATTGCTAGAAAAGCGTTGGACTAAGTGTATTGAAGTTTTTAGGAGATTATATTGAAAAATAAAAATATTTTTGAAAAACTAACTATTCTCTTTCATTGATAGGCTAACAAGTTTCCGAACCGCCCTCGTATGTGTAAGTGACTCCAGAAATTTTTCAAAATAGCTGATATATAAACTTTAAAATCTTTTTGCGCGTGAGCTTTTTTATCGAATCACATTATTATTAAGTTTTTATCTAAAATTAGGTAAAAGATCATCAAAATATGATACAGAAATACAAGGTTGTAAAAAAGTCATAACCCCAGTATTCAGATATTTACATCGCTTTTGAGACAGAATAACGCTGATTTTTTCTAACCCCTGCATATACCCCCGTTAGCCTAATTTCTGATGGTGTAAAAATAGTTGGTTTTAGTTGTTGTACTAATACTAATATTAATTACTTACTTAGCTGGCCCGTTCCAGAACATTTGTTCTGTAGGCCGAACTAAGAAGAGATCTCCATTCCTCTCTATTAGTTGCTTCGCACTATGGAATACCGCGCCTTTTCATCTCATCATCCACTTGTTTGCGCCATCTATACCTTGGCCTGCCAATTCTGCGTGCACCGCCAAGCGGTCCGTATTTATACGCCTTTTTAGCGGGTTCATCATCGCTCATTCTTATGATATGGCTAGGTCAATCAATCGCAATCGCTGCATCTCTATACGTTTAACTATATTGATGTCGTTGTATAGCAGATACAGCTCGTGGTTCATGCGACGTCGATATTCACCGTCAACGCAGATTGGTCCGTAGATCTTTCGAACAATTTTTCTCTCAAACACACCAAGCACTACCTTATCTGCTTGCGCAAGTACCCATGCTTCGGAGCCATACATCAGCACGGGTAGTACCAGTGTTTTGTAGAGCGTTATTTGTGGCTTTGTTTTTAAACTGCTTACTTAAACCAAAGTAGCATCTGTTGGCCAAAACAATTCTTCTTTTTATTTCACAACTGATGTCGTTTGTTGTGTTTACGGAGGTGCCAAGGTAGACGAAGTCTTTTACTACCTCAATATTATAGGAACCAACTTCCACAGTCGGTCCGAGCTCAATGGACGCATTGCGCGTCGACACCATCAACTTGGTCTTCTCACCGTTTACCGCCAGACCCACTTTAGCAGATTCTCCTTCGACCTTTATAAAGGTATCAGTTACTTCTTTTACTGATCGGCCCATGATGTCTATATCATCAGCATAAGCAAGTAACATGTGACTATTGGTGTAAATTGTGCCATTTCTTTTGACATTTGCGTCTCGTATTACCTTTTCCAGCAAAATGTTGAATAGGTCACACAAAAGGCTGTATCTTTGTCTGAAACCTCTTTTGGTACAAAATTCTTCGGAGAGGTTCTTTCCAATTTTAACTGAGGACCTAGTATCAGTTAAAGTTATCTTACAAAGCCGGATGAGGTTTGCGGGGATACCTAATTCAGACATTGCATGGAATACCTTTCATCGGAGGGGGGTGTCGAATGCTGCTTTATAATCGACAAAAAGGTGATATGTGTCTCTTGGGTCTTCTCTAGGATTTGCCGCAGGGTAAATATCTGGTCAATGGTGGACTTGCCAGGTCTAAAGCCACATTGGTATGGTCCAATTATTTCGTTGACCATTGGCTTTAGTCGTTCGCACAATATCCCTGACACTATCTTGTGGCCAATAGGGAGAAGACTTATGCCCCTATAGTTGGAGCATACAGTCTTATCTCCTTTCTTGTGGACGGGACATAGGATGCTCAGGTTCCAATCGTCGGGTACGCGTTCTTCCGGCCAGATGGTGCTAACTAGCTGATGCATACACCCTATCAGCGAGTCGCCTCCGGTTTTAAACAGCTCGGCTGGTAGGCAATCAGCTCCTGCTGCCTTATTATTCTTCAGCCGGTTTATTGCTGTCTCTACGTCATCTTGCCCGGGTGGTATACATTCAATACCATCTTCTGGGATTGGGACTGCGGTATCTTCGTCGTCTTCGCTGCTATTGGATACCAACACATTTGAAAAATGTTCTTTCCATATCCTGAGCACACTATCTGTATCAGTTACCAAATTACCTTGCTGGTCTCTACAGGAGGATGTGCCTGTACCAAAGCCATCTGTTTGATGTTTCACTCTTCGATTGAATTTTCGCACTTCATTCTGGCTCCTGTACATCTCGATTTTTTCACACTCCCGCTTTTCCATTTCTCTCTTTTTCTTGCGGAAAAGACTTTTCTCCTCTCTCCTTTTCTCCCTGTATCTCTCTTGTGCGCTACGCGTTGCTACTGATTGTAGAATAGCCCTATATGCCGCATTTTTCTCTTCGGTGCCAGCACGACACTTCTGGTCATACCATGAATTCCTTTGTGGAGGTCTATGGAATCCAAGTATGGATTTTGCGGCTGTTTGCATGGAGTGGGCAATGCTTTGCCATTACGCTGATATGTTATCGGGACAAGGAGTGCTCGCGTTAAGCAATTGGGCTAGTTGAGTGAAATATGCTGTGTCTATCTGTTGTGTTTGCAGCCGTCTGCAGCCTATCGATGTCCAACTTCCGCGTTGTGTCTGTTCGTGCTTTATTTGCAACGTTTAGACGGGTACGTACCTTTGCTGCAACAAGGTAGTGGTCCGAATCAATGTTTGCGCCTCGGAACGATCGTACATCCAACACGCTGGATGAATGTCTTCCATCTAAGATATTTTGGCATTAAAATCGCCTAGAATGATTTTAATGTCATGGGCAGGGCAACGGTCATATGTTTCTTCTAAGCGCTCGTAAAATATATCTTTGGTATGTTCATCCTTTTCTTCAGTGGGAGCATGAGCGCAAATAAAGCTGATGTTGAAGAATTTAGCTTTTATTCGAATTGCAGCAAGTCTTTCATTCACTGGGGTGAAGCTGGATACCAGATGTTTTAGTCTCCGACTAACTACGAATCCGCAACCAAACTCATGCTTTACGTCATGGCAGCTATAATACAGTGCGTCACCTTTAGGTGTTGTTGTGACGCATTTCCCAATCCATCGTATTTCCTGTATGGCAGTAATATCGGCCTTGTACTTTTCAAGTACGTCTGCCAATGCGAAGACTGCACCTTCTCTATAAAGAGTGCGAACATTCCCGGTGCAGATTCGCAGATCATAGTCCTTAAAACGTTTGCGGGGTTCGTTAACTTTAGAGGGGTTTGCTTTTCCTTTCTTTCGTTTTTTCATAGTAGGCTGTTTTTTCTAGGGGAGGGTTACTAGCCCGACGCCCAAACCGAAGTTTTTAACGTTCTTATGGGTGAAAGCGCGGCACATGTTAGCTCACCACCTTTAACGGATGTTAAAGGCAGTTCCCCAGGTGACACCACGGGGAGGTCAGTGTCCACTTGAGATGAGAGAGGGACCAAGATAAATCCTGGGCTTTGCCATGTTAAAACCGGTCAGGACCGTTCCTTGGTATCTTCCATCCCCTACGTCACCCTCAGTATTCACATATGTATTTACATCGCCTTTGAGACATACCATCTCGGATTTTTTCTAACCCCGAATTGATGACACGACACCCAAGTTATGCCCGTCATGTGGATTGGGACACACGACACGCTGCATTTGTTTAGCCGCAATGCTAATCCCACTCGCCTATCTCCTGATTTTTTATGGAAGCAAACAGTCCAGGTTGCAGAATTTTTGGGTCTAAATACAGGGAAATCATAATTCTAATACTAATACTAATACTAATACTAATACTAATACTAATACTAATACTAATACTAATACTAATACTAATACTAATACTAATACTAATACTAATACTAATACTAATACTAATACTAATACTAATACTAATACTAATACTAATACTAATACTAATACTAATACTAATACTAATACTAATACTAATACTAATACTAATACTAATACTAATACTAATACTAATACTAATACTAATACTAATACTAATACTAATACTAATACTAATACTAATACTAATACTAATACTAATACTAATACTAATACTAATACTAATACTAATACTAATACTAATACTAATACTAATACTAATACTAATACTAATACTAATACTAATACTAATACTAATACTAATACTAATACTAATACTAATACTAATACTAATACTAATACTAATACTAATACTAATACTAATACTAATACTAATACTAATACTAATACTAATACTAATACTAATACTAATACTAATACTAATACTAATACTAATACTAATACTAATACTAATACTAATACTAATACTAATACTAATACTAATACTAATACTAATACTAATACTAATACTAATACTAATACTAATACTAATACTAATACTAATACTAATACTAATACTAATACTAATACTAATACTAATACTAATACTAATACTAATACTAATACTAATACTAATACTAATACTAATACTAATACTAATACTAATACTAATACTAATACTAATACTAATACTAATACTAATACTAATACTAATACTAATACTAATACTAATACTAATACTAATACTAATACTAATACTAATACTAATACTAATACTAATACTAATACTAATACTAATACTAATACTAATACTAATACTAATACTAATACTAATACTAATACTAATACTAATACTAATACTAATACTAATACTAATACTAATACTAATACTAATACTAATACTAATACTAATACTAATACTAATACTAATACTAATACTAATACTAATACTAATACTAATACTAATACTAATACTAATACTAATACTAATACTAATACTAATACTAATACTAATACTAATACTAATACTAATACTAATACTAATACTAATACTAATACTAATACTAATACTAATACTAATACTAATACTAATACTAATACTAATACTAATACTAATACTAATACTAATACTAATACTAATACTAATACTAATACTAATACTAATACTAATACTAATACTAATACTAATACTAATACTAATACTAATACTAATACTAATACTAATACTAATACTAATACTAATACTAATACTAATACTAATACTAATACTAATACTAATACTAATACTAATACTAATACTAATACTTTTACTTTAAAAAATATTCACACCGGAAGTATGAGTAATTGTTCCATATTAGACATTCATTTAAATCTGAACCTTTTCCTCTAAGACTGACACATTTATAGTGGTTATATTAAAAAATGTTTCAAATTGGATTATGTTTCAAGTTCAAAACCACCAACCACCCTTTTTCATGGTACAAAATAATGATTGCAACCGATTTGATTGATCACCCCATGCCGATGACTACCCGCATTAATCTATGAAATCATTTAAATTAAAATAGAGTTGGTTGTGAAATCTTTGTGTTGCCTTTGCTACCATTTGAATGAAAAGAGTTCCTTCGGCGGACTTATAAAAATATTTATAACAAATTGAAGAAAAACAGATTCCTCTTTGTTTGTTTTCGTACTTCGTAACTTATTAGACTATTAATAATGTTCGCTGCAATATTCAACATCTTAATTGGCTTATAAATCCCATTGACCTCATAAATCTATCAAATTATATTTGTGGATAAACTGACAGATTCGAATAAATATGAATTCCGTTTTAGACATTTTTGATTTTTCTTTTTCTTTCTTTCATTGATTGATTGGTATGTCTTCTCCAAATTGCTCCATGTGGAAAGTGGAAAGAATAGCAGTTAAGCATTTGCTGATTGTGGTGGTAGTCTTAGAGGGTGGTATATCGAGCAAAAATATCAAATATCGCTCATTTACTCAAAGAGTGGCATAACTCAAAAAACTAATTTTCTGAGATAGCAATTTCTGTTTTTTCTACGACTTTAACTTTGTCTTATGTCAAATTTTCATGCTCATATCTCTTTAACTCAACGAGTTACAGCTAATTTACTACGGGTTTGGCCTTATTCAGGAAAAATGTTTTACTTCAAACCATGATTGATCTTGCGCAAAAATTTAGCACTGATATCTGGCTAGCTGTTTGCAAAATATGGCCCAAGTAGTTATTTTATTTTTTGTGTAATAATCTTTTTAAATTGGAAAGTCAAATTTCAATCTCCAACTTAAACGTGTTTTTCTGGAAAACGGATTTCTTGAGATGTGTCACTCATTTACTCAAAGAGCGATATGTATGAATGTAGATAACAATTAATTTTTTGTTCGTTAATGTCGTTGAGGTTACGAAGTTTTTCGGTAATTTGCGCCCTTACGGCAAAGAAGTAGAAAACACTCAGTATTACGATATATGTAAGTCGCCAATATGAAAATATTTTAATTCTTACCCTACACTGCATACTCGTCGAAAAATCGATATCAGCAAATCTCTGAGACAATTCAGCAAATTGTCTGTAAACATATCATATTTTGATATTCCAGCACTGTTTTTGTAATTTATAACGGTATTTAATAAAACAAAACAGAAGAAGTTGACATTTACGTATGATCTCTTAAAAACTTTAAAAACATCAGTAAGGTTGTGACTTCTTATAAGGCAGGTAACTCAAAATTGAAACGATAAAATGATTTTTTTCGAAATGGAAGTTTTAGTACAAGTTTTTCTAAGTACTTTTACATAAAAATTTTTACACATTATTTGCATAAAATGTGCTGGAAATCGCATTTTTTATAACACTTTTTGGAGATTTTTTTTCAAGTCCTAAAAATTGAATTTGAGTTTTACTAACTTCGCCATCCTACGCCACTCTCCAAGAAGAATAATTTTTGAAGAATGTTCGAAATAGTGTCAGTTTTACAAAAAATTTGGTTCCAGCTGCATATACTAACGATGCCTCTGGTCGTTGTAGTGAATATGCCGTATTACTGTATTCTTAGTTTCTTCTTTGTTTTGTGTTTTAATTGTTTGTTTTGGTTTCTTTCTTTTTGTTTTGGGATCTACTTATGAGTGTAATTTTTTACATTTGTATATTTTTGATATATGTATGATGCTACATATAATATGAAAAACAAGTAAAAATGTAAAGTTCGGCCGCACCGAACTGTATTATATCCCCTACCATGAAATATTCTGACCTCAAATGGAATAATTTGTTTCCTTTTCTGTCCTCGATACCAGTCGGAGACGTTTTTTGACCACTAAGAACTCCAAAGAGCAAATTACAACAATTCGAACCGAAAATGTAGATAAAAACCTCAAAATAACTGAAATGAGGAGGTAGCGTAATATGAGGGCTATACCGAAACCTGGACCTAAGACCACAGTTTTTGGCGCAGAAGGTTTTTGATCATTGAGAACTCCAAATGGAAAATTACAACAAATTCGGGCCGAAAATGTAGATAAAGGCTTCAAAATACCTGAAATCGGGAGGTATCGTAATATGAGAGCTATACCGAAACCTGGACCTAAGGCCACAATTTTTGGCGCATAAGGTTTTTGACCATTGGGAACCCCAAATACCAAAGTACAGCCAATTAGGGCCGAAAATGTAGATAAAAGCTTGAAAATACCTAAAATCGGGTGGTACCGCTACATGGGGGCTATAGGAAAAACTGGACCCATATTATTGATTTTTTGGCTAAAGTCTTTTTTACTTATTTTTAGCATATACTGACAAAATCAGATTGATCTGACTATTATAAATATTTTTGTCGCACCTTCCCATATAAGTGGGACCACTGTGCACTGTACTAGCAATTTATTATAGTCGACCAGCTATCAAGATTGCCGACAGCGATGTATCGTTAGCCTGTGACATAACGAAAAGAAGCAAACGAAGTAAGGGTTGTTTTCCAAAAACAAAATTTAATGGGTTCTGTGAGAACTATCCAAAATAAAGTTTAAAATGTATCCGCGAACAGGTATGTTCGCTTCCTGTTCTTAAGCCTAAATGTTTGAACTTTTGTGGGGATGTACTGGAAGAAGTGTCCATCTTCGATTGTTTGAAGAACGATGTGCAAAGTTTATACCAAATCGTGGACTTAAGAGCCATAAGTTATGGCCTGAAGGTTTTTACAGCTTTAAGGTAATTATCTCAGGAAGTATGGAATAACTCCCGGAAAAAATATAGTGTCGTAATATGAGCCGCGAGGACCACCTACTGTAAAAATGTATAAAACATTTGAAAAAAATTGGATACTTTGTGTGAGAGGTACTCGAAGGAGTTGACCGATATAGTCTGTATCGAAACATGATTTAACCGTGAAGGAAATATTGCGGTGCTCAAAGATTGGACTAATGTTAGTCAATCCTTTTGATAGTTATCGTGCCTATAAGGCTCTTTAGCAGATCACCGTGCATTGTTAGGGAAGCTTGGAATTGCGACCGAAAAAACTAATACTGCAATTAAGAAAAAAACTAAATTTTGTGAGGGAGGTACCCGAAGATGTTTTCCAATGAGCCTTCCAGTTATCCAGTTGGAAGACATTTTACGATGTAAAAACATTCGACCAAATCGTATCTCAATTCATAAGTTTTAGTGTTCATTAGCCACTTGAGTTGATGCCGGCAGGGTTATTTAGAGTTTTTGAGAAATTATATCAGGAAGTATTGACAACTTGCTCCCGAAAAAAGTGTACCGTCATGAAAAGGGTCACTAGCACAACCTGCTGCAAATAAATCATACCGATCCGACATGTGCCAAAAATTTTGAAAGGAGTCCTATGGTCTGGGGGAGTATTAAGACATGCACAGTGTGGACGCAACCGGTTACTCACTTCGAGAGTTATAGCGCGCACCATTTTAGCGAAGAATTTTTAGCTTTTGGGTCATATTCGACCTTGATGATATGTCTTCAGTCAAATCTAATGAGAATTTTTTTCGTAGAACATTTCAACCTTCTAACTCGCTTCCATCCATGTCCTTTTCGTCCTTTATTTCAAGAACCGCTGAACCTTCGACAGAAATCTTGGTGAAAGCGTAAAGTACCTTACGGGATACTGTTGTTGAAGTGTATATTACTCAACATAATTTGCGCCGTTTCCAGGGAAAAATGACACTATCTGCAGGTGTTCATCAATCCGCATAAGTCATATGTTCTGCTGTTAGATGAGCACAAACTAACGAAGATTCAACGATTGTTATACTTGTCACACACAGTGCCGACTGGCGGACGTACTGGAGTACTGAATCAAAGTTCGCTGAAATCGGAGCAAATTTTTGTGGAAACTGGCCAAATAGAACCTTGTGGAGGAATGACTTGGACTAGAGATGGTGCATATATTGTCATCATGGCAATGTATCTGCGTCCGCAAGCAGACTTCAATCCTGCCGATATCCGCGAAGTCGTTAATCTGAGCTCTGCCGCTGAAGTAATGTGATCTCAAAGTAAAAATCAAGAATGGGAAGGAGGATGTGCTCAACATCAATTCCTCAACAGCTGCTTAATCCTAGACCTGTGCCCTACCTTTGAGTCGATAAGGCCTAATGCTCTTGGAGGTTCATTCAATAAATATTTTCTGTGAACGGCTGGAATATTGCTAGACTTCCAAGAACCACTGAATTTGAGTCTGATCATTAAGCAGTGGAGATGTACCTGGTGGGCACCGGCCAAAAGGATATTCTACTATTTCAAGACAGAAACGGCACTGTCTGCAGATGTTTATCAATCAGCATAAGCCAGATGATCTGCTGTTAGCTGAGAACAAACTCCCATCGATTCTCAATCGACGGGTATACATGCTACACACAGTGCAGTCATTGTCCCACTGTTGCAAACATTTTGCCACCGTTGAAAATGTTATGTTGGCTTGGAAAACGAAAGCGGAAATTCAGCGTGCAAGGCGGGAGTGCTTATCATTGCACTACTGTGGCATTTCTCTGAGCGCTGCCGCTGAAACAAATATTGGATCTCAACACAAAACATCAAGACTGGGGAGGTGGCACAATATGAAACACGAGAGGACTTGCTTTCATCAATTGCTCAACAACTGCCAAACTTTGACATGTGTCCTACCTTTGCACAGTGGATCCACTTGTATGGAGAAAGTGGCCCCTTTCCCCGTTGGAGAGGTATACGGGAAGAATTGTTTTATGCTGTTAATACAAAATGACATGAACAAAGGTCCCGATTATCTTATGAAGCAAAAATAGGCTTGGGGAAACAAAACAACATAAAATGCAACCAATTTGGCGGATTAAAAAAGTCAACATTTTTGTCTGAAAAGTGGTAAAATTTTTTAATATAGATCTTATAGCGTTATTTGTGAAAGGCACGTGCCGCCAACGTAAGACAAATTTGGAAGAAGATTTTTTCATCTTGCCACTGATACCAATTATGTTAATGTACGTGGTCAGATAACAGAGTTATACGCTAATATATCCATAGGAACCATATTCTACACGCAAAAAAAAACGGCCTCTCTAACCCTTTCGACCCCAACGTTGCTTATAAGCAACTTCGATTTTTAGCATGGTTTAATTTGAAACTGATGGGATTTTCTCATCAAAACTCGCATTGGTTTGGTTAATTGAAGTTCTGAGAATAAAAAACAACAGCAAAAATATCAGTTATGTGACGATTGACCTATGTATTATGCATTATTCACTATGAAGTCTAGCAAATCGCGCGCTCCAAAAAAGTAGTGCATAAAGTAAAGTTTAAAAAAAATATTTATAAATAATAATTTTAAAAAACAAATACGCATTGTTATTACTGACAGGTATAGTTATAAAACAAAAATTACATTTTGAAAAAATGTGGCATTGTTCCTTTACAATATTTTTTTCTTTTTTGAAGTTGATTATAAGAAACTTTGGTCCACGGTGATAGTGAAAACCATTGAAATCGAAAATATGAACAAACCACCTAAACGGTTCTGGAAACATATATACAAGCCATTCTGGAGTTCGACTGAAACAAGTCCTCTGATGAAGAGTGCGAAGATGAAGAAGAAGAGTTTATGTAGAATGGTTTGAACGAAATTTTGGAGAGAGGTGAAGAAATAGAGATCAATTTGCTAGAAGATAGCACCATTGAACTACGTGTTGTAAAGTATCCAGAGAGAGTCGAGCGTCATGTTCCAGTTCCAAGCGCCGTAAAGTTACTTACGACCTGCCAAATTCGTCATTGGGTGGTATGGGAGAAAAAGGTCGACGTCGTTTTAGCAAGACAGGAACGCCTGTGTCAAAGTGTGGTGTTCATCTATGTTCAAATACAAGTAAAATTTGTTTTCTTGCCTATCATACTAAGGTATTATTGATATAATATAATATATTATATCAAAAATGATTCTTAAACAATAAATAACAAGCAATTTGTATGTTCTTATAAACTTGTTGTAATTTATTAATGCCATGAAATACTACCTCAACGGCCCAAAGTTGCTTATAAGCAACTTCCAATATCTGGTTCCCCAATCATTCCCGAAGTTTCAAATCTTCAAAAATCCTTAATTTGGAGCTAACAAGCATTGCTATCACAAAAAAATAATTTTTAGACATTCGGTTCTGTTTGGGTCTGCAAACAAATATTTGTTTGGGTGGATACAAATCTGTTTGTATCCAATAGCAGCGAAGACGACGAAGATACCACAGTCCCAATCCCAGAAGATGGTATTGAATGTATACCGCCCAGCCAAGATGAGGTAAAGACAGCAATAAATCGGCTGAAGAATAATAAGGCAGCAGGGGCCGATGGCTTACCAGCCGAGCTGTTCAAAACCGGAGGCGACACGCTGATAAGGTGTATTCATCAGCTAGTTAGCACCATCTGGCAGGAAGAACGAGTACCCGACGATTGGAACCTGAGTATCCTGTGCCCCGTCCACAAGAAGGGAGATAAGACTGTATGCTCTAACTATAGGGGCATAAGTCTACTCCCTATTGCCTACAAGATCGTGTCAGGGATATTGTGCGAACGACTAAAGCCAATGGTCAACGAGATTATTGGACCATACCAATGCGGCTTTAGACCTGGCAAGTCCACCATTGACCAGATATTTACCCTGCGGCAAATCCTGGAGAAGACCCAAGAGATGCAGATCGACACCTACCACCTTTTTGTCGATTATAAAGCAGCCTTCGACAGTCCGCTGCGCTCAAAGGTATTCCAAGCCATGTCTGAATTTGGTATTCCCGCAAAGCTCATCCGGCTTTGTAAAATGACTTTAACTGACACGAGGTCCTCAGTTAAAATAGGAAAGAACCTCTCCGAAGAGTTTGGTACCAAAAGAGGTTTCAGACAAGGAGACAGCCTTTCGTGTGACCTCTTCAACATCCTGCTAGAAAAGGTTATACGAGAGGCAAACGTCAAAAGAAGTGGCACAATCTACACCAACAGTCACATGTTACTTGCTTATGCTGATGATATAGACATCATGGGTCGATCAGTAAAAGAAGTAACTGATACCTTTATAAAGGTCGAAGGAGAATCTGCTAAAGTGGGTCTGGCGGTAAACGGTGAGAAGACCAAGTTGATGGTGTCGACGCGCAATGCGTCCATTGAGCTCGGACCGACTGTGGAAGTTGGTTCCTATAATATTGAGGTAGTAAAAGACTTCGTCTACCTCGGCACCTCCGTCAACACAACAAACGACATCAGTTGTGAAATAAAAAGAAGAATTGTATTGGCCAACAGATGCTACTTTGGATTAAGTAAGCAGTTTAAAAACAAAGCCACATCTCGTCAAACAAAAATAACGCTCTACAAAACACTGATACTACCCGTGCTGATGTATGGCTCCGAAGCCTGGGTACTTGCGCAAGCAGACATGGCAGTGCTTGGTGTGTTTGAGAGAAAAATTCTTCGAAAGATCTACGGACCAATCTGCGTTGACGGTGAATATCGACGTCGCATGAACCACGAGCTGTATCTGCTATACAACGACATCAATATTGTTAAACGTATCGAGATGCAGCGATTGCGTTGGCTAGGCCATATCATAAGAATGAGCGATGATGAACCCGCTAAAAAGGCGTATGAATACATGCCACATGGCGGTGCACGCAGAATTGGCAGGCCAAGGAATAGATGGCGCAAACAAGTGGATGATGAGATGACAAGGCGCGGTATTCCAGTGTGCAAAGCAACAAATAGAGAGGAATGGAGATCTCTTCTTAGTTCGGCCTATAGAACAAATGTTCTGTAATGGGCCAGCTAAGTAAGTAAGTAAGTAGAAACAAATATATGTTTGTGTGCAAACATATATATGTTTGGGTGCAAACACGCTTACTGAGAGCAAGGGAGCGTAAAATTCAATGTAAAACACTTTAAAATGTGTGCTCACTTGCTCTCAGTAAGAACTCACTGGCTATCTCTATAGTATACACACAAATGTTGTGATTTTTTATTGAAAGGCAAAAGAACAACAAACACATAGGTACATACAAAATTCCAAGGAAATACATAACACACTTAGTTGAACGCTTCTCCTTAGTTGTGAAATAAAACAAACTGTCCTCATAGTTGAAATCATCAGCGGAGAATCGGCGTCTAGAATCAAATGATTATGTAATGTAATAAATAAATATGGATATGCCATATTTCAAATATACATAAGTATGTATGTAATTACCAATATTAAATGCGATTTCTTCTTTGTCCAATAAAATAATTCCATTCAACTTTCCGATTCAATTATAAAATGTATTGGGCATTTAATTTACTAAAAAGCTCAATTTCATTAAGAAAACACAAAACACTGATTTATTCACTCACTTTACCGTCTTGACGCTACGCTGGCAACTAAAACACTGAAGAAAGAAAAAAAATATAATTCATATCATCTCCTCTTTTTTCTTGTCTGCTAACACTGTGCCACAAATTGGAACTCAAGGTCTGTGCGGTGGAAAATTCCTTTTGGAGATGAAAGCCTTTAGTGAGTATATTAAGAACCCAAAAGGAAATTTTCTTCAGTCAAATCGAATGGCGAATCTTTTTGTAGAACATTTCATTCTTCTAACTCAATTCCTTGCATGTCCTATTCGTCCTATATTTCTTGAACCGTAGTAAAAGTACCACAAGATGAGATTTTTCAGCATCCAAATATCCTACAAAAATATTGCTCAGAGAATTTTAGGTAAGGTCCTCATTGACAACTAATCGATATTGTCACGTTTTCATTGTCCTTTTTGACATTTATCCGGTTTTTGTTCAGAAAAAAACTATGTTTTGTTTTTCTGTATATTCGTTATTAGTTATGTATTGGTAGGTAAACATACCTATTGGTTATCGCTTATATTGACATCTGGGATGTATCTGAAATATTTACCATATATAGCTCCCGATATGCTGAACACGTTAATGACAAATTTTCTTGGAGAATAGATCCGGTTATCTAATATTTTGAACCGGATATAGCGATATAAAACCCGGATTTTGTACCGATTTTAAGTAACCGATTAAGCTTATATGTATACCATTAGAAAGCTAATAAAATTGCCAATCGGGGAAAATAAATTTTTTGACAGCATCTTACCTGAGTTCGGTGCTAAAACAAAAAACCCGTATTCTTGAACCGTTTTTAAGGAAAAAAAATCACAGCGCGTAAATATGAAGATAAAAGCTTGGTGGGTGAAATATTCTTTTTGCCGATGAAAGCCGATGAAGTTAATATTATGAACCCGGAAGGACAGTTATGTCATAGGTCAAACTTCTGAGTTATGGCGTGATGCATACATTCTTGATGAACTTTAAGAGCACGACAATAAACCCGTAACATAAATTCCATTTCGCTATAACTCAGAAGTTTGACCTATGGCATAACTGTCCTTCCGGGTTCATAATATTAACTTCATCGGCTTTCATCGGCAAAAAGAATATTTCACCCATCAAGCTTTTATCTTCATATTTACGCGCTGTGATTTTTTTTCCTTAAAAACGGTTCAAGAATACGGGTTTTTTGTTTTAGCACCGAACTCAGGTAAGATGCTGTCAAAAAATTTATTTTCCCCGATTGGCAATTTTATTAGCTTCCTAATGGTATACATATAAGCTTAATCGGTTACTTAAAATCGGTACAAAATCCGGGTTTTATATCGCTATATCCGGTTCAAAATATTAGATAACCGGATCTATTCTCCAAGAAAATTTGTCATTAACGTGTTCAGCATATCGGGAGCTATATATGGTAAATATTTCAGATACATCCCAGATGTCAATATAAGCGATAACCAATAGGTATGTTTACCTACCAATACATAACTAATAACGAATATACAGAAAAACAAAACATAGTTTTTTTTCTGAACAAAAACCGGATAAATGTCAAAAAGGACAATGAAAACGTGACAATATCGATTAGTTGTCAATGAGGACCTTACCTAAAATTCTCTGAGCAACATTTTTGTGGAATATTTGGATGCTGTAAAATCTCATCTTGTGGTACTTTTACTACGGTTCAAGAAAGAAAGGACGAAAATGACATGAAAAGAATTGAGTTAGAAGAATGAAATGTTCTACAAAAAGATTTGCCATTCGATTTGACTGAAGACTGTAATCTCAAAACGAAGCTGCAGTAACGGCAAACAGAGATATAAAACTATTTTCTCAAGCACAATAAGCGAAAATTCAAAAAATTCATCGCGCGATATCTCAGAAACTTGACCTATGGGGAAAATTTCCTTTTGGGTTCTTAATATACTCACTAAGGGCTTTCATCTCCAAAACGAATTTTCCACCGCACAGAAACCTTGTTGGTTAACAACAACAAAACAAGAAACACACGAGTTTGACGCATACATGCCACCAAAGCCCCCTTCTTCGCTTCTACGTCTTCTATTATAAAATACACACAACTCTTTATTATAAAACAGCATTCCACAGCCGCGAGAGCACTGTTATTACTCTCGTACCTCTCTCCACACACGAAAAAAATGTTCTAACATAAAAAATATGTTTTACCCAAACATATCAAATTGAGATATATTACAAAATGTTGCAAACATATAGTTGTTTGGACCCAAACCTATTATGTTTGGATCCAATCATATATTTGTTTGCAACCGGTCCCAAACATATATTTGTTTGGATCCAAACATATTTCTAACATAAATTTTTCTGCGTTTAGGGCAGCTTTAGTCAGCAACCCACCATTTATAGTCTGGCACTAGTTGGCAGCTGATTGTAATACCGAATAATCTTAAACCCATGACCTACTTTGGAAAATTATTCCCGAGGTGGGCACTGGTGGGCATCATGACTAAAACCTTAGGTCAAATTTAAGTATATGATCGAATTGGCATAACAAATATACTAAGAAAATATGCAGCTAACTGGAATTCCACAACACGTTAAAACACTATTTTTAATGATAATTAAGCTACAGTCGACTCCGCTTTACTGTAAGTCGCTTTACTGGAAAATATCGGATAAATGAAATCGAGTTCCAGCACCGTTCGATTTTTAGGTCATTTTCTCACTATTTACTCCGCATTAGTGAAACTCCGCATAACTGCAAATATCGGATAACTGAAATGCCATTAAAGTCAATTAATGCACTTGCCATTGAAATCACTCCGCTTTACTGAAATAAAAGACTATTTTTCAATAAATCGATAATGTCATCTAATGTAATTTTACTCAAAAATTTTATGAATTGTTACTGGATGATGTTCGTTTACTCTACAGTACAATTCAAAAGACCTTAGTCGACTGCAAGAAGATGCTGGATTTGTACAAATTGTTTAGTAAACGAACACACCAATATTTACAATTTCACAAACTCTTTAGAAGAAAAGTAAATGACGGATCGCGATTCGTAATTGTACTTGGATGTTCGGAACAGAAACAAATCAAAAGAATGTATTGTTCAAATTATTTCAATAAATTGAAATGCGCCAGGTTAATATAGAAGAAAATTATAAAACAAGGTCGAGGTTTCCTAGAAAATAAATTTGTGAATATTTTAAGTGTTTTCCCGCGGCAATATGACAAATTAAATCCAATGCAGAGGATGAAAACAGAAATGTGTTAATGAATAGACAAAGCTTCAAATAAAAAGATTAACTGGGCCATTTTTGTTGCAGTAAGCCATTGATGTTGAAAAAGAAGATCAATGTGGATTTTAATCCATCGAATGTTTGGCTCGAAAGGTGGAAGCTGCGAGAGAATATTAGCTGTGTCTGGTTACCCTAAAATTTGTAACAATTTGTACCAATTGTTGCTGGAAGTCGTCTGTTAACACAAAAAACCAGCAAAAGAGAGCGATTCGAGAGAGACATTTTGACAGTTCTTTCACTGAGAGCTTGCAAATTTTTGCTGGAAAAATTTCTTCTAGCAAGCACTTGCAAGCTCTTCTTCTTCCTGAAAACAATCAATCAGCCGTTTTTATTTTTTTTTTGTTGATTTATGTTTGTGAACATTAAAAACAATTTTATTGTGGAAATAACATAGTCTAATTGTTTTATGGAGAACAAATTTGTAAAGTGGAAAAATACTTTTTTGTTTAATTTTCTTTTTTATTTTTAATAAAATACAACGTATTTGCTTCCTTTGTTGGCGGACAAATTGTTCTGTTTTGGCAAGTCAGCTGATTGCTTGCTGGTTTTTGCTGGGAAGGTGTCTGTTTACTTTTTACAATTTTCTAGCAAAAGAGAATAAAAACCCCTTACTCTCTGAGAAAGTTCTTGCTGGACAATTCTTGCTGGGAAAGTAACCAGACAGACTTATTTATTTCATAAACTTTAATGGTAGAAAAGTTATACTGATACAGGCGAAGCTAAAGAGTTGCTAGACAAAACTCTTCCAAATATATAACAGACGATTCGAATATTCTGCAGATTAACGCATATGTCTACTCAGCATTATTCTGCAAACGATGTCGAAAGATCGAGTCATACTATTTTCATAACGAATTAAATTTGTTATCATTTTGATTATTTCAATATATTTATTTATCCTTTAATTTATTTATTTTTATACTATGGATTGGATGACTGGAAAAAATTGCACTTATCCGAAGATCGGATTACTGGAAAAAATTGTACTTATGCGAAGTTCGGATTACTGAAAAAAAAATTTCCAGTTATCCGAACTCCGCTTAAGCGCAAACTTCGGATAACTGAAACGAACATGCTGATTTTTTGTCGTTTTAGTAAAGCGGAGTCGACTGTATTACCCCCTCCTTGAAAATCCACTATAATATTTTGCTATACGTATTAGTTTCGCGATATTTTTAATATATTTACTTGGACATAAAATATAGGTTGTACTCACAACAAAAAATAGTAGTCAAATGTTCCGACTTTTGAAGCTCTTCTTAAGAAGATTGCGGTCGAATGAAACAAAAACTAATATATTGTTAAAAAGGTCCATGTCATAGCTGTCAGAGTTGCCAGATGTTGTACCAAAATTTTGACATTCATTTTTGTTATTTTTGGCCAGTGAGTGGATCCACTGTGCTTTGTGCCGATAAGTCGGACTAGTGCTGGACTTCCTGGAATTTGAGTCTGATCACCGAGAAGTGGAGATGATATTCAACACGACGAGGAAGCGGTCCTTTATAATTTTGATAGAATCAGGATATGCCGATACAAAACAAACAACAAGAAGAAGTTTCTTTGGATATCTTCCATCTAGCATCCTAATACATGCGGAACATCCTACTGCCATGCGGAATATCATCCTATCCTCAAAGTGGGCATCAGGAACCTCAGTGTAATAATCAGGCAACTGATTAATATACGGGAAAAAGAGAAATCATTTTCATTACTAATTTTTAATTAAAATGACGTAAGACTTCTTGGACAATTTCCCTTAGTTTTAGCCCGAAAATGGACCATACTGGGTACATCGCAACAAACCTTCAAAATAGTTGTTTAATGCAGTTTAAGGTCTGTTCGACGATCCTTAGAAATTTTCACTGACGGTATTCCTTGTGTTTAGAGCGGTATTATGTTTTTCGGGTGCAAGTCCATATTTCCTGAAAAAAAACTGAAAATTATACTGTGACGCACTGAAATGACTGGTGGGCGCAATATCCTTTAAAGGGAATGACTCCCAAAATAAGATCTACTTCCAAAATGAACTATGTCGTTCGGACCCTTTCTTCAGGTACCTCCTCCGTAGCATTTGTGATCAATGATAAAATCCATATTTTGAAATCATACGTCCGAAACTTGCTACACAATTCTGAAAATCTCCTAATACATAGCTTTGGGTTAAAGGATTTTGGTTGTGTTGCCGCTATTCGATCTGTCCATAGATTAAAGTTTCAGTTCGCACTGCCTCAGGGTATATTCCAGTCCTCAAAGCCTACTGATACCAGTTGAGAGTTTGACGAATCTGAATCTGTTTCCGATCAGTTTTTTATTTAGTTTGTCGTTATAAAGTCCTTTGCCGAAGAAGAAAAAATTAACAATTCTAGAAATGTGCATCCATTCAAAGTACTTCCCAAAATACAATTCAAAGAGATATCGACAGAAAAATCCCTGAAGATGAAATTCAATGTATTTTCCAAATATTGGAAATAATACGCAATAAATTAAATATAAACATTGATCATAATCTCAATAATCTTGATTTTATAAACATTCGAAAGGTCGAACAAAACATAAAACTATGACAGAAAAATCCTTTTTACAATAGACATTTACTAATTAGTAGGAAGAGATTAGTTTAAAATAATCTCAACGGACGACACTGCGGTGGAATAGAATTTATATCATAAAAAATGGTTGATATAGTTTTTTTTGCAAAATTAAAACATAATAAAGAATTTTGTAATTGTTATGATGTTCAAAATAGTTCATTACAGAAACGTGTTAGAGACTATATACTTAGTGCTCTTATCAAAAATGTCAAAAACAAAAAATAGCAAGAAATTTTTTTGTTCTTTATAAGCCAAAGTATTGGACGTAATATGCTACAAAAGTTCAATAAATACAAATAAACATCTTGTTCTGAACTCAGTAACACTTACAGTCATCCTAAAATTACGACTAAACGCTTAAACAACACCTTAAAACTTAACAACAACTATGCAGACAATTGCTCAAAAAGCCTAAAGTGTTCATTATTTTTATACTTTTAAATATGTTGGACAATAAGTATACAAATGTAGTTAAATAATTCTCTGTAATAATTACTCCAAATACTGTACATATTTCTTGAAAAATTTAAACCAGTTTAACCTGGCTACGTCGGTGCCTCGGGCAGTCCATCAAAGAAGTTATGAACAACGACACAATGATTATGGAAAAGTGGATATCGGATAACACATAGAAAGCAGTCCTAAGCAACGTTGTATAGCTCTTTCTACAACCAATACATATTCAGCGATAGTGCTCATGTTGACGACATTGCGGAATGATTCTGTTTTGAAACTAGTATTTTAAGGGGCATTTTTATTCACAAAAACCCACCATTTAATACAATCAAACATTTGAAACCCATATTTTTAAACCACTGTGCACCCTGTCAAAATATCTTTAAGTGACACATTTGTAGCATCTCCCGCTCACTGAATGAACTCGGCACACTTCAATTGCAATTGTATTTTATTTGTTTTTCCTTTTCATACTCAATGGGGTGTTGACGTATGCCCACCCGTGATGCGTGCATAACGTTGCATACATTTGCCTGTCCGTCCGTCTGTATGTATGCACGTCCAGAGAATCTCATTATTTTTCAATGAATATTCCATTCAACATAAATACGACAGATGATGGCAGCAGTAGTAGTAGTGGGTAGCTAGCGAATGGTGAAGCGATTCCAACGAGTGTATCACTATCTAGTGGTCGCTTATATTTGGCTATCTTCAAAAGATCTTCTTTGTAAATTATGCCACCAGAAATTGGACATGCATTGTGTATGGAATAGTATTAACTACAGCAGCAGCAACAGCTAACGAGTTGCATGATGAACGGTGGTTGGTGGTGATGGTGGAACAAAAACAAAAAATTCAACAAATGGACATAAAAGGTGAATACAATTTGCTTTTATTATTTTTAATGAAAACAATACCATGCAAATTGGCGAAAAAGCGAACTTTGTCGACAAATGCCACCACCAACCAACCTAGCCTGGCACGTTACATGTCCATCCATTTAGTTAGGTTGCCAGTGCGTGATTGCTGGTCGCTGATTCGCTTTGATGTTGTTGGAGATTTGTACCGCTTGGCATTTGTATTTTGTGTTTTACATTTTATTTCAATTTCATTACAGAGCGTTGAGGGTGTTGAATAAATTAAATAAATAAAATACAATTATGTTAAAAGTGTGTGCTTTACATTCCGACGACTAATTTACAAAATGACTGTGGCAAATTACATGTCTTTGATATTTTTGTAATTATTCACAGATTTGCGGTAAGAGTTCTTTGGAAGTCATACACAAATCTAGAGGTAACAGATGTCCTTAGATGATGCCAGAGAATTGCCTCAAAAAATCATGTATTACTTGATTAAGTTGACGATATTGATATTTTGGTTCGAAATTTAGAATAGGAAACAGAAACAGCGCACAGTGATTCAAAATAATTTTTCCATGCCGAAATTCTGCAGCGGATTGAGATAATTTTAATAATATTTGATAGGTGATATCAAGTTCTTTGGGTGACGTAGGGGATGGTTTTAAAGTGCAAAGTCCACGACTAATCATGGTCCATGTGGACACTGACCTCCACGTGGTGTCACCTGGGGAGCTGCCATTAACACCCTTTAAAGGTAGCGAGCTAACATGTACCGCGCGTTGACCCATAAGAACTTGGGTTTTTTGTCGGACTAGTAACCAACCCCTCCAAAAAGCAACATACCACGAAAAAAACAAAGAAAAATAAAAACAAGCATATCTAGAATCTACCCCTGTAATGTTACGAATTGACATTGAAGAGTACAAGGTCGGCACTACAGCCTTAAAGGAAATTCGATCGACCGGTAAAGGCGTCACAACAACACCCAAAGGTGACTCACTGTTTTATAGCCACCATGACATAAAGCATAACTTTGGTTGCGGATTTTTACTTGATAGGAGGTTAAAGTGTCTGGTCGCCCGCTTCAACCAAGTGAATGAAAGGCTTGCTACAATACAAATGAAAGCAAAATTCTTCAACATCATGCTCCCACTGAAGACAAGGACGAACAGACCAAAGATATTTTTTACGAGCGCCTAGAAGAAGCTTATGACCGTTGCCCTGCTCATGACATTAAAATTATACTAGGCGATTTTAATGCCAAAATTGGAAAGGAGAATATCTTTGGCCCTACAGTCGGGAAATTCAGTCTCCACAGTGAAACATCTGACAATGGTATGAGGCTGATAGACTTTGCAGCTGCAAGATCAAAGAACAAGAAATCAAATTGATCTCGTTGTAGAAGACGTGCATGGAGCGTGTTGGATGTACGGTCGTTCCGAGGTGCAAACATAGACTCGAACCACTACCATGTTGCAGCAAAGGTATGTACCAGATTAAACACAGCAAATAAATTGCGAACGGACACAACAGGGAAGTTTGACATCGGTTTGCTACAATCACAACAGATAGCCACAGTATATTCCACTCAACTGGCCCAATTGCACAATCAAAACGCTCCTCGTCCCGATAACATATCAGCACAATGGCAAAGTATTGCCCACCCCATGCAAACAGTCACAAAATCTATACTTGGATTCCAGATACCGCCACCAAGGAATCGAAGGTATGTCCAGGAGTGTCGTGCTGCTACCGAAAAGAAAAATGTAACATATACGGCTACTATACGATCAGTAGCCACGTTGCGCACGAGAGATGTATGGGGAGAAAAGGAAAGAGCAGAAATGTCTTTTCGGCAGGAAGGAGAGATATGGAAAAGCGGGAGTGTAAACAAATTAAGATGTACATGAGCCAGAATGAAGTGCGAAAATTCTACCAAAGAGTGAAACACCAAACTAATGACCTTCGTGTAGGCACATTCTTCTGAAGATACCAGCAAGGTAATTTGGTAACAGATACAGATAGTTTGCTTAGGATATACAAAGAGCATTTTTAAAAACTGTTGGTATCTAATACTAGCGACGACCATGAAAATACCGCAGATCCAATCCCTGAAGATGGTATTGAATGTATACCGCCCGGCCAAGATGAGGTAAAAACAGCAATAATCTGGCTGAAGAATAATAAGGAAGCTGGGGCTAATGGCTTATCAGCCGGAGACAACGTTCTGATAAGTTGTATGCATCAGCTAGTTAGCACTATCTGGCAGGAAGAGCGCGTAGCCGACGATTAGAACTTGAGCATCCCGTCCACAAGAAGGGAGATTAGAATTTGTGTTCTAACCACAGGTGCATAATTCTGCTGCCTATTGCTTATAAAATAGTATCAGGGATATTGTGTCAACAACCTATGGTCAACAAAATAATTGGGCCATACCAATGCGGCTTTAGACTTGGCAAATCCCCAATTGACCAGATGCTAACTCTGGAAAAGACCCAAGAGATGCTGATCGACACCTACCATCTTTTTATACCCTCCACCAAAGGATGGGGGTATATTAAGTTTGTCACTACGTTTGTAACTACTCGAAATAATCATTGTAGACCCCACAAAGTATATATATTCTTGATCAGCGTGCAATTCTACATCGATATAGCCATGTCCGTCCGTCTGTGGAAATCACTCTAGCGTCCGAACGGATTGACGTAGGTTGATGAAATTTTGAGAAAATATGTTATATTTACGTAGGACTTTTGGTATTGAAAGCGGGCTATGTAGGTCCACGCTTTCGTATAGCCCCCATATAAGGCCCCATATAAAGTACGCGTCATTTTAATATATTTTGAATGTATTACACCCATTTAACCACAGAATTGGTTGTAATTTGGTAGTTTGTGTCTTCAGAGGCCAGAAAACATTCCTACCATAAAATGTTTATATAGGTCCACGTGTTGATATAGCCCCCATAATACAATATCTCCCGATTTTCGATATTTTGAACGTTTTAGCCTCATTATTACACCGAGATGGCTGAAATTTGGTATTTAGTCTTGTTTATGCGTATAAAACTTTCCCCCAGAAATTTGTAGGTATAGGTCCACGCCATCATATAGCCCACATAGTACGGTACCTTCCGAATTTCGGTATTTTGAAGGTTGTGGCCACATTAATCCACCGAAATGGCTGAAATTTGTGGTGGAGGGTATAAAAAGTTCGGCCCGGCCGAACTTAACGCTTTTCTTACTTGTTGTAGATTATAAAGCAGCTTTTAACAGCCCCTTACAATTAAAGTTATTCCAAGCCAATTCATCCACAGAACTCGGACTAACTGTGAAAGTTGGCACTTATAATTTTGAGGCAGTTAAAGACTTCGTATACCTTGGGGTGCCACCGTGGTGCAATGGTATTCACACCCGCCTTGCACGCTGAAGGTCGTGGGTTCGATTCCCCGGCCTGTCAACATCAAACACTTTTCAACGGTGGCAAAATACCCCTCAGTAATGTTGGCGACATTTTCTGAGTATTTCAGCCTTGTACAATTTCTCTACAAGTGGTGTCTTAGACACGCCGTTCGGACTCGGCGATAAACAGTAGGTCCCATATCATTGAGCAAATATGAATCGGGGTACACTCATTGATATGAGAGAAGTCTCCCCTGTCACGCCTGGGATGTTTGTGGAACAATTATTATTATAATTGTTATTATTATTCTTATTATGATTATTATTATTATTATTTCTGAGTTGTGACATTCTCAGCGACAGCTGGAATTTACGCACCGGGTCTATGACCAAAGGTTGCGCTCAGTTGGGATATTATATATCCATTATTCTTCCTCATCCAATAGTTTCTCTTATTATAGAAGTTGCTTTAATTAAAATACTTTTCTGCATTTCTGTGAGAGTTTTGTGGCTTAGATTCAGCTGTTCCAGGCTTTTTGTGGTTTCCTTGGGTATTGTTCCTAACGAGCTTATTACAATCGGTAGTACTTCTATTTTCTGCAAGGATAGTGAGTTTTTTAGGTATTGTGCTAGCGGTTGGTATTTCGATTTTTTGGTGTTGATTGTTTCCGTTATATTGATATCCAATGGGACAGCGAAGTCTATGATTTTTGCAGTATGTGCTTTTTTGTCTATTATGACCATGTCCGGTCTATTTGGTATAGTTATATCTGGTGGATTGTTTACCAGGATTGATCTATACCCAATATATTGTGTAGTATTCTGTCTCTATTACGGGTTTTGGGTGGAATTTATAGTAATGTGATGTGTTTTCGTTAATTTTCAGTAATTTGATTATGTTTATATATATTATTTTTCCTATATTGTTGTGTCTTGTTGTGTAGTGGTTGTTGGTCAGGGAGGTACAACTATTTAGCAAGTGTGCTATAGTTTCTGAGGCTCCTCCACATCTTCTGCATCTGTCATCGGCGATCGTGTTGTCATGCATGATATATTTCCTGTAATTTCTTGTTTGTATTACACCGTCCTGTATTGCCATTATGAAGCCTTCGGTTTCGGCATATATGTTGCTGTACTTGAGCCAGTTAGTTGTGTTTTCTATGTCGACGTATGTTTGATTTATTTGATTGGGATATTTTCCATGTAATGGTTTGGATTTCCATTTTTGCAGTAGCAGTTGTGTGGTTTCCGGGATTCTTTGACTATTATTTTTCAGGTTTAGTGGCGTTAGGTTATCGTCTGAATTTACAATCGCGTTGTAGAGTGTGGAGGTTGTTGCTTTTGCTTTGAAGTAGTTCGTTAGTGTTTTTATTTGTTTATCATGTAGGATCTGGATGTTGAGTAGTCCTCTACCTCCAAGTTTTCTTGGAATATATAGTCTCTCCATACATGACTTGGGGTGATGTTGGTTGTACTTGGTTAGTATTCTCCTGACCGTTCTATCCAGGTCAGTAAGGTCTGTGGGAGACCATGATATTATGCCAAATGTATATGTTAGGAGGGGTATTGAGTATGTGTTTATTGCTTTGATTAGATTTTTTCCGTTAAGTTTGGTTTTACCAATATTTTGGACGCGATATATGAATTCTTGTTTTATCTTTGCTTTATGCACAGTATGGTCTATGGTTATGTTTTGTCGGATACCCAGATATTTGTATTGCTCCTCTCTTAAGAGTGGGGTTATTTGCTCTCCTGCGGACGTACAGAATAATTCTCCTGGATTGTATTTGCCCTTCGTTATGTTCTGTGTTTTACATTTGTCAATCCCAAATGCCATTTTTATATCATTGGAAAATACTTCGACGATTTTGAGTAATTGACTTAGATTGGGCTTGGTCCCTGCGTATATTTTTAGATCGTCCATATAAAAACAATGTGAGATCCTGAGGTTGTCGGATGTTTTAAGTTTATATCCGTATTGGCTATTTTTTAGGAGTGTGGAGAGCGGGTTAAGTGGAGAGCGGTGGAGAGTAGTTTTCCAGTGCGTCATTAGTTGACTTATACACTTTATTAGCACAGGGTTAATTTTGTATAGTGTTAGTACTTCAATTATCCAGGAGTGGGGTACAGAGTCGAAGGATTTTTGGTAATCTATGAAGGCAGCGTACATGTTTTTTTTATTCTTAATAGCTTGTCTTGTGATAGTGCTGTCAATGATAAGTTGGTCTTTGCATCCTTTTGTTCCTTTCCTACATCCCTTTTGTTCTTCGGCCATTATATCTTGTGACTCGCAGTGTTCGGAAATTTGTTGGCTTATACATGCCGTGAGTATTTTATATGCCGTATTTAGGCATGTTATTGGTCGGTATTGGGCCGGGGATTCTGGGCTGTCCGTTTTGGGCTTTGGGTATGTGATGCCAGCGCTCATACTAGGTGGTATGGTTTCTGGTTGTGTTATCATATTGTTAAATATGTTAATAATTATTGGGTGTAGTGTGGTGAGATATTTGTAGTAGAAATTTTGTATTTTATCTGGCCCTGGTTGTTTCCAGTTATGGAGTTTCCGTGTTATTTTCTTGAACATGGGCTCTGTTATTAAGTGGTTGGTCATACCGGGGTTTGTAGAGATATCCTCAAGTAGGGTGCTTATCCATGTTGATTGTGTATTGTGTTTGACCTCATGGCTCCATATTGCTTTCCAGAAGTATTCTATTTCATCAATATCAATGCTGTTTTGGGTGGTTGGATTACATGTGGAGGGTGCAGTTATGGAGTTATAGAATCGTTTTTGGTTTGTGTGAAACTGTTTATTTTGCGTAGATCTTTGGTAGCTTTTCATGTATGTTCGTAGTCGGTTTGTATATTTCAGAAGCCTTTGTTTAATGGTGTCGCGGATCTGTTCTATTGAATTATTTATTGGGTCGAATTGCGTGTGGATAGTATATTTACGTTTTATGTTGTTTAGCTTGTTCTTGCATCTTTTTCCAGTTTTTCCATTGATGTGGCTTGTGATTACGCCTAAGTCTCGTCTATATTCGTCTATCTTTCCCTCTATTCTTGATTGCCAACGGGGTTTTTGGGTGGTTTGCTGTTTTGACGTTGTGTTACTAACTTGTCTTGTGTTTCCATTATTATGACTATTTGTCGGACTATTTCGTTTTGTTATATTGGACTTATGTATTTGGTTCGCCAGGGTGGTTATTGTGTTTGCGCTACAGTACATTAATTCGATGAGTTGATTGTAAGTGATAACTTGTCCAGCTATTTCTTGAGGTAGGATATGATTGTTTACTATTGAAGTGATTTTGGTTAGTATTTTTGAGGATGTTGGTTTCGGGATATATGGTCTGTTTTCGGGGCTGATTTCTGAGAATTTAATCTTTGCCTCATTGAATGCAGCTATGGTTGCTGAGGGAATATCAGTGACTGGGTCTGTGGGCTGTGCTGGGTGTGGTATGTGTATGGTTTCACCTGTGGGTTCATGAGTTTCTGGAATGTTATTAAGTGTGCTTTGCCTGGTTTCTGTTATAACGGTTTCTGTTATATTTTGTAGTATTGGATTGCTGGTATTTTGCTGTAGCTCGTGTTCGACGTTTCGTCGTATTTCTTCCTGTATAGCTATAGGAATTAGGTTGTTCCTAACTATCGCAGCTCTTCTATCCGCTATATTTTGCTGAGTGAGGTGCGATAATTCGGGGTGTTCGGATAGGAAGATAGTGTACATCTGCTGTCTGTAACCAATTGGGTTTTGTGCGCGAGTAGCTTTGAAATAAGCCTTTAGGACTGACACGTTCATGTCATGTGTCCATTTGATTCTGCGCCGCGGCAGCCCTATCTCGGCGGTCGTCTGCTCACGAGGGACAGACGAAGCGCGAGTGATAGGTGGACTTCTGGTGTGGGTTGTCCTTTCTCCAGTTATGTTAATTTGTTGATTTGTTATGTTTGTGTTATCATTATTGTTTTGTGACTCCATTATTTGTTTTTGGGGGTTTTTGTGGGTATTTTTGTTGACGTCTGCCTACCCGAAAGACGTATGGTGGGCAGCCGTTCCTGACATGGAAAACAGACGCTGACCCGAAAGCCGCTCGCTGCGAGACAGGCGCTCTCAGGATTCACTTGGGGTCCGCGGGGTCGTTAGGCCCGTTATTCCTTGTGTGGAATGCCCCATGCGGGGTTATTATTATTATTATTATTATTATTATTATTATTATTATTATTATTATTATTATTATTATTATTATTATTATTATTATTATTATTATTATTATTATTATTATTATTATTATTATTATTATTATTATTATTATTATTATTATTACTATTATTATTACTATTATTATTACTATTATTATTACTATTATTATTATTATTATTATTATTATTATTATTATTATTATTATTATTATTATTATTATTATTATTATTATTATTATTATTATTATGAAGAAAACAAGGGGAAGACTAAATTGAAAATTCGGTATTCCAAATTAAAGAAGTAAATCAACAAATTAAGAGATATGTACATAAATCTTCTCTTAGTTCTGTTTATAGGCCAAATGTTTTGTAGAGGGCCACCTGACTAAGTAAGTAAGGGTTATTCTTTGACTTTGCGATTCCACATTATCGGGACAAGGAGTGCAGTCCCCGTCCTGCGTTAGATCGAATTTTTGTTGGAACATTAAGATGAGTGGTTACCTCTATCTGAACCGAGGTTCGAGTGCATGCCGTCATATCACAATATGATCAATTTGGTTTCTGATTTTTCCATCCTCTGACATGTTCCGACCTTGTTCTTTTATTTTTATTTATTTTTTATTTTTTTTTTTATTTTTATTTTTCTATATGGGGATTTCTGAGTGAAATCGGACACTTTATCAAAATGAGGTTTTTGATTTCCATTTTTTTGTTGTGTTGATGCTACTCATCAGGATAACATTCTAGTGTTTTTTCAGATTTTTTTTACTAACGGTTTCAGAGATATCGCGCCTTGAAAAAGTCGAATTTTGGAAAAAGCATAGGTAAAGAAATACTCATATCTTCTTTAATATTGGTCCAAATAGAAAGATTGAAAAAAATTGGAACAGTGGGCTTGTGTGCAATTTTCTCGATTTAACATTAAAAATAAATTTTTATCAATCTGGAATTTTTTTGTATTAAACTGTGATTAATTAGAAAACTGTTAAGTCCTATTTGTGGGATTCGACTAATTACTGTCCTTTCTTATTTTTTTAAATTTGTCAATACAATTTTTCCTTTATACTAGTGTGAAACATGTGTTATTTTACCCAAAAAAAGTAAAAAATATATTTTTAACAGTTGTGTTGTTGATATATGTATTTAGGAATTTATCTTAAACATCTTAAAGACTTCTTTATTCAGCGTTTTTAAGATAACCATTTAATAGCTCAAATTCAAATCCTGCTTCGTGTTTAAATAATCATCATCTAGAGAAAATATCACTTTATAATTACTCTGCTCGGGTGCCCATTCATATAATTCCCGAGCTGTAGTTATTTAATCATCAATTTAGTTAGTTTATTGTCCATTTTCAAAATTGCAAAATGAACCAGTTTTTAAGATGTTTAAGATAAATTCCTAAACAAAACAACAAAACAAGCGTTAAAAATGTATTTTTTGATTTTGTTTACTAAAATGACAAATTGCATTTGAAGGAGGAAATTTAGACGATTGCAAACCCGCTCCACAGCCTATATGTCCCTTTTTCACTTGAAAATCATTGGTCATTAAGCTCGACTCTAATGAGAAATTAATTAAAAATAACAAATGCATTGAAAAATTGTAAAAAAATTAAAAAAACATAGTCATTATTCTAATCCCACTATCAAATAGGACTTAAAATTTATGCAATTAATCGTTGTTTAATACAAAAAAATTAAAGAGAATCGAAGAGTACAATCATTGATAAAAATTTATTTTTAATATTAAATCGCAAAAATTGCACCCAATCCCACTGTGTAAAATTTTTTCTATTCTTTATTAGATAGTTGATAGAACAACAAAAAGATACAACAATAAAATACTTTTTCTATTAGGACTTATTTAAAGAAATTATGAGAATTTCGTTGCATATAGTTTTTACAGAATTCGACTTTTTCAAGGTGCGATATATCTAGAACCATTAGTCAAAAAAATCTGAAAATATACTGAAATATTTTGCTCATGAGCAGCATCAACACAGCAACAAATAAAGGAAATCAAAAACCACTCAGAACTTCCCATATAATTTTATTGAATTAAAGACCAATCAGTCACAAAAGTTTTCTTAAAATTTAATTATACCGATTTTTGTTCACTGTATGTCTGCGTGCAGTTATTTCATGTATTATATATTTTTTGAGTCGTTTATTTAAACTGTTTAATGGTTATAGTGACAATAATCATGATCACGAATTAATTTTGGCCAATCTATCATATCAACAAACAAGTCGACATGATATCAACAAAAAGACTTCAGAAACTAAAGACATTACAATTCATGAAGGAAACCCTCCTTCGATTGTACATGTGAATGTATTGAGAAAATGATTCCTAGACAAGACACTAGGGTGACTTGATAAAGAAAAAGACTTCAATAAATACTTCATAATTACAAATTTGTAAAAATGTTTGTGTAAATAGAAGTTGTCAAAATCGGCCTTTGTCTTCTAGACATTAACATTCAAATACACCTGATGAGCCTGGCTTAAAGCCACCAGGCGAAACGATCGTAGCGTAATGGTTGAGTGTGTTGTATTTAGCTAGAATTCATTTTTCAATACAAAACTCCTTAGGCAACGTTAGCTCGATTAATCCAATTACTTAAAAACACGAATTAATTTGTAACAAAGATAAATGGAATATCATTGAAAATAATAGATGCTACAAATCAATGATTTCATTGTTTTCCACAAGGAAGAAGGTCTTTTGAAAATTAAATGTAAAGTATTTCAATGTTGCAAATTAATTGCTCAATTAAATTATCGATTGTCAATATGGTAAATTGAATCTTGCTGCGACATCAATTTGACTAAAAATGCTTTGGTATTCAATTTTATGAATGCTTTTGATATAGAAGTAATATTCAATATTTATGCGTTTAGTTCCAGAATTATGTACCGACTATCTTTGGGTTCCTTCGGTACCACCAATGTGGATTGCAGAGTTCAAATTTTGTTTACTTCTGTTTTAAATCCACTTTACGCACCCCTTATTGTAATTACTCTCCTCAGTTGTTCTTTCATACTCCCACTCATTAACGTGTGCTTTCTTAATTGATTCACAAGTCATTTGTTTTATATCCGACTGAAATGAAATGACAGCTGTCAATTTTGTTGTTGCTAGCTTAAAAAAACAAAATTGGAAAATATACATTTTACTTTGCTTGTCCTTTTTCACGTTGCCGTTTCGTCTGTTGAAGTAGAAGGTATCATCTTTCCAAATGAATCAAAAAAATTATGTTTATTTTGTAATTTTGTTTACCAAATTTGCTGAAATCTTTAAATTTTCTTTGTGGTTGAAACTAATTTGTTGTTTTTAATATTTTGGTGGGTGAAAGACAAACAAATTGGCCACGTGACCGTTGAAGCATATACAACCCTTTCCATTCCTCACGAACATCCCAGAAAGGACAAGGCGGTGGGAGTGCTCTCTCCACATAAGAGAGTGCAAATCGAACGCCAAAGACTCACTCCATCAATCCAGGGATCTAGACACTCGGATATTTGCTCCGAGATTCTTCTCTCCAGATCCGACAAATTGTTTGCCACATATATTTTATTCACAGCTGCCCAATATCTACTTGAATTTGCAATATTCACTTCCCTTGAACTTCTTGCCATAGGACACACTTATTTTGTATGCAAGCCTAATAGGATTTTATATTAAATCATGTACACCTTTGGAGGGGCAACTTTATTATCCCGCAAATTATCAATAATCCGCAAATTATCAAAAATTCCCATGACATAAATATATGAAAAACCTTATCCCAATGTGCATTCCTAATCACCAGATATGCACACATATGTATATATGCATCGGTGTTTACTATTGACTTGCTAGCTAGGTCGGATTGTCTCCTTCCTACTGTCGTATGTGACATTTGTTGATCATAAAATAGACACACAACGAACCAAATCGAATGTAGATCACTTGTAAAGGTGAGGAGAAGATTTTCATGTTTCTCTCCAATATTTGCGCATATTTGGAGCTTTTCCTGCACATCGTATAAAGAATTTAGTAGCACAAAATTCTTATAGTTGAAATCAACGGCGTCACTCTGGCGTGAAAAACAGCTTGTGTGTCTATTTTCCCATATTTTTCCATGGTTGTTTCCCGCCGGCATCTGCAACACAACTGTTGTAGCACATATTTATGTGATGTGTTTTTTCAGTCTCTTGTTTTGGTAATTCTCTTTATAAAGAACGCCATATTGAGGAGAGTATTCTAATCGAACTAAAAGGAACTTATTCCACAATCTACAAAAGTCAAGAAGTAAGTTATCTTATTTATTCGATGAATTCAACCTGACTACCAGATAACAGATTTTCTCCTATTGGACCAAATTTTCCATCCAGGATGTCCATAACTCCACCAAATAGCCCTATAGGCTGCATTCTTACCTCAGATAGCAACACGGTACTTTTGGTCTGATGGAGTGCTTTGGTACTAAAGTACGGATTCTGCTGCTGCTATTTGCAGGGAGTCGAATATGCTGTGGCTAAATATTGTGACTGTATTATTTAGATGTTCAACTTCCATGTCATCGATCCAGTTGACGGAAGAAATAACCAATCGAGCGGGAAATAGAGACTACCCTTTTCGAGCACAGGTCAGTGTACATTTAGTTTCAAGTCGTCTGGTCCCAAAAGGAATGAAATTTTACCTGTTAATTGCATCTTCCGCTCTGATACCAAAATGTGTGCTGTCGCCACGGAGAGCAGGAACAAACGAGCCATATTCAGGGGAGCATATTTCTTAAGATTGATTTTCAGCCTATTTTCTTCACATCCGGTGCAGTCGAGTAAATTATATCCCCATCCAAACCATCAACAACCCCTTGACCATTGGTAATGGCATTTCCATGGTAATCTTCACAAACTTGGATTAGTTGGTTCGAGATATCTAAAAAAATCCAGGGACCATAAATTTTTAGTTGATTATGTCGGACATTTGAAGGAAACTCCCACAATTTCCATACTGAAAACAGACAAATCCGCTGCAAGTGGAGAATCGTATCGACTGACACCTCAAAGGTTTTCAAATTTCCATTGCTTCTATACCTGAAACAAACACTTGGCGGCATTACAAGAGATACATATAAATCAGCGACGAACACTCGGTTGACGCGTTGTTCACTACAGTCGATATGCTGGTGGTGTCACATGGAACTGTCTTTAACACCCGTTAGGGAGTTATCTTTACTTATTACTTTCAAAAAAATATATATTATCTTATTTTAGAGTAAAGTGTCAAGGCGATCGGAGCAAAATTGGCTGAAATATGAGCATTAGAACGCAACGCCAAAAATAGCTCGAAAACGAATGTCTTTAAGCGAGACATTTTTATACCCTCAGCCTTTAGGCTGTGAAGGGTATATACACTTTCATACGGGCAAAATGTGCCTCATCGAAATAATGGTTTTAGACCCCAAGTATGTTTGGACGAAATGTGTTTCAGACAATTTGGAGTCGATTGAGCAATGTCCGTCCGTCTGTCTGTCTGTCTGGCTGGCTGGAGCGCACGATAACTCTCGAAGGGATGAACCGATTCGGTTCAAATTTTGGCTTTCGTAATATTTTGTCCAAACTTAGTTTAAGTTCGAAGATGAGCTATATCGGTCCACTCCTTCTGGTACCTCCCCCACAAAAGTTCGAAAATGTTCGGAAAATTTGTACGCACGATAACTCTTGAAGGGTGTAACCGATTTGGTCCATACTTTGCCCATCGTGGAGCGTGTACCAGACTTAGATCAGGTTTTAATATGGACTCAATCGGTCCACTCCGTCGGGTACCTCCCACACAAAATTTTGGAAAAGTTCAGTTTAGGAACATCTCTCGAATCGCTTTGATTTTTGCTTTAGCAACTTGTATTCACTGCCCTCCATACGACGGTATAAGTTTCATCAGGGGCAAGTCCATACTTCCTGAGAAAATAGCCTGAAAGTTGCAACAAACCCCTATGACACCGTGTGAGGAGGTTGGAGGGCAAAATAACTCTCGAACAGGTCTGCCGATTCGGTCCAAAGTTTGGCCTTAGTAATATTTTGTCCAAACATAGTTTAAGTTCGAAGATAAGCCATATCGGTCCACTCCTTCAGGTACCTCCCCCACAAAAGTTCAAAAATGTTCGGAAAAATTGTGCGTACGATAACTCTTGAAGAGAGTGGCCGAATTGGTCCATACTTTACACATCCTAATATATCTACCAGATATAGATCAGGTTCAAATATGGACTATATTTGTCCACTCCATCCGGAACCTCCCACTCAAAATTTCGGATACATGTTCACTTTAAGACCTGCTTTCGAATCACTTTGATTTTTGTTGAAGCAACTTGCATTGCTGCCTCAATTGCGATGGTAAAAGTTGTTTCAGGGGCAAGTTCATACTTCTTGAGCAAACATCCCTGAAGTTCTAAAAAACCCCTATGGTACCATATGTAGTGGCTGGAGATCCATTCTTTTTTGTATCTCCTCCGCAAAACTTTTGATATTAAATCCTAATCAACATTTTTGTCAGTTCAAACGCCCAAAATTTTTAAAACTCCCTAAATACATGCGTTTTTTGGAAAAAAATTGTTTCAATATACACAGGCTGAGGGTATATCTCTGTCGGCAAATCCGACTGATACTTTTTTACTTGTTTTTTGCCTTTTTTGATAAAATGCTGCTGACTTTTTAGTTAAAATCGAAATTTTTAATTTGACAGTTCGCTATTTCTTTTAAATTCGATATTATAAAATTCTTTTTCGCTTAAGGACAAGAATATTAAGTTCTTGAAACGCCTACAAAAATATATGAAACATTTGTTTTTGATCTATCGTTGGCAAAACATGTTTACAACAAAAATTCCAAAAGCAGTATAGTATATGCTCTTTCATATGATCTAATTTAACATATTCGTAGTTTCCTTGAAAAAGATTATGAACAAGTAAAAAAGTATCAGTCGGCTTTGCCGACAGAGATATACCCTCAGCCTGTGTGGATTGAAATACTTTTTTTCCAAAAAAAGCTTATGTATTTTGGGGTATTTTCAAAAGTTTGGGCGCATGAACCAACAAAAATTGCGGGGGATATCGATAGATAGAGCTTTTGTACCACACCAAAATATCCAAAGGATTCTCGAACGGACCCTTACCAAACAAAAATGTTGAACATTTGTGTGGTTGGCACCCCAAGGATTGGACCGATAAGGCCCAAATTTAAACATGAACTAAGTTTGGACAAAATATTTCAATATCCAAAGTTTGGACCAAATCGATTGCTCTGTTTGTGAGATATTGCTAATATTTTCGAACCTTTGTGGGGCAAGCCACTACATATGGTGCCAAAGGGATTTTTTACATCTTTCGGACTGTTTTCTCAAGAAGTATGAACTTGAAGAAGCTTGAAGCTTTCGAGATGTGGACCTACAGATGAATTCTAAAAATACCATGGACCAAGTTTGTAACGAACAATGAAGTGCTGCAAAGAATACATCAAAAAAAAAGAGCTTATACGTACAATAAAGAAACGAAAAACAATATATCTTGGACAAATCATGCGGAACAACAAATACAAACCACTCCGAAACATTATCCGATGCAAAATAGAGAGAAGGCAGTCCAGGGGAAGAAAAGAGAAGTCTTGGATAAACAATATTCAGGATTGGACCGGTATAAATGATGTTGCAACTCTACTCAGCGAGTGCAGAAATCGACAATCTTTTGCTGAAATAATCAACAACTTATAAATACAGATATATACCGAATATACTGTAATACATTTTATGTAACTGCATTTATCACCATAAATTCGTCAAACGAATTGGCAAATAAAGAAGAAGAAGAACTTGCCCCAGAAAAAACTTTTACTGCTGTAATTGAGGCAGCGATCGAAAGTTGCTTCAACAAAAATCAAAGTGATTCAAGAGCAGGTCTTAAAGTGAATTTATCCAACATTTTGTGTGTGAGGTACCCGAAGGAGTGGACAAATATTGACCATATTCGAACCTGATCTATATCTGGTAGATATATTGAGATGTGTAAAGAGAGTTATCGTGCGCATAACTTTTCTGCACATTTTTGAACTTTTATAGAGGAGGTACCGGAAGGAGTGAACCGATATCGCTTATCTTGGAACTTAAACTAAGTTTGGACAAAATATTACAAAAGCCAAATTGTGGACTTTGAGAGTTATTTTGCGCTTTAACCCCTACACACGGTGTCACAGGGGCTTTTTGCACCTTTTAGGCTATTTTCTCAGGAAGTATGGCCTTGCCCTTGATGAAACTTGTACGGTCGTGTGGAGGGCAGTGAATACAAGTTGCTACATCTAAAATCAAAGCGATTCGAGAGCAGGTCCTAAACTGAACTTTTCCGAAATTTTGTGTGGGAGGTACCCGTAGGAGTGGACCGATTGAGTCCATATTGGAACCTCATCAAAGTTTGATAGAAATTTCACGATGTGCAAAGTATGGACTAAATCGGTTACTCCCTTCAAGAGTTATCGTGCGCACAAAATTTCCGAACATTTTCGAAGTTTTGTGGGGGAGGTACCGGAAGGAGTGGACCGATATAACCCATCTTCGAACTTAAACTAAGTTTGGACAAGATATTACGAAAGCCAAATTTTGGACCGAATCGGTTTATCCGTTCGAGAGTTATCGTGCGCACCAGCCAGACAGCCGGACGGACATGGCTAAACAACTCCAAATGTTCTGAAACACAGTTCGTCCAAACATACTCGTACTTGGGGTCTAAAACCATTATTTCGATGAGGCACATTTTGCCCGTATGAAAGTGTATTTACCCTCGTTAGCATAAATGCTGAAGCTATAACAATGAGTTTTTTTGATGTCGAATTAGAACCCATATGGAAAAACAAGAATCCAGATTGATCATGTTGTTGTAGACGAAAGACACTCGTCCAGTATTTTAGATGTCCGATGTCTCTTTAATCTGCCGCAAAATCTATATATACATATTAGGCCGGGGGATTTGAAAACCGTAATGGGCCCTTCGCGTTTCTGGTTCCTTGGATTATACAGAGCAAAAAAGTCCACAAGACCTTAGGCCTACGGTGAAAATCGAGCCTCCCGAGCCATTGAGATTTTCAATCCAACACACATACACAAATTGTAGCCAAGACAGTAATTAAGAACACTCTAATACATCGCAAAAGCATTCGAACGCTCCGTCCGCCAGTTTTGGCCTTGAGAAGGTGCAAACTTTCAGGAAAATGTCGATAAAGGGGACTGTGCTACAAAAGTTGACCAGAAAAATATTCAAGTGTTCTGATGCAAAATTCTATCGTGTAGGGATCCATGGACAACGGAAATGCATTTAGTTCGTTTAGGTCAATTCGTTTTATCGTTTTATAACGGTAAAAGTAGTGAAAATCTGGGTTTCTTACATTTTCAAATTTAAACGGGCATATCTTATTTTTTTCAAAACGGATTTCTATTGATCATTCCTCCTTTTAAAGGGGTGAATAATATCTCTCGAACAAGTAATTTTTTTTAAATCGGTTAACAAATGATTAGGTTATAGTGGTTTATGTCTGAAAATTCCCACCATGTACAGTACGGACATACTGCAGTCCGTTTGAAATCTAATATGAAGAAATATAAATTCTGGACCTTGCCTTATTAAAGTAAGTACGTCACCTAAAATTAAATAGCATCCGTGTGTAATTGATAATTGAAACGATTCGTTTTGAAATCTGTACGATTCCATAAATTGAAGAATTCCTGCATTCGTAATGTCTTTCTACACATTCTTTAGGAAATCCTTACAGCTTTAGAAAATTTTGTGAGTAATTCTTGCCAACGGGGAAATAACATCCAATAGCCCTGTTTCTTCGAAATCCATTTTAGTTGACGTTGTGAATTGTCTTTGTTTATAATTATAATTAATCATAATTAAAATACTGCGAAATAAGTACGAATTTCTACATTTCAAAAAATTAACGGAGGATTTTTTGCAAGAAAATTAAAAAATTATATTTTTGAGACTTTTTAACATTTTTTAATAAATAACTTTTTTCACTAAAACGTTTAGATTACCTGGAATCGGAGCTTCTTTTTAAAATGTCGAAAGCTTTGGAGTGAAATATACATAGGTTTAAAATTTTTTGCAATCTCCAATTCCTAGGAAATCCCTGAATTTACATGGATGTAACATATGTGATTAAATTTATATCGCAAATTTAAAATTTTCATTCATAATCGAAAATTATAAAAAATATTTTTTATTGCTTGTATTTTAGGACAAATGCGTGGAAGTACATAGGCCAAATAAAATGGAACTACAGATAACAGACAGAAAATATGCGAAAATGTTTGAGTTGTACACAAGAGGCCTGCGTTGAATCAACACAACTATGTAGTGTATCGCATCATTTCGTAAAAAAATCATTCATTTTACCAAAAATCAGCATACGCCAATGACTACCACAAGAATGCATTTCTTATCAGAGAGGGCCTGTCGGAAAGTGTGACGTATATGACATACATTTCCGACGTATAATACATACGTCAGAAACGTCGTAAACCTACCCAAAAAAAATAGGTTTACGACAGAATTAAAACATTCCTAATTTCAACAATATTTGTTTTTAATCCAATTAAATAACGTTTTAGGCCATGTTTATATTATAGCCTTTTGCAGGGTTAACCTTCTTAATGCGGATTTATTTGACGTATAGGCAAAGGAATTGACGTTTGAAACCCAGTGGGTTTGTTAAATCCGGTTAAATACAAACGTACTATTAGATTTTCTTGAGATCTTATTTTATTTCAACAAAAAGAACAACAAATTTAAAAGATATTTATTTAACTGATTGAAAGTGTCTTTTATTCCTTGAAATAAAAAAATATTAACATTTCATATTTCTGTAATATATGCTCTGTTCCGGAACCTGCAAGAGGCTACTATTTCTGAAAAAATAGTAAAAATTAGTAGATTCTTGTAGTACTGGAACAGACCAATAATGTTCACATGATATGACAGATGGAGTTTGAATTGGGCTGTATCGTTCAGGGCGTTGAACGAAAATGGAATCGTCAAATTTCAAACTTGTTGAATATTCTTGTAATCTTCTTCTTCTTCTTCTTTATTTGCGAATCCGATATTCGGATGTAAAGCGATCATACAATATTATTGTTTACATGTTTTAAAATGAATTTCAAATATAGATATTATCTAGTTGTAGGTAAGTTCTCGATTTTTAGCGGCATTTAGTAAGTTGGTCTCATCTCTGTGTCCCGTCCAGTCTTGAATGTTTTTTAGCCAATATATCTCTCCTGCCTCTGCTTCGGCTTCCTTCTATTTTCCTTTTTATAATATGTTGTAGAAAATTTGTATTTTGTATTTCTCATAAGGTGACCCAAGTATGAGATTTTTCGGGATTTGACAGTATGTAGGAGTTGTCTTTCCTGGTTCATTCTTCTCAGTACTTCCCGGTTTGTTATGTGAGCAGTGTATGGTATCTTGTAATACAAATTTAATTTCATATTAACAGAATTATACACTCAACCTGTGCGAGTTCAAATCTTCATCAACTAAAATCCTTTTCCCCAATAATTAAGTATTAGGGAGGTTTCAGATATTGTGGCGCTTTGGGCGTATGAACTAAAGCTCGCTAATAATGCGGAAGGAAAGTACCTGAAGGAATGGATCGACATACTCCATTTTGGAAGTAGATCTTAGGGGTCATTTCAGTTGATCACCGTATAATTTAAAGGTTTTGGGCCAGTGTGCCAGGGAGCATGGACTTACCCAGGAAAAAATAATACAGCTATAAACCAGATTAGCATCGGTATAATTGTCCAAATGATCTTCGAACAGATCCTGAACTGAACTTCTTGATCAATGTATATCTGGATGATATATTATATATTAGAATGTGTAAACTATGGACCAAATTGTACACATCCTTCAAGAGTTATCGTGAACACAATTTTTCCGAACATCTTTTAACCTTTGTGGGGAAGGTACCTGAAGGAGTGGACCGACTTGGCTTATCTTCGAACTTAAACTAAGTTTGTACAAAATATTACGAAGGCCAAATTTTGGACCGAATCGGCAGATCCGTTCGAGAGTTATCTTGCGCTCCAACCACTACACAAGGTGTCAGAGGGGTTTTATTCATCTTTCAGGCTATTTTCTCAGGACTTGCCCCTGATGAAACTTGTACCATCGTGTAGGGGGCAGGGGATACAGTTTGTTACAACAAAGCCATTCGAGAGTTGGTCCTACACTGCACATTTTCAAAATTTTGTGTAGGAGGTACCAGAAGAAATGGACCAATTGAGTCCATATTGGAACCTCATATAAGACCGGTAGATATTTCATGATGTGCAAAGCATGAACCAAATCTGTTACTCCCTTCAAGAGTTATCGTGCGCACAAATTTTCCGAACATTTTCGAATTTTTGTGGGGGAGGTACCGGAAGAAGTGGACCTATATAACCCAACTTCGAACTTAATCTAAATATTATGGACAAAATATAACGAAAGCCAAATTTTGGACCGAATCGGTTGATCCGTTCAAGAGTTATCGTACCCTTCAGCCAGACAGAGTGACAGATCAAGTCCAAATTGTCTGAAACGGATTTCGTCCAAACATACTTGGGGTCTAAACCCATTATTTCAATGAGGCACATTTTTCCCGTATGAAATTGTATACCCTCGTTAGCATAAATGCTGAGGCTATAAAAAGTGTAAAATATAATTAATATGTGCAAATATACCACCAAAAAACCCATATAGTAGAGGTAATAAATGTGTAACAATAATTTAAATTAGAAATTATAAAGAGAACATAGACATTTTTACGTTTATGACGTAAACGACTTTTTATACGTTTCATACAGGTATGTGACGTTTCCGACGTTTACAACTTTACGACCGTAGAAATCCCAAAAAATCGTCAAACAGACCATCTCTGTTTCTTATCTCAAACGTTTGTACAATCGGTTTGATTCACTCATAAATGTGTGTGATCTACGAACTACTAATCTGTGATCGTTAATGTACAAACAAACACCACATGAAGAGATAGTAGTAACCTACAAGGCATAAAGTATGAGAGAATTGAAAACAAAAACAAAACAGTTGTCTAAACATAGCTGTCTACAAATATGGGGAATTTATGAGAGAGGTGCGTTGTTGTGTTATACAAAGGCTGTGTTAGCTAAACAGAGAATGCGTTTGTTTTGGTGTTACGACAACGTACATAGGCGGACATAACTGTGATTCATTTGATGCGTTTAGATTTTTTATGTGTTTTCGATTGTTTTTCTTTTCGCTACCCAGCCAACAATTTTTTCCGAGGGCTCTGATTTCCGATTTTTTTCCGAAATTTTCTGAATATTTTTTAGATATTTGTCGATTTCTCTAATATTTTTCTAGAAATTGTACCGATTTTCTAAAACTTTTTTTTAAGAATCTCTGCACATTTTCTGAAGAACCATAAGAATCTCGTTCCGAATTCGTTCCGATTTCTAATCGATTTTCTAAGGGATATTTTTGTTCGATTGTTGTCGAAAAACAAAGTGTTTTTTTATAAAATTCGCATATACAGTTTTTGAATTGTTTTAATATAAATGCAACATATAATAATTCAAGCTAGTGTTGATAGCTTTAACATACTCGTGCACATTCTTCTACTATTAATCACAATATGATAACAACAGGGTAAATCATTAGGACGTTTGAAATTAGAATCATCCATAAATAGCGCATTAAAAGAGAATTGTTTCTGAGTTGGGGATTTGTTCTGTGTTGTGTGTCAATATCAAAGGCGTCAGCGGCCAAGAATTTCATCAGATTTTTTCCAGAAAATCTAATCTTTTCTTCGAATTTTTCCAGAATTTCTTTCCGAATTCGGACCGATTTTCTTCAAAAAATCTAAATTTTCCACCGAATTTTCCAGAATTTTTTTCCGAATTCGGACCGAATTCGTTGCGAAACTCTAATATTTTGTTAGAATTTTCTTAGAAAATTCTTTCCGATTTCGGTGGACACGTCCATACAACTTTTGTACCGAATTCGGAAAGAATTCGGCATCAGAATCGGCAACTTGTGCAGAGATTCTGACCGAATTCGCAAAGAATTCGGAAAAAAATGTTAGCTGGGTAGTTGTATGCATAAAGTATACTCGAAACGAAGTCAGTACGAAGCAGTAAAGTCTTTACATACAATGCGTTGAATATGAATCAGCAATCTTTGTGTTTCACTTTCAACAGAATATTGATTACATTCTAACGCAAAAAAGAGAGTGGTGGTGCGTACTAGTATCGCTTTTTCTTGTGTCTACCGCAATTCATAAAATTGGCACCGGTTGCAGGTCACTGTTGTACACCATTTTTGCAATCATTTTTTTTGTGGCATTTAAGCAAACAGTGACACACAGTGGGTTAACCATTTATACAACAATTAGGCAACAATGTGTGATGGAGAGATGGAACAAATTCGAATGTTTTAAAATTAAGATGTTAATTCTTTCAAATAGTTTTATTGTAAGGGAAAAAACAACCAACCATATGATACCATTCTTTGTTATCTTCTGAAACATGAAACCGAAAAAAGATTCTTCTAACATTACTTCAATTCTTCTTAGTTTATTATGAAATAAATGTCACCCGGTACATGAAAGACATACCAAAAATTTAAAAACAGTTTATCTCCGTATTTATGACTCTTTAAAGGCCTATTCCTCAAATTGAACATGACATTGATCCAATGCCTATCCATGTTTACAAGATGTCATAGAAGGACTCCTCAAAGATTTCACACATCGCACACTCATACACACAAACTCCCGTCATAACACTCGGCCCCAGGGAGGGAGCAGCACATACAAAAGCAATAAAGAATAATTAAAAAAATCTAAATTATGCAGACACATTACAAACAAACACACACACACAGGGATACAATGAAGAAGTTCAAGAACGACTTGAAGTCTTCAATGAAATGAAAAATTGTAACATTAAAATCTCAATTAATTTAAATATTAAGTGTCTGGCGGAATGGTGTTACGTCGGAGAGGAGACAAACATGTTTATGAGTTTAGCTGTAAGGGTGGCCTATGATGAGAATTTGATACTACTTACGCTACATTGGAATTCAAATCTGTGAAGCTGGGTAAACACACATGGTTTCGTCGGGTTCATATGGGGTGTGTCCACAATAAAATAGACAAAGTGTTGACTGTCATAGTAGGAGTTGAAAGTTACATCTGGATGTGATTAGAAAAGATTTTTGTAGAGGATTTTTTAGGTACGGAAGGATAATTCTTAAACCTAAAAGGAGAGATATTACAGACTCATTTTTCCATTCCTGGAACAGATACATGTAGACAAACCGCAACTTATTTGAATTAACAGCGTTGAATATTTCACATACGTATGTGAATGTATGTTAACTGTGTAAATAAGATGTCTAAATAGACCTTAAAAGTGAAGTGATAAATGTTTAGTAGGTTCCTTAAAGTGCAAAATTTATACATATTTATAATTTAAATTTATTATCTATTTAAATTTATATTCACTTATATGCACACTGGACTATAACATAGACATTGTTGATTTATATAATTCCATAATTTGGCATCTTTTCCAAAACTGTGGGAGAATATCTAAGTCATCTTACCAGTATTATTAGATTTCGAAATGAGTCTTTACAATTCAACAACAAAATTGTTGTTGTTGACATATTTTTTCTGTAATTGTTGTGACAATCTCAATGAATGCCTGGCTCCATTAGAAATGATCAATAGTTCAATTTATTATTTACTATTTGCCCCACTGGGCAAGCATTTATCAAGTGGTGGAGAAGGCTTGACAAAGTAACGCCCACCCATGGTCTTCATGTGATTTTTATCTTCTATTCCAAAGAATTGTACAATTATTTATTTGAAACTTTTAATTAAAGCATAAATGACATTTGTCATTTTTCCTCGAAAAATGTGAAGTTTTATGGGAAATTATTTCATCTAATGGAGTGTTTTGGAGATTTTAGATTTTGAAATATATTTAAATTTAAGTGTCATTTCTATATATAAAATTGTCTGGTGATGAGGTATTTGAATGGCATATTAGCACCCAGGCGAGATGGCTGAAGTTTAAAAATTGAGATTACCGTTTTGAAATAAAAAATAATTAAAACAAGTAAGAAAGTATCAGTCAGCTGAGCCGACAGAGATATACCCTCAGCCACGTACCCGAAGAAAAAAAGTTAACAGAATACTGCTGTAGGTTGTTTAGCTGTTGGGAAAATTTTCCAGGATGGAAAGGGCCGCAAAAAACTACATGTTGCAACAAAATTCAGAATGATCCAAGACGAGTGCATTTTTTCCAAACTTTGGGTAGGGTGTACCCATAGGAGTGATCCGATGTAGTACATATTCGGACCTAATATAAATCGGTAGGAAATATTTTTTTCTTTATTAGTCTATGGATATTTTCCTTACAGACTATATAATTAAATATGTTGTACATAATTTTCTGAATTTAAATATATTACAATTTTACTTATCAATTTACAAAGTTTGCGCTAAATCGATTTCTCTCTTAAAGGGTTATTTTACACATTAGCCAGTTTAGGTGGTGCCGGTAGGATTTTCTGGACCTTTTTGGGTCATTATCTCAGGAAGTATGGACTTTCCCACGAAAAAAATACAACGTCGTATCAGGGGCCGCAAGTGCAACCTGCTGCGTCACAAATTAATAAGATCAGAGAGGAGTTGTTAAACTATACTTTTTCCAAATTTTGTGTGGGAGGTACTCAAATGAGTGGACCGATATAGTCCATATTAGAACTTGATCTATGGCTGAAAGTAATAATACCAATAGCAAAGTTTGGCTCAATTCGGTTATTCCCTCCTAGAGTTATCATGTCCACAATCTTGGTGAAAAATTTTGAACCTTTGTGGGGGAGGTACTGGAAGGAGTGGACCGATATGGTCTATATTCGAATTTAAACTAAGTTTGGACAAACTATTGAAAGACCCAAAATTTTAACCAAATATGTTGATCCGTTCGAGAGTTATCGTGCACTCCAACTACGACACATGGTATTATATGGGTTGTTTGCAGTTTTCGTGCTGATTTCTGAGGATATATGGACTTGCTCCCGAAAAAAATTATATTGTAGTGGGGGTCGTGAATACAAGTGGCTGCAACAACAATCAAAGCGATTCGAGAGCAGGCCTTAAACTGCACTTAAGCAAAATTTTGTGTGGGAGGTACCCGAAAGAGTGAACCGATAGGGTCCATATTGGAACCTCATCTATGTCTGGTAGAAATGTCACGATGTGCAAAGTATGGACTAATTCGGTTACTCCCTTCAAAAGTTATCGTGCGGACAATTTTTCCGAACATTTTTGAACTTTTGTGGGGGAGGTACCTGAAGGAGTGGACCGATATGACCCATCTTCGAACTTAAATCAAATCTGAACAAAATATTTCGATACCCAAAATTTGAACCGAATCGATTGATCCGTTCGAGAGTTATCGTGCGCACCAGCCAGTCAGACAGACAGACAGACGGACGGACATTGCTAGATAGACTCAAAAATGTCTGAAACGCATATCGTACAAACATACTTGGGGTCTAAAACCATTATTTCGATGAGGCACATTTTTGACCGTATCAAAGTGTAAATACCCTCTTTAGCCTAAAGACTGAGGGTATAACAAGTAAAAAAAGTGTCAGTCGGCTTTGCCGACCGAGATATACCTTCAGCCAATTTGAATTTAAACTTTCATCTACGGACAGATTGAATGTACTTAGGGTCTTTTCAGAATTTTGTGTACCGGAATGTATTGAAACTTTGTTTGAACATAATGTGACGAAGGCCAAATTTTGGATCAAATCGGTTGATCAGTTCAAGAGTTTTCGTGCTCTCCAGCCACTGCATGTGGTGCCATAGGGGTTTTTTATACCTTTCGGGCTGTTTTCTCAAGAAGTATAGACATGTCCCAGAAAAAAACTTTTACCGTCGTAATTGAGGCAGTGAATACAAGTTGCTTCACCAAAAATCAAAGTGATTTGATATCAGGTTTTAAGGTGAATTTATCCAAAATTTTGTGTGGGATGTACCCGAAGGAGTGGACAAATATTGTCCATATCTATATCCAGTAGATATATTGGGATGTGTAAAGTATGGACCAATTTAGTCACTCCTTTCAAGAGTTAGCGTGTGCACAATTTTTCCGAACATTTTTTAATGTTTGTGGGGGAGGTGCCTGAAGGAGTGAACCGATATGGCTCATCTTCGAACTTAAAATAAGTTTGGACAAAATATTGCGAAGGCCAAATTTTGGACCGAATCGGCAGATCCTTACGAGAGTTACGGTGTCATAGGTGTTTTTTGCACATGTCAGGCTATTTTCTCAGGAAGTATGGACTTGCCTCTGATAAAACTTATACCGCCGTATGGAGGGCAGTGATTAAAAGTTGTTACAACAAATATCAAATCGATTCCAATGCAGGCCCTAAACTAAACTTATCCGAAATTTTGTGTGAGACATACCCGAAGGAGAGGACCGGTTGAGTCCATATTGAAACTTTATCTAAGTTTGGTAGAAATTTTGCGAACATTTTTTAACTTTTGTGGGGGAGTTACAGGAAGGAGTGAACTTAAACTACCTTTGGACAAAATATTACGAAAACCAAATTTTGGACCGAATCGGTTGATCCGTTTGAGAGTTATCGTGCGCTCCAGCCAGACATACAGACGGACGGACATTGCTAAATCGACTCCAAATTGTCTGAAACACATTTCGTCCAAACATACTTGGGGTCTAACACCATTATTTCGATGAGGCACATTTTGTCCGTATGTATATACGCTCGTTAACATAAATGCGGAGGGTACAATAACAAAATATACAAAAAACTATTTTTTCAAATAGGTCCAATATTAAAGAAGTAAAAAATTTCGACTTTTCGATATCTCTGGAACCGTTAGTAAAAAAACCAAAACAGAACAAAACTGAAAATATATTGAAATGCTTTGCTGATGAGCAGAATCACCACAGCAAAAGATACCGAAAATCAAAAACCTCATTTTGAAAAAGTGTCCAATTGCACTCAGAAAACCCCATATAAATTTTGATACAAAAATGTGCCTCATCGAAATAATGGTTTTAGACAATTTGGAGTCGATTTAGCCATGTCCGTCCTTCTGTCTGCTGGTGAACACGATAACTCTCGAACGGATCAACCGATTTGGTTCAAATTTTGGGTCTCGTAATATGTCCAAATTTAGTAAGATGGAACATATTGTTGTCGTTTTGTTTTTGAAACATGTTGGTCCCTAGGACAACAGTGCAATTTTTTCAGGGGCAAGTCCATACTTTCTGAGATAATTGCCAACAACTGCAGAAAGCCCTGCCGACACCAACTAAGAGGTTGTTTACACTAGCTATCTATGTCTTATGACTCCAAATAAAAACATTCCATATCTACCCACACAGACAATGCGGAGACTTAATTTCACTGCATTTTTCCTGGTGTGGACGCAAAAAGTAAATGGCGTAAGAAAAATCCCCAATATTGCACACATCAGTGACTGTATAACGATGGAAAATTTCACCACATATGACATTGATATATAGTGTAAACAACACCTAAACTGAGTAGTGGGCATGATAATCCTCGAAGGGCGAAACCGATTTGGTACAAACTTTGTACATATTACAGACTTGAATTATTTCTTACAGACTCGAATTATATCCAAATACGGACTACATCGGACCACTCCTTCGGTTGCCTCCCACGCATATTTTGGAAAGATTGCCGTTTAAAAACTCGTCTTGGACTGTTTTGAATTATTTTGCAATATGTTTTTTGTGGTCTTTGTAACGACGGTACAATTTTTTCGGGGGTCCTAGTCTATTCATCTTGAGAAATTATCCCAAAAACTTAAAAAAAACTAAAGACTTTAGAAATATTGTGTTCACTTATCTTTATTATGTACGAGGATGAGTATATACAGTTATTCAACTTAATTATTGCAAAACCAAAATTATTAAAAAATTTAAATAAAACTTCATTTTATTAGTGAATATAAATATCATTACAATTATGTTTGTTAACAGGTTAATTTTTACACATAATTATTAATAAAATAAAATGAAATAAAATAAGAAAGTAGCTAAATTTCACTAAAAAATTTCTTAAAATTAACAAAAAGGAGAACAACTCATTATTTGCTCTGTCAACTAAATAAGGCAAAACAAAAAAAAAAAATGATTTCAGCATGAGCCAGGCTGGGATTCGAACCTGGGACCCCAACAACCAAGTGACACGGTTGCAGGCGTCTTAGCGTTCTAAGCCACCATCAACTTGTCATTCCGATGACAAATATTGATGATCAAAATCTTCTGATACAGAAGAACAAATAAAATAAAGGTGGAAAAAAGCTGCCTTAGTATTTGTAATAAAGCATTGAAAAATAGGGTTACCAGCCAAGTCGGACTATAGGAAAGGTTTGGAATTAAATGACTAACATTAAAATAAATAAATAATTCGAATATACAAATTTCGAATGATTTGTGATATAAATGCTAGTCTCCAAGCTTAGCCTTCGTCCACCCACTAAAAAACACCATTCAATATGCCTGATGATCGGTCTAACCACCCGTGAAACGTAGCATAGTGGTTGAATGTGTGGGACTTCGGTGGATTCCTAATTTTTCAATGTACCTATTAGGTCTAAATAGCTCAACTCGAAAGAGAATTAATTCAAATATCACTCTAAAAATGATCTTCGCCTTAATAAGGCAAAACAAAAAAAATGATTTCAGCATGAGCCAGGCTGGGATTCGAACCTGGGACCCCAACAACCAAGTGACACGGTTGCAGGCGTCTTAGCGTTCTAAGCCACCATCAACTTGTCATTCCGATGACAAATATTGATGATCAAAATCTTCTGATACAGAAGAACAAATAAAATAAAGGTGGAAAAAAGCTGCCTTAGTATTTGTAATAAAGCATTGAAAAATAGGGTTACCAGCCAAGTCGGACTATAGGAAAGGTTTGGAATTAAATGACTAACATTAAAATAAATAAATAATTCGAATATACAAATTTCGAATGATTTGTGATATAAATGCTAGTCTCCAAGCTTAGCCTTCGTCCACCCACTAAAAAACACCATTCAATATGCCTGATGATCGGTCTAACCACCCGTGAAACGTAGCATAGTGGTTGAATGTGTGGGACTTCGGTGGATTCCTAATTTTTCAATGTACCTATTAGGTCTAAATAGCTCAACTCGAAAGAGAATTAATTCAAATAAAAATTGCAAAATTCACAACTTTTCAGCCTTTCACGGTATTTTTAGAAAACTTGGTTCTAATTTTTCGTATGCCCACATTGCACAGTGGATGCGCCCAACGACAAAAATAAAAAAAATCATGTCGTCGTTTTAAAAATTTAAAGATGCAAATCACTTCAATACATTCCAAATGTTTCGAAACACAACTTATTTTTTGCATTTTTCGCGGTTCTTAAGGAGAAAAAGCCTCACAAACATGACTAATTTTGAAGAAAAAAAAATGTATTTAAAATGACAAAAAATAGTTATATTCTAAGCTAATTTGTGAAACAAAGGACTATTTTTAATGCCTTAACTTAAGTTGAATCATTTAGTAAATTGCCTAAGCTTAATTTTTCTAGTTATGAAAATTCCTCTAAATTGCAAGTGTTGCCAAATATTTTGGTTATAATATCGGTCAAAATGAAATTATTTAATATAGATGTATGGATTTCCTTAAAGTTTTAGTTACTTTCCAAAAATACGCAAGAATGGCCACTAGTACGAAATCTACAGCTTAGCGCCTGTAGATTTCAAAACTGTATAGACTTTTTGCGGAAATTTGCGGTTTTGGCAGTTATTAGAAAAATTTTAACTCCCTTTTTTAGTTGCTGAATATATATTTTTTTGGAATATTTTTAAGTAATTTTATTATCTTTTCTTACATTTAGTTTCAATATAATGTTTTTTGTGCTATTAGCGATTTCTATTGTCATCGTAACTTAGAGCTGCAATAACAACTCGCGAAAGAAAAAAAGTTTTGGGGGTACTCACTTTAACAAATAATTTGTCTTTTTTGGGACACCCTAATGTTGGACCACGCTACAAAATGGAGATTTTCCCCGCGCTGAGAACCAAAAATACATTATTATAAGTAATTCTGGAGACAAATGTGGTTAAATCTTATAAAGTACCAAAAAAAGAAATGGTAACCCTATATGGAGGCTGTGGTCAAAAGTTGACAGATATGACATTTCTTTATTTCTTGTGCTGAAGTCTGAGTTCATTATAAGAACATATTCGGTTAGACATCTGCCTAAATAGATCGATATAAAAATCATATAGGGAGTATACCAAATAATGGACCAACAGTGACAATTTTTCGCGGGGAGGTTTACTATATAATAACAACTTCTGATAACGGATTACAGCGAAGTCCGTTAAACAATAGATTGGCAACAGTAAAATACTTCAATTCAGAATGATTCGTTACATGGGAACCACCCGAAATTTTGGATTTAGCCATGTCCGTCCGTCTGTCTGGCTGGTGCGCACGATAACTCTCGAACGTTTGAACCGATTCGGTCCAAAATTTGGCTTTCGTAATATTTTGTCCAAACTTAGTTTAGGTTCTAAGATGGGTTATATCGGTCCACTCCTTCCGGTACCTCCCCCACAAAAGTTCGGAAAGGTTCGGAAAATTTGTGCTCACGATAAATCTTAAAGGAAGTATCCGATATGGTCCATACTTTACACATCGTGAAATTTCTACCAGACTTAGATGAGATTCCAATATGGACTCAATCGGAAAAAGTTCATTTTAGGACCTGTTCTCGAATCGATTTGATTTTTGTTGAAGCAACTTGTATTCATTGCCCCCTATACGACGCTATAAGTTTCATCATGGGCAAGTCCATACTTCCTGAGAAAATAGCCTGAAAGAACCAAAAACCCCTATGACACCGTGAGTAGTGGTTGCAGCGCAAGATAACTCTCGAACGGATCTGCCGATTCGGTCCAAAGTGTGGCCTTCGTAATATTTTGCGCAAACTTAATTTAAGTTCGAAGATAAGCCATATCGTTCCACTCCTTCAGGTACCTTACCCACAAAAGCTCAAAAATGTTCGGAAAAATTGCGCGTATGATAACTATTGATGGGAGTGACCGATTTGGTGTTCCTTACTTTACACATCCTAATGTATCTTCCAGATACAGATTAGGTTCGCATATGGACAATATTTGTCCCCTCCTTCGGGTACCTTCCACACAAAATTTTGGATAATACTGCGAATACTGCGTTCGTCCAAACTTTGGATATTATAGGGTAAATGCTCCTATCTCCGCCATGTACTAGTAGTCGGCATCTTTCGTATTTGAGTTTAAATAACTCAAAATTACTGTAACAGAGTATGAAAATAATATGAAAAAGGCTTCAATAGTACTCTCAGCTAACTACGAGTATGTGCAAAATTTCATTGAGCTAAGACCATTTATTATATCGGAATTTAACTTTTTGTTAGTGAGCGTTTTTCACCACAACCGAAAATGCATGTCTCTTAAGAAAAAATTAGTGGAGACGTCAACATAATAAGGTCTGTAATTATATTAAAATTAAAAAACTTGTACAAAATTGTTGTTGTGTTCGTAGAGAATAGTCAAAAGAACACTTTAGAAAAATAAATGATTAAACAATTATTTTAATTCTGGCCTTTTTGCCGATGCTGACTGTAGGGACAACAAAATTGTAAAGTTTGCCAGAAGTCGGCATGGGTGAAAAACACCCGATTTGTCCGTTATTTTTAGCTCAAAATACAAAATACAAGGTGCCGACATTTCAAAGTAAACTAAATTTCGAAGCAAATAAGCTGTATTTCATTGCAATTGACAAAATTGTCTCGGAATGGCGAAGGATTGGAGTTAAGCAAACCCTTAAAGTGCCGACTATTGGTGTACTTACCCTAATATTTCTTCGAATATTAGATGAAATTCGAAGGTGGTGCTTATAGGTCTACTCCTTCCGGTACATCCCCCACAAATGTTCAAAAATATTCGCTAAAATGGTACGCGCGATTTCTCATAGACGTTGCTACCGATTTGGTCAAAACTTTGGATATCTAAATATTGTCGAAACTTAGCTTATGTTCAAATCTGGGCACTATCTGTCCAAACCTTGTGGTAACACCCACACAAATGTTCAAAACTTTGTATGGTTAAGGGTCTGTTCGAGGATCCTTTGGACATTTTTACCGAAGGTTTTCCTAGTGGCCCTGTTTATAGTGATATTATGTTTTTCGTAGGTTAGTGTGATAAAAAAACCCTATCTATCGTTATCCTCGCAAATTTTTGAGCTTTAATCCTATCCATAATTTTGTCGGTTCATACTCCCAAAATTTTGAAAACCCCCCTAAATACATAATTTTTTTGGGAAAAAAGTATTTCAATCCACACAGGCTGAGGGTATATCTCTGTCGGCAAAGCCGACTGATACATTTTTACTTGTTGTTAGAGTGTTTTCAGCCGCCGAAAAGCAATTTATAAAAATTTCAGTTCGATATATCATCTAGAAGTATTTTTGGCACACCTTCCCATGTAAGCGCCACCACTGTGCTGAATTTAATAAATAAGTTTTGGAATGTCATATTCCAATTGAATTTTTTGTCATCCTGTTAGTGTGCGACCTACTCCCGAATTTTATCTTCAGGTGTACCCATGAATTGTCGATGGGGTTAATATCTAGACTTTGGACTGGGGTGTCAATGACTTTAGTGCAAATGTATAACAATCAAGTCCTACATAAATAAGATTTTTGCTCAGGGTCGTTGTCTTGGTGGTACTTACATTGCAATTTGCTTGAATTTTCAGGGTCGACGGGCTCAAATTTCTTGACGCTGTTGGTTAAATCATCTTTTAAAACTTGTTTTCTTTGTAATCCATTTTGGTGAGGTTTATTGTTCCATATATGCCTGAAAAATCATTAAAAGTAACGTGAAAACCCCAGGACCCGAAGAAGTATTTTCGGGATACGGAATCGCTACCCCAATGAGGACTACATTAAAGGGTGGACCGATTTAACCCTTTCTCTATACCAATCATTTTACGTATAATATATTATATTAAAAACTATATAAATATTGCGAGAAATATCGTGATTTCAACAGCCAGACGGATAGATGGCCACAGTCGATATGACTTAAGGTAAGGCCATATTAGGCAAATATTTGACCCAAATTTGTTTTCCCATATTTGCCCAAACAAGTGTGCATTTCATACACAGTTGTTTTGTATTCATACTACGCTCATCGTGAATGCACATTGGTCAAATGTTTGCCGGATTATATGTGTATTTTTGTTTTCCTAAAATCAGCAGTTTTCTTGTTTGCTTTTAAATAATATTTGCTGATTACATTGTGGCACTGAAATATTTGACAGTTTTTGGCAAATATTTGCCAAAAGTGACAGCACTTTTGGATTTTATTCTGATCAGGAATATAAATGGTGTCATAAGATTTCAAACGAATATTTATATGTGTTACAAACGGAATGACAAAATTATTTATAATTGCACTTATAATTATAGTCGTTTCAGAATATAAGTATAGTATGTATTGTTATGTCCCTGCACTTAATTCAGAGCATGACACTTGTCTATCTTCAAGCTAATGTCCATTGATACTTTAGGTTTCCATTTAAAAAGTCAATGAACCAATCCTTACAACTGCGGCTAAAATGGTTCATTGTCCACCAAAAATCAAATATGGAAAATCATATTTAATATTTACATACTGGCACTAAAACAACGGCAACGTCAACAAAGAGTGGAAACCTAAAAACAAAGGCTTCCTTTGTAATCCATGAAAATGTTTATTTTAAATGATAGAAGTATACAACATGCATTTTCAATATTTGTGGGATTTCCACATATATATGTATCAGTACTTCAGTAATGAAAATTAAAAAGTATATATATTTAAGATTTTAAAAGAAAAAAACATTTAAGATTGGGAATGTGTTGTTCTAGGTCCCTTGGAAAATATTTAACGCCAAATGAATTCAAAGAAAACATACATATGAAAATCGAATAAAAATCCTTTGGGGAGGATAAAATTTCATCGACACCATAATTCCATCATAATTCGTCTGCATTTCGTCTTCCTTCACATTTTAATGGCAATAGAAGTGGCAATGCATCGCTGCATGCATGCAATTTCAATATGATGTTGAAGGAATTTTATATGTATAGGTTCCCCTTTTATATTAGGGTGAAGAGAAATAAAATCATTTCCCAAAGATGAAAATAACAGCTGTATTTTATAAATACCGTAGTATTGAAATATAAATGTTTGTGATAGTCAGAAGTAAAAAGATTTGTATGTCTGCTGTTGCCAGCCAAACACATTGCTGTTATGTTAGCAGTGACATTGGCCTCCGTACAACAGTAGCAACTTTGTCTCAATGTAAACATTAGACATAATAAAAAATTATAACAACAATCATAATACTGGAAAATTAGACCCAAGAGCAATATTCTAGAGGAGGAAACCAAGAAAATGTTGTTTTCCCTGAGAACCAACAGCAGCAACAACGGTCATAAAATCCCAAATCATACTAAACAACCACCATTAAGAACACAAACGAAGCGAACACGAGAAGAACGCCACATATTGAATATTTAAATGTCAAAACAAAAACATTCGAAATGTTATTTTTTCCCTTCTCTTGAAATTATATTCTATAAAATTTTTACAATGCTTCTAATTAAAATTAAAAAGTAATAAACTTAAAAATGTTGCTGTATATTAAAAAAAGAAATCAATTAAAATATTAAGGTGGGTGGATTATATACAGTTGTTGTTGTCCTAAACATTATAGGAAAAATATGTTTCCTATAATCTATACATATAAAAGAGTTCAGTAATGATGACTCACTGACTCACTGATTCACTGACTCACTGACTGACTGATAATCAACGCCCAGACTAAACGGCTAAAGCTAGAATCTTGAAATTTTGGGTGAGGGTCACTCTTGGTCCGAAGGTGTCAGATAAGGCTGGATTTTTGGAAATTCGAACTAGAACTGTACTAAAAGTACTAAAAGGTACTAAATATGGTACCCTTTGTATTAGGCAAACGCGAAGAGCTAGAATTCTGAAATTTGGAATGAGGTTCACTGATGGTGAGTTAGAAAGGTGTACCAAATGGTTTTTGGAAATTCGAACTATAAGTGTACGAAAAGTACTAAAAGTTACTAAATTTAGTACTATTTGGTATTATGTGAACGGATAGAGCTAAAATCTTGAAATTGGAATGCAAATCAAGGTTAGAAAGATGAGTTGATACAAGGAGGTGGTTTTGAAAATGTGCACTCATGTGTACGAATAGTACTAAATGGTACTAAATTTGGTACAATTTGAATTAGGGCGAACCGATAAAGTTGGAATTCTGAAATTTGTGAATTACTATTACTGTTGGAGTGTAGGTTAGAGATATGGAGGTAGTTTTCGAAGTTCGTACATATGGGTACGAAAGGTACTAAATAGTACCAAATAAGGTGCAATTTGGATTTGGGGGAACGGATGGAGCTGGAATCCTGAAATTTAGAATTAGGATTACTGTCGGCGTGTAGGATAGAAGTATTTTGGAAATTCGTACTTTTGGGTACGAAAAGTACTAAATGGTACCAAATTTGGTACAATATGAATTTAAGTGATCGGATAGAGCTGGAATAGTGAAATTTGGAATTAAGATTACTATTGGAGTGTGGGATTGGGATACTTTTGGAAATTCGTACTTATGGCAACGAGAAATACTAAATGGTACCAAATTTTGTACAGTTTGGATTTGGGTGATCAGATACATTTGGAATCCTGAAATTCGAAAGTAAGATTACTTTTGGAGTGTTGGATAGAAGTAGGTTTGGAAATTCGGACCTATGGGAACAAAAAGTACTAAATGGTACTAAATTTGGTACAATTTGGAATACGGTGATCTGATGCAGCTGTAATTCTGAAATTTGGAATTAAGATTACTGTTCGCGTGTAGGATTGAGGTAGTTGTGGATATTCGTACTCTTGGGTACGAATAGCACTAAATAGTACCAAATTTGGTACAATTTGGATTTGGGTGAACGGATATAGCTGAAATTCCGAGATTTGGAATAAGGAGTACTATTGGAGTGTGGATAGATAAAGTTTTGGAAATTTTTAGTTATGGGTAGGAAAAGTACTAAGTATTACTAAATTTGGTACAATTTAGATTTCAATGATGGGATACATTTGGAATCGTGAAATTCGGAATTAAAATTGTTGTTGGAGTGTTGATAGAGGTAGGCTTGGAAATTCGTACTTTGAATACGAATAGTACTAAATGGTACCAAATTTGGATTTGAGTTATCGGATGTATCTGGAATTCTGGAATTCGGAATTAAGCTTATTGTTTGAACATAGCACTGAGGTAGTTTTGAAAATTTGTACTTATGTGTACGAAAAGTACTAAATGGTACCAAATCTGGTACAATTTGGATTTGGGTGAACGGTGAACTGGAATCCAGACATTCGGAATAAGGATTACTGTTGGTGTGTAGGATTGATGAAGTTTTTGAAATTTTTAGTTTTATGGGTACGAAAAGTACTAAATGGTACCAAATTTTAATTTATGTGATCGGATACATTTGGAATCCTGAAATTCGGAATTACGATTACTGATGGAGTGTTGAAAGAGGAAGGTTTGGAAGTACGTAATTTCGATACGAAAAGTACTAAATGGTATCAAATTTGGTACAATTTGGATTACTGTGATCGGATGCAGCTGTAATCCTGAAATTTGGAATTAAGATTACTGTTGGCGTGTAGGATTGAGGTAGTTGTAGAAATTCGTACTCATGGGTACGAAAGTACTAAATGGTACCAAATTTGGTACAGTTTGTATTTGGGTGAACGGATATAGCTGGAAACCCGAGATTTGGAATAAGGAGTACTGTTTGAGTGTAGGATTAATAACGTTTTGGAAATTTGTAGTTATGGGTAGGAAAAGTACTAAACAGTACTAAATTTGGTACAATTTGGATTTCAGTGATAGGATACATTTGGAATCGTGAAATTCGGAATTAAAATTGATTTTGAAGTGTTGATAGAGGTAGGTTTAGAAATTCGTACTATGGATACGAATAGTACTAAACGGAACCAAATTTGGATTTGACTTATCGTTTGAACATAGCACTGAGGTAGTTTTGAAAATTTGTACTTATGGGTACGAAAAGTACTAAATGGTACTAGATTTGGTACAATTTGGATTTTGGTGATCTGATGTAGCTGCCATCCCCAATTTTGAATTTAAAATACCTGTTGAATTGTAGGATTGATAAAATTTTGCAAATTTTTAGTTATGGGTAGGAAAAGTACTAAATAGTACTAAATTTGGTACAATTTGGATTTGAGCGAACGGATAGAGTTGGAATCAAGAAATTTGGAATTAAGATTATTGTTGGAGTGCAGGATTGAGATATAGAAGTAGTTTTTGAAATTCGTACTTATGAGTGCGAAAAGTACTAAATTTGGTACAATTTGGATTTGAGCAAACGGCTAGAG